>NW_028225186.1:0-172950 GCF_052327205.1 Somniosus microcephalus | reverse complement strand
CTCTCCTTCCCCCTCTCTCTTCCCCCCAGTCGCTCCCTCTCTCTCTTCCAACAACAACATGCCCTCGAGAAAGCCTCGGCACCGCCGGGCTCCCCCAGCTAGTATACTTATAAAACATCTTAGGATTTTCCTTTATTTTGCTCGCCAGTGTTATTTCATGCCCCCTCCTTGATCTCCTAATTTCTTTTTTAAGTATCCCCCTGCACTTTTTGCACTCCTCTAGGGCTTCCTCCGTCTTTAGCCTTTTGTATCTACCAAAAGCCCTCCTTTTTTTCCTAATCCATTCTCGTATATCCCCTGACATCCAAGGTCCCCTGTGGTTTTTGGAACCACTCTTGACCTTTACGGGAACATGTTGCCATTGTATGATCTCAATCTCCCTTCTCAAAGCCTCCCATTGCTCCGATGCGGATTTTCCAACAAGTAGCTGATCCCAGTCCATTTTGGCCAGATCCTGCCTTATCCTATTAAAATCGGCCTTCCCCCAATTTAGAACCTTTATTTCCGGCCCATCCCTGTCCTTTTCCATGACCACCTTAAATCTTACCATGTTATGGCCACTATCACCAAAGTGCTCACCAATAGCACTTTTTCCACTTGGCCGGCCACATTCCCTAGAATTAGGTCCAGTACCGCCCCCTCTCTTGTCGGACTTTCTACATGCTGGCTCAAAAAGCTCTCCTGGATGCACTTTAAGAATTCTACACCCTCTGAGCCTTTCACACTCTGACTATCCCAGTTAATATTGGGGAAGTTGAAATCCCCCATTATTATTACCCTATTATTTGCACATTTCTCTGAGATTTGCCTACATATCTGTTCCTCTATCTCCCCCTGACTGTTTGGAGGCCTATAGTACACTCCCAGCAAAGTGCTTGCCCCCTTTTTGTTTTTAAGCTCCACCCATATGGCCTCATTAGAGGAACCTGCTAATATATCATCCCTCCTTACTGCAGTAATTGACTCCTTAATTAATATTGCGACACCCCCTCCTCTTATACCTCCCCCTCTGTCTCGCCTGAAGATTCTGTACCCCGGAATATTGAGCTGCCAGTCTTGCCCCTCCCTCAACCATGTCTCCGTGATAGCAACAATATCATACTTCCATGTGTTTATCAACACCTTCAGTTCATCCACCTTATTTGCAAGACTCCTTGCATTAAAATAGATGCCATCCAGCCTTGCCCTCATATATTTGCCCTGTCTACCAAGCTGACTTGTTTTTTTCTCTATAATTGGCAGCACATCACCCCCTATTTCAGCTCCCCTCTGTATCCCATCCCCCTGCCAAGTTAGTTTAAACCCCCCCCAACAGTGCTAGCAAACCTCCCCGCAAGGATATTTGTCCCGCTCTGGTTCAGGTGCAACCCGTCCGACTTGTACAAGTCCCACCTTTCCCAGAAGCAGGCCCAGTGATCCAGGAAAGTAAAACCCTCCCCCCTACACCAACTCTTTAGCCACGCATTCATCTGCTTTATCCTCCCATTCCTATACTTACTAGCACGTGGCACTGGGAGTAATCCAGAGATTACAACCTTCGAGGTCCTGCTCTTTAATCTGTTACCTAGCTCCCTAAATTCTTGATGCAGGACCTCCTCCCCCTTCCTATGTCGTTGGTCCCAATGTGGACCACGACCTCTGCCTGCTCACCCTCCCCCTTAAGAATGCCCTGTAGCCGCTCAGTGACATCCCAGACCCTGGCCCCAGGGAGGCAACAAACCATCCTGGAGTCACGTTTGCGGCCACAGAAATGCCTATCTGTTCCCCTTACGATAGAATCCCCTACCACTATTGCTCTCCCACTCTTTTTCCTCCCTTTCTGAACAGCAGAAGCGTCCCTGGTGCCAGGAAGCTGGCTGCTGCTGCCTTCCCCTGGTGAGTGATCCCCCTCAACAGTGTCCAACTTGTTATACTTGTTTGAAAGGGGGATGTCCGCAGGGGTTCCCTGCACTTCCTGCCTGCCTCTGTTGCTCCGCCTGATGGTCACCCGCTGTGCAGCCCTACCCTGAGGCGTGAACAACTCGCTAAATGTGCTATCCATGACCCTCTCAGCATCGCGCATGCTCCAAAATTCATCCACCCGCAGCTCGAGCGCCGCAATGCAGTCTACAAGTAGCTGCAGCTGGATGCATTTCCCGCACACATGGTCGTCAGGGACACTGGCAGCGTCCCTGATTTCCCACATGGAGCAAGAGGGGCAGAACATGGGTCTGAACTCTCCTGCCATGACTTATTCCTTTAATTAATCTAATAAATTATTCAATACCCCAGTTACAGGTATACTCTAGGGCGCTTTATTTACCAACTGTCCACACTACACCAGAGACCCTAGAAATTTAACACCACAGAAGTCAAGCTTGTATTGAAAAGAAATACTCACCAACCAATCACTTACCTGCTCCCTGGTGACGTCACACTCTGATTACTTTTTACCTCTCTCCTCTGCTGTTGCTTTGGTATGCCTCAGTATCTGCAGTATTTCGGTTTGTGTTCCTATCCTGTTGTAACTCTGGTCCAACTACCAGGCATTTAATAGGACCACAAAAATGTTATGTTCATTAATAACTAGTCGTTTGTATTAAGAACAGCTAGCTTTTGCTAGACACTTTATTGAGCACATGTGGACTAGGTACAGTATCTGTAGAGGCCTCCATCTTGACTGCTGCCTTGTGGGTGGCCTAGTGCATTGTGGGTAGCCCACTCTTATATACATACAGCACCACCTAGTGTATCATTCCAGAATGACAGGTTACTGATCATTACATCCCCCTTTGAGGTTAAACAAAATCAGTATCAATCAATATCAATCAATAACAACATAAACATCTTCAACAGTCAATACATTTTCAATGTCGTTTTCTTTGTACTCAAAGATTAAGTCTATCAGGCTTTTTCACTTCACGTGTGGATCTTCTCAGCACAGGTAAGTCTGATGTTTTTTCATGAGAGCCTGTATGTGTATTTGTGTTAGATTGTTCTGGTGGTGAGTGACAAGATTCAGTTGCGGCATTGTCATCGATTTGCTCTTCGATAGCCTCTTGTGTTTTTAGGAGGGAACGGCGGTTCCTCCTGAGAATATGTCCTTCCTCAGTTCTAACAGTGTATGACCTTGGTCCTACTTCCTCAAGAACTGTAGCTTTCCTGTTCCATGCATCTGGATCCTCAATCCTGACAACATCATCCCTTGTCAATGGTTTCAGAGTTTTGGATGACTTGTCATAGTATGATTTCTGTTTCAGCTTTAACAGTTGAAGTCTCTGTCTCAGTTCCTTACTCTGCTTTTCTTTTGCACAGCAGGGTAGCGTGGTACGCAACTTGCGACCCATTGGGAGTTCAGCAGGTGAAGAACCAGAGTCTAAAGGCAAGGCTCGGTAGCTCAGCAGGGCGAGATAAGGATCAGACTTGCTTTCTGTCGCTTTCTTCATTAGCTGCTCGAGAACTTGAACACCTTTCTCTGCCTTACCATTCGACTGAGCGTACAAAGGACTGGATGTGATGTGTTGAAAGTCATAATGTGCTGCAAACTGTTGCCACTCCTTACAGTTGAAGCACGGACCATTGTCGCTAACGGCAATCCTGGGAATTCCATGTCTGGCGAAGATGGGTTTCAAATGCATTATGACACTGCTTGCTGTGGTGCTTGAGAGCAGCGCCATCTCAGGATAGTTAGAATAGTAGTCAATCACTATTAGATAGTCTTTACCATTTAAATGAAAAAGGTCCATACCAACCTTTTGCCATGGTGCTGTTGGTATGTCAGCTACTATCATTGGTTCCTTTGCTTGTTTGTTTTGGTGTTTCTGACATGTCTCACATTTGCCTATCATGTTCTCAATGTCCTTATTTATACCAGGCCAATAAACAGTGTCTCTTGCTCTCCTTTTGCATTTTTCAATTCCGAGGTGTCCCTCATGAATCCTTTTGAGCACGTCTTGACATAGAGCCTGTGGAATGACTATTCTGTTCTGTTTTAGTAATAGTCCACTTGCGACACTCAATTCTGACCGTATGTGAAAATATTTTGGACAGGAACCTTTTGGCCAACCATGATGAATGTTCTCTATTACTGTTTGTAATACTGTATCTTTTACTGTTTCTTCTGCTATTTGCTTTGATTTTGTGTCTGACACGGGCAGCGCAGCAGTGACCATACTCACATGAACATCCACGTCTTCTTCAGTAGAGCTCACATGACTCATTGTGGGTGCTCGGGATAGTGCATCTGCTAACACTATGTATTTGCCTGGTGTGCAGATCAGTTCAAAGTCATATCTTTGCAGCTTCATCATGAGTGGTTGAATCCTTGGAGACATCTCATTCAGGTTCTTTTTCATGACGGCAACCAGTGGGCTGTGGTCTGTCTCAACTGTGAAGGTGGGAAGTCCATATATGTAGCCATGAAACTTTTCTAGTCCAACTACCAAGCCTAGACATTCCTTTTCAATCTGGGCGTATCGACACTCAGTATCAGTCATAGGCCTGGAGGCATAGGCAACAGGCTTCCAATCTTCACCCTCTGCTTGTAGCAAGACCGCACCTAGGCTATCTTTTGATGCATCTGTTGACACTTTGATTCTTTTTGTTGGGTCAAAGACGGTGAGTACAGGTGTGGTTGTCAGCACTGTTCTGAGGTTGATCCACTCTTGTTCATGTCTTTCTGTCCATGCGAACTCATTTGTTTTACGTAGCAGGTCTCGCAGACAGGCTGTCTTGGCTGACAAGTTAGGAATGAACTTTCCAATGAAGTTTATCATCCCCATGATGCGTAGTACTCCTTTTTTGTCAGTGGGTCAGTGCATTTTGAGTACGGCGTTTACTTTTTCCATATCTGGCTCTATTCCTTTACCAGATAGATTATCTCCTAGGAAAGTGACTTCCTGGACGCCAAACTGACACTTGGCTTTGTTGAGCTTCAGTCCATTCCGGCATATGCTCTGTCGTACTTTAGTCAGTCTCTCATTGTGTTCTTTCAGTGTGGAGCCCCAGATGATGATGTCATCAACATAGACCCGAACTCCTTCCAGACCTTCAATTATGTATTCCATCGCTCTATGAAAGATTTCAGATGCAGATATTATCCCGAAAGGCATTCTGAGGAAACAATACCTGCCAAATGGTGCGTTGAAGGTACAGTATTTGGTGCTCTCTTCATCCAGTTTTAGTTGCCAAAATCCTTGTGAGGCATCGAGCTTTGTAAAGTATCTGGCACCTGACATTTCACTGGTGATTTCTTCTCGCTTGGGAATCTGGTAGTGTTCACGTTTTATGTTTGCATTTAAGTCCTTTGGATCCATGCATATTCTTAGATCATTGTTCTTTTTCTTGACACATACCATGGAGTTAACCCAGTCTGTTGGCTCTTCGACTTTCCTGATGACTCCTAGTGTGGTCATTCTGTCCAGTTCATTCTTGAGCCGGTCATGCAGGGGTGCTGGAACTCTTCGTGCAGCATGTACCACTGGCTGAGCATCCTCCTTTAGCTGGATCTTGTAAGTGAATGGTAGAACTCCAAATCCTTTAAACACATCCTGGAAATTATTCACTACAGAATCCACCGAGTCATCTGGTCTGCTTATGGCACAGTTTATACGGTAGATTCTCTTGACCAGTTCTAAGTCTTCACAAGCTTTGTCACCCAGTAGTGAATCAAGTCCTTCAGCCACAACAGAAAACATGAGATGATGCACTTTGTCTTTGACTGTCACTTTAAGTCTGCATACACCTAAGCTATCTATTTTCTGTCCATTATAGTCCTTCAGTAGTACTGACTTTTTCTGTATTTTGGGCTTTTCTTTCATATTGTTAATGTCACTCATACTGATGAAGTTTGCTTTTGCCCCAGTGTCTAGTTTCAATGTAACTAATGCTCCATTTACCTGCAGTGGGATCATCCATTTGTCCTCTTTTACTGCATTGACGTTATGTTCAGCATTGTTTATTCCTATTTTCTGTATCCTTTTCTATATTGTCACATGACACCATTCCTACAAAAAATGTCTCACTTAAATCAGTGTCCTCAATCACATTAACTCGGACTTGTTGCCCTTTCTTTGTTTTTACTTTTGAAAAGCATTGTTTGGCAAAGTGATTCTTTCCATGACATTTTGTGCACATTTTCCCAAACGCTGCACATTGTTTTAACTGGTGTTTGTAACCACAGCGTTTACAATTAAAAATTCCTTCCTCCGATTGCTTTTCACTTCTGTTCTGCCCATGTTTCTTCCCCTTGTAGGACACAGCACCGACAGCAGCACTTACTGCAATCGCATCATCATTGATTTCACTGAAAGTCTTGGCATGCTTTTGAGCTAGCTCGCTAGCTTGGCATATTTTCACAGCAATTTCCAATGTCAGTTCGGTTTCTCTCAACAGACGTTCCCTGACTTTTTTTATCATGAATACCAAACACAATCTGGTCACGAATCATGGATGCTTTCAGCTCAGAGAAATTACATGTCTGTGCTTTCAGTTTCAGATCAGTCAAAAAGCTATCAAAAGTCTCATTTTGCTGCTGTGTCCGAGAACGGAAGATGTACCTCTCGTAGGTTTCATTCTTTTTGGGAGAACAATGTGTATTAAACTTCTTTAGCGCATTGTCTAATTTTTCTCTGTTCTCCTCTGGATTAAATACAAATGTATTAAATACCTCTATCGCCTGTGGGCCTGCAACCGTGAGCAGCAACGCTATTTTCCTTGTGCCTGGCTTCGTACCTTACCTGATGGCAGCAATGTAGAGTTCGAATTGTTGTTTAAAAGTCTGCCAATTGTAGTCGACATTTCCTGTGAGTTTCAAATGCTCTGGTGGCTTCAAATTCTCCATGTCGCGTTGCACAATATTCAGCAGATCTTACCAATCCTGGTACCATGTTATGTTCATTAATAACTAGTCGTTTTTATTAAGAACAGCTAGCTTTTGCTAGACACTTTATTGAGCACATGTGGACTAGGTACAGTATCTGTACAGGCCTCCATCTTGACTGCTGCCTTGTGGGTAGCCTAGTGCATCGTGGGTTGCCCACTCTTATATACAGACAGCACCACCTAGAGTACCATTCCAGAATGACAGGTTACTGATCATTACAAAAACCTCCAGAACAGAGAAGAGTGAATTACATAAACCATACAACGCAGAAATAGGACGTTTGGCCCAACTCTCTTCCGCAAACAGCAGTTGATGCTCGGTCAAGTGTTAATTTTAAATCTGAGATGAATAGATTTTTGTTAACCAAAGGTATTAAGGGATATGGGGCAAAGGCGGGTATATGGAGTGAGGTCACAGATCAGCCATGATTTCAATGAATGGAGGAACATGTTTGAGGGGCTCAATGGCCACCTCCTGTTCCTATCCAGCTCATGTTGTTTATTCTCTACACAAGCAGTGGTCCTAATCCCATGTGGCTGCCCTGTTCCTATACCATGGCATCTAATCTCGTTTAGGTACATCATTGGAGAGAGGTTCAGTTGTAACTACAGTGGTGTTTGAACTTGGCTCCCACCAGCAGTAAAAGTGAAGGTGGTCTCCCCAGAGTGTCAGAACAATCATGGGTGTGCAAGACACGTGACGCATCAATCGGCTGAGCCATTACAAATGTCCAAAGAGCTTTCATTTCCCTTGTGGTGTGGAAAACGAATGTATTTTCCAGTTTAACTCCTAGAAACAGTCCAGCCAACATTTTATTATGAATCAGTCTATCCATGTATACTCGCTCAGTGCTGGAGAGAATATTTAAAGGGCCCTTGTGGCTTGGTATTTTCAAATGGAGTTCATTCATTCCCTTTACATGAACTATTTTTGAACAGCTTTAATTGATGTTTAATTTGTGGGCCTAGAAATTCAGTTGCGTTCGTCAGCCATTAACGCCATAAGAGGGGTAGATTTCCAGCGCTAGGCACTTAGCGCCCGGGCGCAGGCCGGTCTGCGCCAAAGCCCAACTTCAGTTGACATTTAGCGCCGGCGCAAAGTGTTTGAGCCCGCTCAGCTGCGCGCGCAGCTTATGACGTCATTTCGTCGTGCAACCCTCTTTGTGCGCCCCAAACTGGAAATTCAGTGGCGCCCGCCCAATGTGGGCGTGGCACTGTTAAGAACTGTGAAGTGGAACGTAGCAGAGGCCCTGCGGGCCTCGGGGAGCACTAATTAAAGGGCACTTACACTGAACTATAAAGGCCAGCCATTTTGCTGCAATGACTTTAGTGCTTTGGATTTCTGGACAGAGACCAAGGAACAGACCTTACTGATTTGGGACAACATAGGAGAGGTATTTTTGGCTTCTGGCCAGAGCTTGGAAATTTGACTCTTTGTGATTTCACTGTTTGCAAGTTTATTATGGGGGCTGCATGGGGTTCCAACCGTCAGTTCCAGCATTATGTGCGAAGGGCTCGCAGACGCTGTGTGAGAGGGCCAGCCATGCCTCGACACAGAGGGGCCATCAGGTGTCGGCAACGTAGGCCTTACCCACTCGGAATACCGGCAGCAGGTGTCCTATCTCACCATGACTGCCGCGCATTGTGTTAAGAGGCTGCGCTTCAGAAGATAGGTGGTTGCAGAGATCTGCCAGCTGCTTCACAGAGATCTGCGTCCACAGCTGATGTGCAGGACGTCTCTGTCGGTGGAAGTGAAGGTCACGGTGGCTCTGAACTTTTATGCAAGCGGCTCCTTCCAAGCCGCTGCTGGGACATAGCGAACATCTCCCAGTTCGCCGTGCATCGCTGCATCCGGCAGGTCACCGATGCCCTTTTCGCAAGGAGACACCAATTCATCTCCTTCCCCATGACCCTAGAGAGGCAGGAGCAGCGTGCAGTCGGATTTGCCAGGATCGCCGACTTCCCCATGGTGCAGGGCGCCATTGACTGCACGCATGTGGCTATGCGGGCACCTATCGACAATGCCGAGGATTACCGCAACCAGAAGGGCTACCATTCCCTCAATGTACAGCTGGTGTGTGACCACAGGCAGCGCATCCTAGCTGTCAATGCCCGCTTTCCAGGAAGCAGCCACGATGCATTTATCCTGCGCCAGACTACTGTGGCTGACATGTTCGAGGCACAGCCTCCACCAAGGGGATGGCTTATTGGGGACAAGGGCTACCCTTTGTGCACATGGCTCATGACCCCGCTCCGCGCGCCCAGGACCCCTGCGGAGGAGGCATACAACGAAAGCCATCAAGCCACAAGGTACATCATAGAGCAAACGATTGGCGTCCTGAAGCAACGGTTCCGCTGCCTGGATCGATCCGGCGGATCTCTACAGTATTCGCCGGATAGCGTCTCCCAGTTCGTCGTCGTTTGCTGCATGCTGCACAACCTGGCTAACCGCAGGACTCAGGCACTGCCACCTCATGTTGGGCCACCACCTCAGGAGGACGAGTAGGAGGACCATGAGGAGGAGGAGGAGGAGTACCAGCCCAGAAGGGAGCCACAAGGGCCGTCTGCCGGCGGCTTATTGAATGACACTTCTAGGCCCCCTGTCAGGGAATGGCTTGTGGCAATGAACGCACCTGAATGCAGCCGCTCCGCAAGCCCTCAGCCGGTTAACGCAACAACCACTTGAAACATGACACCTGGACAAGCTGAATAAATAAAAAGCTTTATTTAACAAACTCAGGGCCCTTCCCACATGAAACAGAAAAACAGACAAGACCCCCAAAAAACAGTGAAAAACATATCTCACTCCCACAACCTGGGGAGGAATAACAAAACTTGTCAATCCAATTGGCCTTCATCTTCGGCCTTTCCAAAATAAGCCCCCCCCCTCCAGAACACAAACACCCCCATATAAAAAAAACAGTTGCCGACACCCTCTACTTGGTGTGCCGAGAGGGCGAGTCCTTGTGCAGGCTTCTTCGGCCCCTGCCCGACCTGTTGCTCCGCCTCAACCTGGGCCCTGTGGGTGTTGGAAGGCTGGGGGAAGGCTCCTGAGGGCCACAATGCGTAACGGCAGATGCCCTTGGGGGTCGGCCTAGACGAGGTCCGGCCCTGGAGGGTCCGAGAGCTGACTGCTGCAGCTGTGGCTGGGCAGCATCAGTCTCTGCAGCAGCTCGTCGCACCTTGGCTGGGGGAGTGGCAGTGGCGGCTGCAGCAATGGGGGCAAGCTGGCTGATGCCAGGCGCTCGCTGGTCGCCAGAGACACTGGCACTCGGCCGGGCTGGCACTGCAGCAAGCGCAGCAATCTGGTGGAGGCCAGACCGCTGTGCTGCAGCAGGGTGGCGGCTGCCCTGTCGATGCTTCCGTGACACAGCGAGTGTGGCAGAAGTGAGTGCCCGAACTGCCCTGTTCTGTGCCCGCATCAGATCAGCCAGTGTCTGCACGGCACCACTCATGAACTCGCGACTCGCGTCCTGTGCTGCCGCGAGTTGGTCGACACCCCTGGCCTGTGCTGCCGCGAGTTGGTCGACACCCCTGGCCTGTGAGTCCCCGAAAGCGGCCACACTATGAGCCAGGGACTCAATGGCCTGAGGCAACTGTCCCACAACCCCCATGAACTCGTTGTGGCACCGCTCGGAGGCCGCGGACATTTCATCAAGGAGGCGCACCTCCTGGGCGAGGACCGTCTCCGGACTGGAGGGCGGACTCTCCATCTGGGGAGAAGGCCGCCGAGCTGCCCGACCCTTCCCGCGTGCCTGGACGCCACTGGGCCCAGGAGCTACACCCCCCTGCAACACTTCCCCCCTCTGGGGAGAAGGCAGCCGTGCTGCCCGACCCTTCCCGCGTGCCTGGACGCCACTGGGCCCAGGAGCTGCACCCCCCTGCAACACTTCCCCCCTCTGGGGAGAAGGCAGCCGTGCCACCCGACCCTTCCCGCCTGCCTGGACGCCACTGGGCCCAGGAGCTGCACCCCCCTGCAACACTTCCCCCTGGCTCTCCTCCAGGCAAGACGTGTCCCCTCCATTGCCATCCCCTGGTGCGGATGAGTGTTCCCCCGATGTGCCGCCTTCCTCTTTGTCCTCGTCGTCCTCCTCTTCCGTGGGACTGGCACTCTCAGCTTCATGGACCTCCTCCTCACCAGCTGAAAGCAGGAAGGCACAAGAGTAGCTTTAGAGTGAGGACAGGGCGTCAGCGAGGGAGGCATGAGTGGTGGCATTATGCGCATTGGTCGGACAGTGGCAAAGGATGTAGATCTGAAGCGCAAGGGGAACAAGAGAGGTCCAAACGGTCATGTCCTTACCACTGGGGCCCAGCACAGGGTCGGCATCTCCAATAGCAATGGGGCCAACCACCTGGCCACGCATGAGTCGAGCCACGCGCTCCTCCAGGTCACTGAGCTCCTGGAACTGGCCACGGCCTCTCCCGGTGACATTCCGGCTCTTCATATTCTTGGCCAGCTTGGCCTGCAAGAGAAAGGACGGCCTCTAAGTACAGTGTGTTGCCTTGTTGTTGTGTGCACTGCCTCCCATGGTCGAATAGCATGGCCAGTGTGGTGCCCTGTTGTTGTGTGCTCTGCCTCCCATGGTCGAATAGCATGGCCAGTGTGGTGCCCTGTTGTTGTGTGCACTGCCTCCCATGGTCGAATAGCTTGGCCAGTGTGTAAAGTGCAGAAAGTGCTATTGATGATCATGCCAGTGCCATAGCTGCGGGAGGAGGGATGGCCATTAGGCCTTTGAGGTCCCTTTGCCCATAATGTGAGGTGCACATGCAAGGATGAGGAGGACACTGGAAAGGGTACTCACCCTGACCATCCGAGTGAGGTCGTTGTACTTCTTGCGGCATTGGTCCGCACTCCTGGGGACATCGCTGGTGGATGACACCCTGTGGGCGATTTCCCTCCAGGCTCTCCTGTACTGCCTCCTGGGAGCCTTCTTGCCACTGTCCGGGCACAAGATCTCTCTTCTCTTTTCAAAAGCCTTAAGCAGCACCCTCAAAGCATGCTCTGAGAAGCGCTGCACTCGTTCACGGGCCTTCTGCATGGCTTCAGGCGCTATTTGGGTCCACCAGCAGTGTTCAGGCCTAGCTGCAGGGCTCCACTATCCAGGGCGTGGCAGCAGACAAAGTCGACCCTTCCCCCTTTAAGAGCTGGCCGGCGTCAGGGTGTCTGCTGTCAATCAAAACATGACCGCACCTGCGCTGCGCCCGGCCTCGGCGTTATCAGTCCGCACCGCCGGCTTAGCGCCTAAAGATAGGAGTGCAACGCCAGTTTCAGCCCTCGCCCAAACTCCTTGGCCAAATCTACTGAATTTCGGCGAAGTGGCCTACACTTTCCGGCGGGCGCTAACTTTAGCGCGCGCCCGACTTTACCGCCCCAGAAGTGGCGCGACTGACTTTCCAGGCCGTGGATTCTTCAGGAACACTCAGAAATCCCCGCACACTTTGTGGGTTAAGGGCAGTCTTTTGGAACAGTTGTGGCCATTAGCGATATACCGAATGAATTAGCGAAAATAATCTAGCTACTATTTGATCAGAATTAGCTAGTGGATCCCTACTGTCTTGCTTTGCACACTTTGTACAAAAATAATAAATTGCAGGACAACGGATTATTACAATTTAAACTCTTTTAATGAAGCATCAAGTCTGTAAGCTTTCTCAATCAATACAGCACCGAGTGGACAAGATGGAGTTCGGACCCCTGGGTCTTCTAAACAATAGCAGCCCTTACAGATGCCTGCAGGCCAATGACAACGCAACATGTGATCACGTGAATACAATAGGTATTGCTTCGATGCCTGCGGGCCAATGATAATTCAGTATGCAAATGTTACACCTACAACAATGCTGCTGCAATAGAAAGTAAGTAAGTTTTTGGTAGAAAAATCATTGGCTTGAATAGGATTGATATGATTGTGGCAGAGACCACATAGGGACAGTAACACAATTCACTACGTATAGGCAATGTTATCGCTCCACGTTATGTACGGAACTTGGTTGGGTTATCGGAGCAGGGTCCCTTTAAGAGTCGTCGATTGTGTGTCGATGTCGTAGCCCTGCGACGAGGCCGAGTCCCTCAGTCCATGCGGAGAGTTAATAAAGCTAACACGTGTTTTTCTTTGCTGCTATGAAAGTCTCGCACTCTATTTCCAGTGACTCCTACATGATTACTGATTTAGCTTCACTTTACCCAACACCAACAAACTCCCCGTAGGACACACTACTGCTCGATTCAGACTAGTGCTTTACTTAATCCCAGACATCAAGTATTGCCGTCGGTGGGGCTAGAAAAAGAAAGTAACCTGGGAAAGAAAGAGAATGATAAACAGAAATGATCCTGCCCAAATGGAAGTTTCTAAGATGGCCAACGCTGTACTGTGTACACATGTCACACAGCTTTGGCAATCTAGTGCGTGACTTGTGCCATCAGTCAAATGTAAAGACAGCTCAATAGCAGATCATTCCCCCACCTTTACAGGTAAAAGTCTGAAGCAAGACACCAGGCATGTACTCTCCCTTCTCCTGACTGAAGAGTCACTACTGTCAGCACTAATTCAACCCCCTTCACCCTTCCCCATTTCTTTGTTTTAAACCACCACAGCTTAATGACTGTTTGCTGGCAGATGTTATAAAAAACCCTTTTCAGCAGGAACTGTTACCGAGAGCTCAGAAAACCATTAGAATCCTCTCCAGTGATGATTTGAAGATGTGGGCACAGCCATCCTGGGAGTGACTTCTGTATTTTGAACTTGGATCATATTACACAGCTGTGTATTGTGCAGTGGGATCTTAACCAGATCAGCTATTTAATTAAACAAAGACAAACCAGTTCAATGATGAATAACCTTTATTTCCATGTACTGTGACAGTTAGATGAGAAAACTGGGAAATAATGACAACCAAAGTATTCACCACCAGAAGTTGGTCACACTTCATTTGCAACCTGTATAGAACTAATGGTTCAAGAATCCCATTCAACTCAGGCTGTGCTTGTCAAACAGGTACTCTCCCATGCCATTCTCAGGGGCTCCCAGTCTCTTCAAGTTGGTGATGTGATCTCCAAGCTTCTTGATCATCTTCACTTGCTCATCCAAGTAGTGGGTCTCCAGGAAGTCACACAACTGAAAGTGAAAAACAAAGCACAATTAGCTCAGAGGAGACATCATCAAAGGCCTTCTGAGCTTCACCGCCCATGGAGATGGTCCTTTATCTTCTACTGGATGGGGTAACTGGTACAAGTGCTGCAGAGAAATAGGTGGATTGGACGTCAGATTAGATTTACTCCAGGAGTAATGCATTTACCAATTTAAAATTGGAAAGCAGAACCCCCTTCAGTTACAACTTCTCCTTTGCTGTCCCAATTTCAATCTGCTTTATGCACTGGCCTCATCTCAGGGAGATCCTGATGTTGAAGTCTTTTGTGAAAGATCATCAGAAACCTATTGGGCATGGAGATATTGCTAAAGATCAGTGATCAGATTAAGCTCCCCAGATAGCCTTCAACTCACCCAAAACATGGCAAGTGTCAGCCATGGCTTACTGGTACCACTGCCACTCAGAAGGCCCTGGGTTGTCCCATTTCAGAGAATTGAGTGAAAACCAACACTTCACTGCAGTACTGAGGGAGAGCTGCAATGTCAGAGGTATTGTCTTTTGGATAAAACAGTACACAAGGTCTTGTCTGCCCACATGGTACTATTTCAAAGAAAACAAACTGGAATGTCAGTGTCCTGGCCAATATTTATCACTAACCAACTTAATAAAACAGACTATCTGGTGATTTCTCTCATTTCTGCAGCAGGATCTTGGTGTGCAGATTGACTGCCATGTTGCAAACATTACAATAATGACACTTCAAGAAGTACTGAATTGGCTGTAGTGTTTTTGGACACCGACGACAAGGAAGGCACTGTAGATATGCAAATCTTTCTTTAAATGAGACATTAGGAACTTACATGAGGGTCAGTGTTCCCAGTGGAGAGTTGGTGTAGATCCAACAGACTCTGGTTGACATCCTTCTCCAGCTGCAGAGCTCTCTGCATCACCACTAGGCCATTGCTCCACTCATCCTGCTCTGGTTTCTGAGAGTTTGTAGGGGTGGGGTATAGAGTAACATTGGAAGAAATTAGTTAACAGACTTGAACATTTCAGGAGTTAGTCAGATCACAACTCAATGTCATTCTTGATATTCTAAGCCAGGATTTTAACCAGACAGTTCATCAAGAATTCTCTTTGGAATGAGTTATTTGACTTGAAATCACAGCACTATAGGCTCTAAAGTGAGATCACCTAAAATGGAGCACAATATTCCAAATGAGGTCTATCTAGCAGTAATTGCAGTAACACTTCCTTGCTTTCTATTCTATGCCAGAACATGAAGCCCACCTTTCAATCAGCCTTTTGTCTCTGCAAGCTAGCTTCTAAATGACATCTGTACTGGGACACACCCCAAATCCCTACACTCTTACATCTGATGTGAACATCAACCACTTCCTTCCAGTCAACCCCCTAGCCAGTCTCCAATTTTGCCCTGGAGCTCACTATAGACCCTAGCTCAGCAGATCACTATTTGCACATTTAGATCATATGCACTAGTCACCATCCAGTGGTCTATTTTATACCAACTGCCTCCTACTCCACCCAGTTTTATTGGGGTCACAAGGTTGCTTCTAATGCACTTCCAATTTCTGCCAGCAATCTCCTGCCTTCTGAAAATCCATGCATACAACAATCATTGAGCCTCCTCTTGGAACAACTTCCATGACTCAGATAATCTAGTATGAGGTAACTAGCCTACTTTTCACAAAACCATGGCAATTCTTCAAAGTTTGCTGAATCTAACCTTGACATCCTCCAGGACAACACGCCCCCCACGCATATTCTGGAATTTCAGCAGTTTCTCAGCATGCTCACGTTCCTCATGTGACTGCTCCTTGAAGAACTCGGCAAAGTGACGCAGGGCAACATCATCCCGGTCAAAGTAATACGACTGCAGGTAGAGAGAAAAATGGAAAAGAGACAATTGAAATCTAGATCTGATCCATGGCCAACTCAAATGGTAGCAACACCAATACTTTCCAAATCCTTTTTGAATATGTTGGAAGCTCCTCATTGAAGTAGCTCAACAGAATAGGAGGTTATGTTACTAGAAAATATTAGCGAGCTTTAATGCTTTTTGGAATAAAGCTCTCAACTACACTTGGTCAAAATATCTGTGGTATCTTCTTTTGTTCCCAGATGAAAGTCTAAAAGCAGAGAAGGAAAAGAGCCAAATCTTTAAAATTAAATAGTTTAACACCATCCTCAGGTGAGAAAGACTAACAGGATTCACTCAATTAGAGGGGGATAAAAACTGGCCAGAACCAGCCAATGTTTCACTAACTAGTCACCCAATTCAATCTAATTGTTGCCATCCAAGTTGGAAGTTGACTAGTTTTAGTGAATCTTCAAGATGAACCCTCCATTACAAACTTGATGAAACCCTGGAGTTAGTTTCAAATATAAACACATCAGAATAGGACAGAGCTATTGCAGAGCAGGAAAGAGTCCTTCTGCAAGATCACTGTCTTAAGAGCATTCACTGGATTAAGACTGGGGAGGGCTATAGAGAGACCCTCGAAAGCCCATTCATTGACCTAGAGAAATTCTACCTGCTTAGAATAAAATAACAGCCTTAATTTTGAAATAGGACCCCAAAAATACAAAACTCACCATGGAGAGATAAACATAGGAGGAATAGAGCTCCATGTTGATCTGCTTGTTGACAGCATCCTCACAGTCCTTGTGATAGTTCTGACGCACTTGGGAGGCCATCTTAACTCTTCCTGTTGCAAAGCACTGAGCTCAAACTCCACTGTAGTAACAACCTAACCTCTACCCTCACAAGCTCCTGCATTTCAACAGGGTCTGGCATGATCAATGATGATTGACAATCCCTGTGAGCCAGTCAGGATCTTCCATCAATCCAGGCACCAATTAACAAAGGAGAGGGGGCGGTGTGTGATACCCAGAGCCAATCAGAGCTTTGGAATACAGAGGTTTGGATGATTATTCTGTGATGTCATTGCTGTTGGTTTCTTTGACTTTCCTCAAACTGAATTTGAAAGCGTCTGTAGGGGGTTTCTCTTGCTCTTTCTGGTCTCCTGCCAGGCTTCGTGCAATAATTACCCTTGAGTGGTTCGACCCACTCCCCCCTACGGTTCTAGACCTTGGACTTAGGTGCAGAGAACAGTAGTGCAGAGAAAGAACTCAATAGACCAGGTTGAATAGCACGAAATGGATGCTTTTATTTTTAAACAGTTTGAAGCATTACAAAATACATATCATAGGCACAGATTAAAGTTACTACAATCATGCACAAATTTATGAACTTGACTCTATGGAAATGGGGAACACACGGCACATCGAAAAAGGGGAAACACATTACGATTTCCCTTAACTCCCTCCCCTATACCTAAACTAAGTTTCGACCTGGGGAACTTGGGATCATGCTCACCACTCTCGAAATCGCGAGAAAGGGGGGTTCGCAGCCTTTTTGGCACCGCTTTCCGTCGTCACGTGGATTTGGAAACTTCTGGCGCAGTCGATATTCTCTCCTCCCTCGAGGCGGTGGGGTAGACCCAGCCTCGATGAGCGCTCGTTAAGGTTGAGATCCACCAAGTCAATTTGGGTTCATGGAGCAGACCCAGATGCAGGCTATGCACTTGGGAGAATCTTGTGGCATCGATCGCCGGTTCTCCAGAGGGTTTCTTCTCCGTCGGCCTGGGTCGTCGATGATCTCCCGACCCCAGTACCCGGGCCACCCTCGTCGTCTTCTCGTCGTGGCCGAGCCTTGTTTGGCTGAACACCGACCACGTTGTCCTTTTACCGAAACCGTCCGTCTTTAAAAAGACGAAAACGTTTTCATCGATCTGCCGAAGTGGAAGAGGCGCCGATCCGGGCACCGTCCGCCCTTCGTTCGTTCCTCGTAGAAGAAAGTTCTTGAAGAAAATGGAAGCCTGAAGTCGCCCAACAAGAAAGCCGTGGCAGTGAAGAAGAAGTTGTTCAAGTAACCCGGAGTCCGAAGTTATTTAGCTGGACTTTCAATCCATAGTTATACTCTTTTGGGACAGTCTTATCTCCCGCCAAATCATAGTCCTGTCTTTGTATTAATTTTGGCGGGCAGAAATCTCTGCAGGGGCGCTTTGTCTTGTAACGGAGCCGGTGATAACTTAAACTGGCCTTCCTGGCCGATAATGTCTTTCAATGTCTTTTGCATTGTCACCGTGGCTCGGTTCGCATATTGATCGGTCCGGACATTTTCCTTGATGGCTGCTAAACGGTTTTTCCTTTGTACGATAAATGGGTATAAGTGTTTTTACATTGTCCGCCCATATCTTGATGGGCCCCATCCTGTACTTATAATCCATTGAATATGTATGCTGTTGCTCTGAGTTTCGGTTCCCAGAGATTGGCTTTCGTGGGCTCACTGTCTTCAATCCACAAGCCTGTCTGGCTTGCAGTAACAGAAATAAAATGGTTCATAAACTGATCACGGGGCCTGGCGGCCATTTTGTATGCCCTTTTATCAAAGGTTTTTCTGTGCAAGCTTACTTTGGTCAATAAACAGTCTTAATTTTATCCAGTTTTCTTGCGTGATTTTTGCTGAAAATTGCGAATCTTACAGGCCCCCCTGTGATACTGATAGCTTGCTTAAAGTATCAATAATCCTTGATGAGCAAATTTTCCCTGATTCCCCACATCCAAACATTCCTGGCACTTAACTATCTATGCCCCTCACGACACATGCAGTTCCCATTTCCGGAGAAAAATGAAAATTACCTCATGCACATTTGGAATCATAGACAGCAAATCTTAAACTATAACACCTTCACCTGTCAGATGGGCAGGGGTTGATACCCTTTTGCGCCATCTGCATGCATCTTTTATTAATCCAAAAAAACTTAAGAACAACTAATAACATGACAATACTTATTTCCTTATAACCCAAAACAATCAAAAAAAAAAAAAAAATTTTTTTAAATGGTGGGACGCTTAATCTTATACTAGCAGCTTAGAGTGGGATATCTGCTTCCCCCATCTGCACATAGCGTTCTCTCCATTCTCCTGTGTTCTCGTGCCTCTGGAGGCGTTTGCCTCTTTTGCAATGCACGAAGAGCAAAAATATCACAATCAAAACCTGACATACTACTAGGATATGGGATGCTATTCTAATCCAGGCGGGGACCTCTATGTTGGTGAACAAGTCCCACCATGGTGGGATGGTTATATCCAATATGTCTTTTCCTATCTCTAAAGTCTTCTGCTCCAGTGTATAGAAATGTTTCTGCGAAACTATAACGGCTTTTAAAACCTTGGTGAGGTGTTCGGGAAGAGGGGGAATGACATAACCAAAATGCGCGACAAATCGTTGTAAGTCTGTGAAATTCTCTTTGATAGTGATGTGTACAGTGGAGGGCGCAGGAATGGGAACAATTCGTTGTTGTGCCACTTGAACCTCGGCCCTGGGTTTGAAACAGAAACTGCTATCACCGACCGAACACCACTCGTGTTGTCCATATCGGTACTGAGGCGCTGCAGTGGTGACGCAGTATGTCCCACCCCCGATATATGCTACCTGTGGGGGCACATGGTCCTCTGCCATTGCCTCCATGGTGCAATTCACCGGCTTCGCGCTAGCGGTTCTGAACCCGCACTGTGGTTTCAAAAAGGCATTCAAGTGCTGGGGACACAGGATGATGTGTGCTCCCCGGCTCCGACATCCCGAGAGGTCGGTGCCTGTCATCGTACGCTCCCATCTGATGACGTAAGGCGGGACCACTGCGTAACGAATGTGTGCGCCCCCCTGAATGACTCCAATGTTCTCTACTCTGTATACCGGGGCGGGCTTTGCTGCGGGACCCAACACCGGCATTCTTACTACTATTCCCATAATAGTGTGATTCGAATGTCCGCAGTCCACTGGAACTGGGTATGCTTCTGCGGCTAGTCTGAGCTGGCACGGGCTTAATGCATTCTCAAAAGGGTGGAGCGCTTGCAAGTGCTTGTTGCTGATCCAGGACGGGACCAAACCCTGTTTTAAATCCTCAAGATTACTGCGGCCCTCGCCCAATAACCACGCCCCGTACAGCACACAGGCCTCGTTTTGCGCAGCTTGATCGGACGCATTCCGATCCTCCTTAATGAGTGCATTTACCGTTCTCGCGTGTTTCTCCAGCTCAGCAATTATGTCCTTAAAGTGTAGTGTCATGGCCTGGTCCTCATGCAACTCAGAACCCACGACCTTGTTTTCGTCTGTCAATATGTTCCTTAACTGGGCTTTTAAACCGTTGATCTGTGTCTGCAGTTCCACGTTATCTAGAGCGTTGACAACAGATGTCCCGGTATTAAAAGCAGTGAATATGTCATTTACAGTACCCCTTCTTTGCCTCCCGACTCGATCCAAAACTTCTGGCAGTGTGGTGTATAATTTGTCTCTGTCGATGTCGGCAAAATCAAATTCGTAAAATTGTCTAAACATACTGGTTAACAGGACCTGGTATAATTGTTCCGTTTCTTTGGGACACCACTCCGGCAATCTTACCTCAGTGAGATTTAAAATCACTGAGGCCACCGCGTAGTGTACCCCTTGGTACAGCACCTGACCGGTGGGTACCAATACTAAACCGTTCCCGGGTCCCCTGGTGGTGGTTGGGCACCCTCCTTTCTGGGCTAGTGCTACCGGAAGCGTGGGCAGGGGCTTGCGTGGGCGGGTGATGAGTTCAGTGGCGTTCACCGGAATAGGGGAGTATGGGGCTCCGCACGCTCGAGTGCTAACATCCCATCTCATCCCCTTCCCTTCATCCTGCCACTGCCTCTGGAAGAAGATGGACACGCCCTTGGGGCAGACGCGTCTCGAACCCCACATACAGACATATATTCCCTCATCCGGTTCCCACCATTTGTCCCAACACACACGTAATTGTCCGTGAGTTCCCGTAATAGTCCGATGGGTATTATTACCCAGTCGCTCCCACTCGACCGTAGAGTTTCTCATGTCCTTTCCCAGCTTTCGTAGCCACCACCATCGCCTTGGTGGTACGTTCCCATTGCACACCAGACAAATCCTCTTTCCCACGGTGACGCTGACTCTGGGCGCTAGGATCCTCACTCGAGGGCACGTTAATGAAGTCTCTTGGTAGGCAAAACCGAAATTGCTGGAATATTCCGTAGAATTCGTTCCCAGCCAACCTGGCCATCTCCCTTGGTGGAAGTAGGTGGCGGTTTCCTCTACCTCTCGCTCCCCCGTCCCATCCGTTGCGATGGGGGCCGTGTCCCCGGAGCACCCGAAAATGATGACGTCCTTGGTGCGGCCTCGGTAGGCCCACCCGCACCCGATCGCCATGAACGCGACGACAATCCTTTCCATCGTATCCCAGGTTTCTGTAACCAACAAAATGATGTAGCCGGGCTCCCGATAGGTGCTGGCCTAAATTAATTGGACGCGCGGGTTCCTGGACCCCGCTCCCTAACAAACACACATACCGGGCAGACTTCAAAATTGTACTCTTAACACCATATACTTTACATTCCTTAAACTATGACCATAATTACCTATCTTAACTTATGTACAGCGCCGCCCTCCGTGGGGCGGCTTTCCGAATCCCTGTGAGGTCTGTCGTGTGCCACACCCTGCGGTGGGGCTGCATTGATCTTTGGCCTTGATCCCCCGCAGCCTGTCGCTGCTGAACGGGGATCATGTCTTCCTGGGGCTGCTTTAAACCGTGGTTGGGGAGGATGGGGAGAATCTGGCCAAAATTTTCTGGGCTGGGGCGCTCGAGCTGACCTACGAGGGGCTGCTTTGGGTTGGGCTCCCGGGGCCGATGGACCTGGGGTCGTGACTGTTACCGTCACAGCCTGTGGTTCCTCCACAGCTGCCGGCTCCAGCTCCCCTTCCTCAGGCTCCGCCCCCCCGGGGTCGGGATCTGTGGCTTCCGACTCCACCTCACCTGTCCCTACAGGTAACGAGTCTTCACCCCCACTCCCTACCTCCCCCAAGCTTGAGTCGAGGGCGGGACTGCCGTCCTCTGACTCTTCCTCCTCCGTGATTGGGTCTAAAGCGAAGTTGAGCTGTTCGGGCTCTCCCCTGCCTAAATCCCATTCAAAAGATGAGACCTCCCACTCCAATGGGATGGCCTCTCCCTTCACGCAGGCTACTGCTCCAGCCTGTGTGGTCTGTGACTCTGTTACAGGCTGAGGATCTTTGTTCTCAGACCTGGTCCCCTTTGGTGGCCCTGGTGTACCCGGTTTAAACAGTTTACACTGGTTGATGTGAAACCATTTGGTACGTCGGGGCATCTTCACTGCATAAACCATGGGGCTGGCTTTGTCTACAATGCTGTATGGCCCCATGTACAGTGGTTCAAAACTCCCTACCCTGGCGTAGTTTCGGACCATGACCTGGTCCCCGACTACCCACTCTTGTTGTTTCCGAGGTTCCAACAACAGTTTATTTCCCTGGTGCTGTCTTCCCATGTTCCCAGCCGCCTGCCCATAAATCTGTCTCAGGCGCTCCAAGAGGGTTTGGGCGAATTTGTCCCGTTTCACCTCTCGGAGCTGGCCCTCAGTGAGCACCGGGGCTAGCACATGGGTGGGTGTTCGCATGATCCTTCCAGTCATTAACTCGTGCGGGGAATACCCCGTGCTTTTGGACTGGCTGGCTCGGATCCCCATTTCTGGGGCGAGCCCATTGTCTCTTTCCTCAGCTTTTCCTTGAGGGTCCGATTCATACGCTCAACAATCCTGGATGACTGGGGATTGTATGCTACGTGCCACTTTCCCTCAATGCCCAAGAGCCTGAGGGCGTTCTGCATTACTTGACCGGTGAACTGACTCCCTTGGTCGGACTCTACAAAACGGGGGAGTCCCCACCGTGAGAACACTTCCCGAATCAAGATCTTAGCAGTACCCAGTGCCGTAGCTGTTCTGCACGGGAAGGCTTCTACCCATTTGGTGAACACATCTACCAGGACAAGGCAGTACTTATAGCCTCCCTGGGCGGCGGGCAGGGGCCCTATGTAGTCGACCTGAATCGACTGCCATGGTCCCTCTACCCTCCTGATGTGCCCCATGGGCACCTTCCTTTTGTGGGGGTCTGGGTTGTTAGCAGCACACACAAGACAGCTTGCGCAGAACTCGCGGACATCGTCCCGAAGTCCCGGCCACCATCCCGCCTGCTCCACCCGTTGCCAGGTGACCTCAGGTCCGGGGTGTCCCGCTCCTGGACCCTCGTGGGCCAATTGCAGGAATTCCCTTCGGTGCTGCTGCGGCACAACCCACTGCTCCTCTCGGAACAGCATACCTTCTTTGACTGTGAGGGCTGCCGTACTGTACGGACCTTCTACCTGTTTGCCCTCTGTGATGGCTTTTAGGACTGCTTTTAGGGCGGGATCCAGGGTTTGGACGGTCTTTAGGTCTGGGGGCGGTGTCACCCCTGTGTTCCCGGGAATTCCCTCCCTGCCTTGGATCGCCGCCACGGGTCCGGGTTCGTATGGGTCCCAGAGAATGCCGTTGCGGGCACCCTCCCTGGCTAGCGCATCCGCCTGCTAGTTGCCCTGACTGCGGGGTTCTGTAATGGAGTGAGCCTTCACCTTATGGATGAACACCTCTCCTTTCTCCCCCACAGCTGCTAGGATCTTCTCCAGCAAGGGCTTAACTGTTAAAGGCCGCCCGTCCGCGGAGGTGTACCCGCGTCGGGACCAGATGGCGAGGTACTCCGTACACGAATTGCACGTGAACATGCTGTCTGAGCAAATCGTGTATGGGGTTGGGAAAATCTCGGGGTGGGTAACCACGTACGCCACCGCGGACAGTTCAGCCTGCTGCGCGCTCATAGTGCTGGGGAGCTTTATTGCCAGGGCAATGTTTGCCGCAGGGTCATAAACTCCACACCCTGTGAGTCGCTTGCCGTCAGCTACAGTGCTAGAACCGTCTACGTAGATCTCGCGGCCCGTGGGATGTATCCCGGCCCGTAAACCTATGTTAACTTCCCATACCCCTTCTACGGAACATTGATGGGCTGTCCCGGGATATGCCATATTGGCTGCGAGCCTTGGCGCGCAGAGGCCTTTAACTTTGAGATCCATCTGGGAAAGGAGGAGGGTCCAGCGCGCAATCCGAGCGCTGCTTACGGTCCCATCCTTAATCCTCCCGTCCAGAAGCATCTTCGTGGGGGTGTGATGGGTGAGGAGCGTAATGGGAGAGGTCCCTGTGAAGATCACTGATCTGTTCACAGCCCAATGCGTGGCCAGGAGATGCCGTTCGCAATTGGAGAAACTCCTCTCCACATCCGTGAGCACCCTGGAGGAATAAACTACTGGTCTTAGCTTGCCGTGCCGCTCTTGGAGCAGTACTGCGCTCAGGCTGTCCCCACTAGCGGCTACCTCCAGAAAGAACTCCTCTCCCCCATCTATGGCCCCTAGGGCTGGCGCGGTCTGCAGATCTCTTTTCAACTTCTCGAATGCTGCCTGGCACCCCTCGTCCCAAGACCACTCGACTCCCTTGTGTAAGAGTCGAAGTAGCGGGGCCGCTGTGGCAGCATAGTCCTCGATGAAATCTCTGCAGTACCCGGTCAATCCCAAAAAGGACCTTACACCCGTTACTGTGTTGGGAATCGGCAGATCTTGTATAGATTCCCGTCTGGCCTTATCTATGGCTCTTTCCCCAGCGCGGATGGCCAGACCCAGGAATTTAACTTCCTGCTGGCCGATCTGCGCTTTCTTTGGGTTTACTTTGAAACCCTTCCTTTCTAACAGTTCCAACAATTCGCCTAACAGTGGGCCGTGCTGCTCCCTTGTATCTGTGAACAGGAGTAAGTCGTCCACATACTGCACTATCTGGTTGGGCTGGCTGAACTCTTTCAAACTCCCCGCCATACACTGATGGAAAATGCTGGGGCTGTTGTGAAAACCCTGTGGTAAGCAGTTCCAGGTGTACTGTTGCCCTTTGAAAGTAAAGGCAAACTTGTACTGGTCCTCCCGCCGCAGCGGAATGGACCAAAAACCGTTCGAGATGTCCAGCACCGTGAATGTGGTCGCCGATGCTGGAATACTCCCTATTAAGTCTGCAACTGCTGCTACCGTGGGCGCGCAGGCTGGGATATTACTATTGAGGACTCTATAGTCCACCGTGGCTCTCCACGAATTGTCCGGTTTCTTTACCGGCCATAATGGGGAGTTCACGTGGGTGGCTATCGTCCTCAATACGCCCTGCTGTACCAATGAAGATATTGCTGTCTCCATGTCGGGTTCTGCCTCCTTGGGGAAATTATACTGCTTTTGGGGTCGGATCATGGGGTCCCCGTCTACGCTGACTTCGAGCCCAGTGACTCTCCCGCAGTCGTGCTTGTGGGTGGCGAACGCGGTCAGATTTTCTGACACACGCGCCTGCAAGTCCGTTGGGACGTTTGTTATCATGAGCTCGAGATCGTAACCTCCTGATGGCTTCATAGTGCACAGGGCCCCCTTTTCTTCCTTCCCCGGGATTACGACTACCTTACCTAAACCGCCCTCGGCTCCCCAGAGACAGTGATTTCTCAGGTCCACGAGGATCCCGTGTTCCACCAAGAAATCAGCCCCGAGGATGCCTTTCCCCCCCCCCTCTTTCCACTTCAATAGGATGCACGTCCATGTGGTGTGGAGCGCTCCCAACTGAATGGAGAGCGGGAGGGAGTGCGCGCCAGCCTGTGCTCTACCCGTGAAACCCGCTACTAAATATGGAGCCTGGGCGGACAGAGGTGAGGCAAAAGGTTTGTCCGTGTGGATCAAGGTACATGAAGCTCCCGTATCCAACAGGTAACTACCCCTTTGTTTCTCCACCTCCATCTCCACCACAGGTCTTCTCCAAGCGTCATAGCGGAGCGGACACAAGTAGATGGGCTGCGCGGGCGTCAGTCATTTAGGTGTTTCGGCTGGGGTCTCGGGGGCGATAGGGCTGTTAGCAACCGCTACCTTCCCCTGCCAGGTCATCAGAGACCGCATAGTCTCCAAGACTGACTCGATCGCAGCGGGGTCCACAACCGCACCACCCCCTTCATTCGGGGCAAAAGCTACGGTTGGGTTCTGGACTGGTGTTGGGGCAGCGGCCTGCACTTGTGGTTGTGCTGGTGTTGGGGAAACACTCGGGCCATTGGCGACTCGGGCTTGGGCTCGATCTTGGGCTGCGGCGAACTCTCTCTCCCTCTTATCCTTCCAAGGATTCCTACAGTCCTTGCGCCAATGACCCTCCTTCCCACACCCGTAACAACTGCTATTTGCTTGGGGATGGCGATTTCCCTCCTGACGCCATTCCTTTTTAGCAGAGGCTGCGGGTCTCACCTCATGCACCTTTCCTTTCACAACAGGCGTTTTCTTGCCCTTGTTGTTTCTATAACTGATCGTGAGCTGATCTAGTACTACTTCCTCCGTGGAGCGGGCGTTAGTGGGGTCAAACCATGCTTTGGCCTGTTCCTTCACTACTGGCAGGCAACCTGCTACCAGGCACCGAAGCCAGTGAGCCCTTTGTTCGCCATCCAGCCCGGCCCGGGCCGGCCCGCCCGGGCAGCTGCGCCGATACACTGGCCACAACCTGTCGGCGAAAACCCGTGGGGGTTCTCCCTCTAGCTGCACTGTCTTTTCTAAACGGAGGAACGGAGTTCCGTCCCCCTCTCCCATGATCTCCAGAATCTCATCCCGTAGCAACTCATAGTCCCTGTGCCCTCTCTTGCTCTCGTCAGGGAGACACTGGAGGAGCGAACTGTCCAGGGAGAACAGCAGCATTTTAGACTGTTCAACCCCGTCGCAGTCATTGACTGCTGCGGTCTGCTCCACGTCCCTGAAATGCACGGAGGGATCTCCTGACTCGGAGAGTTTTGGGATGTGACTTATCATCTCTCTTAGCTGTCGTGCGCTATGAGGCATTATGATCTGACTCTCAAGGGGTCCGTCATCGCCATTTTCTTCATTTGGACCGATCCTCCGGTGTCTCGTTGGACACATTGGCGCCGACCCCGACTCTACTGTCTGGGGTTGCTCTACCTCAGGGCTCTTTTCCTCTACCGTCTCCGTCTCCTGTCCCGGAGTCCAAGACTCCTCATAGGCAGGAGGCGCAGAAGGTTCGGGGGTTGGTACCCCAACTGCCTCTTGTGGAATCGGTCTTTTGGATTCCTTGGCTAGCAACAGCTGACTCGCTGGTGGATTTATGAGACACACCAACCCGTTTGCCTTCGCTAGGGCCTTTCTCAGGTCCTCTAGCTCCCGGCGGCAAGTGCTGTGGTCGGTGTTCTCAGATCTATCCTCCATGGCCATTTTATATGCTGCCCTGGCTCCCAGGAGCTTTTCCTCTTGGGCATCTACTTGTTTGGCTAGACGGGAACACCTCTCTCTCATTCTACCTTCACTGGCCTTGGCCTCCACGACCTGACATTTTAAATATTCTACCCGGGTTTCGTGGCAGCGAATTACAGAGCGGCGTTCCTGGTTCAGCGCGTCAAGCGATTCAATCAGTTTTTGACCTCCCGCAACCTTTTCCTCCACGCCTTTAAGCAAGCCGTTGATCTGGACTGTCTGTGCTGCAACTACCTGGTCCAAAAGCTGGACTTGCTTCTTGTAGCACATCAGCCAGACCGCCTTTTCTACAGATTTCTTATGCTCTCTACCCGCTGTCCACTTGATGGCTGCGTCTAGCGGGCGCCTATCCCTTAGTAGATCAGATATCCATTGTTTTGTGAGGTTGACTTTTCCGAAAACATAATCTGCTATTCTTTCATCCATCACATTTCGTCTATTCAGATCTTGATCTAACACACTACTTTCCTGCTGCCAAGGTCCTGCCGCGGTCGCCATTTCTGTAGGGGGTTTCTCTTGCTCTTTCTGGTCTCCTGCCAGGCTTCGTGCAATAATTACCCTTGAGTGGTTCGACCCACTCCCCCCTACGGTTCTAGACCTTGGACTTAGGTGCAGAGAACAGTAGTGCAGAGAAAGAACTCAATAGACCAGGTTGAATAGCACGAAATGGATGCTTTTATTTTTAAACAGTTTGAAGCATTACAAAATACATATCATAGGCACAGATTAAAGTTACTACAATCATGCACAAATTTATGAACTTGACTCTATGGAAATGGGGAACACACGGCACATCGAAAAAGGGGAAACACATTACGATTTCCCTTAACTCCCTCCCCTATACCTAAACTAAGTTTCGACCTGGGGAACTTGGGATCATGCTCACCACTCTCGAAATCGCGAGAAAGGGGGGTTCGCAGCCTTTTTGGCACCGCTTTCCGTCGTCACGTGGATTTGGAAACTTCTGGCGCAGTCGATATTCTCTCCTCCCTCGAGGCGGTGGGGTAGACCCAGCCTCGATGAGCGCTCGTTAAGGTTGAGATCCACCAAGTCAATTTGGGTTCATGGAGCAGACCCAGATGCAGGCTATGCACTTGGGAGAATCTTGTGGCATCGATCGCCGGTTCTCCAGAGGGTTTCTTCTCCGTCGGCCTGGGTCGTCGATGATCTCCCGACCCCAGTACCCGGGCCACCCTCGTCGTCTTCTCGTCGTGGCCGAGCCTTGTTTGGCTGAACACCGACCACGTTGTCCTTTTACCGAAACCGTCCGTCTTTAAAAAGACGAAAACGTTTTCATCGATCTGCCGAAGTGGAAGAGGCGCCGATCCGGGCACCGTCCGCCCTTCGTTCGTTCCTCGTAGAAGAAAGTTCTTGAAGAAAATGGAAGCCTGAAGTCGCCCAACAAGAAAGCCGTGGCAGTGAAGAAGAAGTTGTTCAAGTAACCCGGAGTCCGAAGTTATTTAGCTGGACTTTCAATCCATAGTTATACTCTTTTGGGACAGTCTTATCTCCCGCCAAATCATAGTCCTGTCTTTGTATTAATTTTGGCGGGCAGAAATCTCTGCAGGGGCGCTTTGTCTTGTAACGGAGCCGGTGATAACTTAAACTGGCCTTCCTGGCCGATAATGTCTTTCAATGTCTTTTGCATTGTCACCGTGGCTCGGTTCGCATATTGATCGGTCCGGACATTTT
This sequence comes from Somniosus microcephalus, assembly GCF_052327205.1. NCBI lineage: Eukaryota > Metazoa > Chordata > Chondrichthyes > Squaliformes > Somniosidae > Somniosus > Somniosus microcephalus. Next base: position 144,043 of record NW_028225186.1, on the reverse strand, counting down.
CCTTGATGGCTGCTAAACGGTTTTTCCTTTGTATGATAAATGGGTATAAGTGTTTTTACATTGTCCGCCCATATCTTGATGGGCCCCATCCTGTACTTATAATCCATTGAATATGTATGCTGTTGCTCTGAGTTTCGGTTCCCAGAGATTGGCTTTCGTGGGCTCACTGTCTTCAATCCACAAGCCTGTCTGGCTTGCAGTAACAGAAATAAAATGGTTCATAAACTGATCACGGGGCCTGGCGGCCATTTTGTATGCCCTTTTATCAAAGGTTTTTCTGTGCAAGCTTACTTTGGTCAATAAACAGTCTTAATTTTATCCAGTTTTCTTGCGTGATTTTTGCTGAAAATTGCGAATCTTACACGTCTCTGTTCTCAGAATCAGAGTTTCACAACATATCTCAAAGAGCTCGATGAAATTCCACCCTACAGATGGTGTCGAGCACAGCCGGCTCTAAGTTAACCCGTCTCTCGGAGAATTGATGGGCATCTCGGTGGCTCCAGAATGAGTCCGTGATACCAAGGTTCACAATGTTGACCACAATAGATTGAAAGAGACTGACCTACACCAGTCAGTCTGCAGTGGATCTGCAAAGCAGCCCACAACGAGTTGGGGAAATGGAAAGTGGATCAGTGGGGAGCTTCAGACAGAATCTGTTGCTCCGTCACTGTAAAGTGCGATGTGGACTTTTATCCCCATGAAATTTAAGAGCTGTAAAGTCCTGTGGTTAGTTTGCACTGTTTCCTCATCTCCTGCAAACCCCGGGTCTGTTTTGAGGAATGGTTTTATACCAGAAAGGTCAAGTGTCTCGTGTTTTCTCGACCGATGCTGCCTGACCTGCTGAGTGTCTCCAGCGTTTTCTGTTTTTCTTTGAGATTTCCAGTATCATAGAGTCATAGAGTAATACAGCACGGATAGAGGCCCTCGGCCCATCGTGTCCGCGCCGGCCATCAAGCCCTGTCTAATCTAATCCCATATTCCAGCATTTGTTCCGTAGCCTTGTATGCTATGGCATTTCAAGTGCTCATCCAAATGCTTCTTAAATGTTGTGAGGGTTTCTGCCTCCACAACCCTTTCAGGCAGTGAGTTCCAGACTCCAACCACCCTCTGGGTGAAAAAGTTCTTTCTCAAATCCCCTCTAAACCTCCCGCCCTTTACCTTGAATCTATGCCCCCTAGTTATTGACCCCTCTACTAAGGGAAAAAGCTCCTCAGCATCCATCCTATCTATGCCCCTCATCATTTTGTACACCTCAATCATGTCCCCCCTCAGCCTCCTCTGCTCCAAGGAAAACAAACCCAATCTGCCCAGTCTCTCTTCATAGCTGAAGCGCTCCAGCCCTGGTAACATCCTGGTGAACCTCCTCTGCACCCTCTCTAACGCGATCACATCCTTCCTGTAGTGTGGCGACCAGAACTGCACACACTATTCCAGCTGTGGCCTAACCAGTGTTTTATACAGCTCCATCATAACCTCCTTGCTCTTATATTCAATGCCTCGGCTAATGAAGGCAAGTATCCCATATGCCTTTTTTACCACCTTATCCACCTGTTTCGCCGCCTTCAGGGATCTGTGTACTCGCACACCCAGATCCCTCTGACCCTCCGTCTTGCCTAGGGTCTTTCCATTCATTGTGTATTCCCTTGCCTTGTTAGTCCCCCCAAAGTGCATCACCTCGCACTTTTCCGGGTTAAATTCCATTTGCCACTGTTCCGCCCATCTGACCAACCCATCTATATCGTCCTGCAGACTGAGGCTACCCTCCTCGCTATTTACCACCCTACCAATTTTTGTATCATCCGCGAACTTACTGATCATACCCTTTACATTCATATCCAAGTCATTAATGTAGACCACAAACAGCAAGGGACCCAGCACCGATCCCTGTGGTACCCCACTGGCCACAGGCTTCCAGTCACAAAAACAACCTTCGACCATCACCCTCTGCCTTCTGCCACTAAGCCAGTTTTGTATCCAATGTGCCAAGGCACCCTGGATTCCATGGGCTCTTACCTTCTTGACCAGTCTCCTGTGCGGGACTTTATCGAAGGCCTTACTGAAATCCATCTATACCACATCCACTGCGTTACCCTCATCCACACACCTAGTCAGCCCCTCAAAAAATTCAATCAAATTAGTCAGACATGATCTTCCCTTGACAAAGCCATGTTGACTATCCCTGATTAATCCTTGCCTCTCCAAGGGGAGACAAATTTTGTCCCTCAGAATTTTTTCCAATAATTTTCCTACCACTGATGTTAGGCTCACTGGCCTGTAGTTCCCCGGTTTTTCCCTACTACCCTTCTTGAATAATGGTACTACATTAGCGGTTCTCCAGTCCTCTGGCACATCCCCTGTGGCCAGAGAGGTCCTGAATATATGTGTTAGAGCCCCCGCAATCTCTTCCTTTGCCTCACCCAGCAGCCTGGGATACATTTCATTCGGGCCTGGGGATTTATCCATTTTTAGGCCAGCTAAAACCGCCAATACCTCCTCCCTCTCGATGTTAATATGTTCGAGCATATCACAGTCCCCCCGCCCTATTTCTATGTCTACATCGTCCTTCTCCATCGTGAAAACAGATGCAAAAAATTCATTTAGAACCCCTCCTACATCTTCCGGCTCCACACACAGATTGCCACTTTTGTCCCTAATGGGCCCTATTTTTTCCCTAGTTATCCTCTTACCCTTAATATACTTATAAAACATCTTAGGATTTTCCTTTATTTTGCTCGCCAGTGTTATTTCATGGCCCCTCCTTGATCTCCTAATTTCTTTTTTATGTATCCCCCTGCACTTTTTGCACTCCTCTAGGGCTTCCTCCGTCTTTAGCCTTTTGTATCTACCAAAAGCCCTCCTTTTTTTCCTAATCCATTCTCGTATATCCCCTGACATCCAAGGTTCCCTGTGGTTTTTGGAACCACTCTTGACCTTTACGGGAACATGTTGCCATTGTATGATCTCAATCTCCCTTCTGAAAGCCTCCCATTGCTCCGATGCGGATTTTCCTACAAGTAGCTGATCCCAGTCCATTTTGGCCAGATCCTGCCTTATCCTATTAAAATCGGCCTTCCCCCAATTTAGAACCTTTATTTCCGGCCCATCCCTGTCCTTTTCCATGACCACCTTAAATCTTACCATATTATGGTCACTATCACCAAAGTGCTCACCTACTAGCACTTTTTCCACTTGGCCGGCCACATTCCCTAGAATTAGGTCCAGTACCGCCCCCTCTCTTGTAGGACTTTCTACATGCTGGCTCAAAAAGCTCTCCTGGATGCACTTTAAGAATTCTACACCCTCTGAGCCTTTCACACTCTGACTATCCCAGTTAATATTGGGGAAGTTGAAATCCCCCATTATTATTACCCTATTATTTGCACATTTCTCTGAGATTTGCCTACATATCTGTTCCTCTATCTCCCCCTGACTGTTTGGAGGCCTATAGTACACTCCCAGCAAAGTGCTTGCCCCCTTTTCGTTTTTAAGCTCCACCCATATGGCCTCATTAGAGGAACCTGCTAATATATCATCCCTCCTTACTGCAGTAATTGACTCCTTAATTAATATTGCGACACCCCCTCCTCTTATACCTCCCTCTCTGTCTCGCCTGAAGATTCTGTACCCCGGAATATTGAGCTGCCAGTCTTGCTCCTCCCTCAACCATGTCTCCGTGATAGCAACAATATCATACTCCCATGTGTTTATCAACACCTTCAGTTCATCCACCTTATCTGCAAGGCTCCATGCATTAAAATAGATGCCATCCAGCCTTGCCCTCATATATTTGCCCTGTCTACCAAGCTGACTTGTTTTTTTCTCTATAATTGGCAGCACATCACCCCCTATTTCAGCTCCCCTCTGTATCCCATCCCCCTGCCAAGTTAGTTTAAACCCCCCCCAACAGTGCTAGCAAACCTCCCCGCAAGGATATTTGTCCCGCTCTGGTTCAGGTGCAACCCGTCCGACTTGTACAAGTCCCACCTTTCCCAGAAGCAGGCCCAGTGATCCAGGAAAGTAAAACCCTCCCCCCTACACCAACTCTTTAGCCACGCATTCATCTGCTCTATCCTCCCATTCCTATACTTACTAGCACGTGGCACTGGGAGTAATCCAGAGATTACAACCTTCGAGGTCCTGCTCTTTAATCTGTTACCTAGCTCCCTAAATTCTTGATGCAGGACCTCCTCCCCCTTCCTTCCTATGTCGTTGGTCCCAATGTGGACCATGACCTCTGCCTGCTCACCCTCCCCCTTAAGAATGCCCTGTAGCCACTCAGTGACATCCCAGACCCTGGCCCCAGGGAGGCAACAAACCATCCTGGAGTCACGTTTGCGGCCACAGAAATGCCTATCTATTCCCCTTACGATAGAATCCCCTACCACTATTGCTCTCCCACTCTTTTTCCTCCCTTTCTGAGCAGCAGAAGCGTCCCTGGTGCCAGGAAGCTGGCTGCTGCTACCTTCCCCTGGTGAGTCATCCCCCTCAACAGTGTCCAACTTGGTATACTTGTTTGAAAGGGGGATGTCCGCAGGGGTTCCCTGCACTTCCTGCCTGCCTCTGTTGCTCCGTCTGATGGTCACCCGCTGTGCAGCCCTACCCTGAGGCGTGAACAACTCGCTAAATGTGCTATCCATGACCCTCTCAGCATCGCGCATGCTCCAAAATTCATCCACCCGCAGCTCGAGCGCCTCAATGCGGTCTACAAGTAGCTGCAGCTGGATGCATTTCCCGCACACATGGTCGTCAGGGACACTGGCAGCGTCCCTGATTTCCCACATGGAGCAAGAGGAGCAGAACACGGGTCTGAACTCTCCTGCCATGACTTACTCCTTTAATTAATCTAAAAAATTATTCAATACCCCAGTTACAGGTATACTCTCGGGCGCTTTATTTACCAACTGTCCCCACTACGCCAGAGACCCTAGAAATTTAACACCACAGAAGTCAAGCTTGTATTGAAAAGAAATACTCACCAACCAATCACTTACCTGCTCCCTGGTGACGTCACACTCTGATTACTTTTTACCTCTCTCCTCTGCTGTTGCTTTGGTATGCCTCAGTATCTGCAGTATTTCGGTTTGTGTTCCTATCCTGTTGTAACTCTGGTCCAACTACCAGGCATTTAATAGGACCACAAAACTGTTATGTTCATTAATAACTAGTCGTTTGTATTAAGAACAGCTAGCTTTTGCTAGATGCTTTATTGAGCACATGTGGACTAGGTACAGTATCTGTAGAGGCCTCCATCTTGACTGCTGCCTTGTGGGTGGCCTAGTGCATTGTGGGTAGCCCACTCTTACATACATACAGCACCACCTAGTGTATCATTCCAGAATGACAGGTTACTGATCATTACATTCCCATTTCTTTGAGGTTAAACAAAATCAGTATCAATCAATATCAATCAATAACAACATAAACATCTTCAACAGTCAATACATTATCAATGTAGTTTTCTTTGTACTCAAAGATTAAGTCTATCAGGCTTTTTCACTTCACGTGTGGATCTTCTCAGCACAGGTAAGCCTGATGTTTTTTCATGAGAACCTGTATGTGTATTTGTGTTAGATTGTTCTGGTGGTGAGTGACAAGATTCAGTTGCGGCATTGTCATCGATTTGCTCTTCGATAGTCTCTTGTGTTTTTAGGAGGGAACGGCGGTTCCTCCTGAGAATATGTCCTTCCTCAGTTCTAACAGTGTATGACCTTGGTCCTACTTCCTCAAGAACTGTAGCTTTCCTGTTCCATGTATCTGGATCCTCAATCCTGACAACATCATCCCTTGTCAATGGTTTCAGAGTTTTGGATGACTTGTCATAGTATGATTTCTGTTTCAGCTTTAACAGTTGAAGTCTCTGTCTCAGTTCCTTACTCTGCTTTTCTTTTGCACAGCAGGGTAGCGTGGTACGCAACTTGCGACCCATTAGGAGTTCAGCAGGTGAAGAACCAGAGTCTAAAGGCGAGGCTCGGTAGCTCAGCAGGGCGAGATAAGGATCAGACTTGCTTTCTGTCGCTTTCTTCAGTAGCTGCTCGAGAACTTGAACACCATTCTCTGCCTTACCATTCGACTGAGCGTACAAAGGACTGGATGTGATGTGTTGAAAGTCATAATGTGCTGCAAACTGTTGCCACTCCTTACAGTTGAAGCACGGACCATTGTCGCTAACGGCAATCCTGGGAATTCCATGTCTGGCGAAGATGGATTTCACATGCATTATGACACTGCTTGCTGTGGTGCTTGAGAGCAGCGCCATCTCAGGATAGTTAGAATAGTAGTCAATCACTATTAGATAGTCTTTACCATTTAAATGAAAAAGGTCCATACCAACCTTTTGCCATGGTGCTGTTGGTATGTCAGCTACTATCATTGGTTCCTTTGCTTGTTTGTTTTGGTGTTTCTGACATGTCTCACATTTGCCTATCATGTTCTCAATGTCCTTATTTATACCAGGCCAATAAACAGTGTCTCTTGCTCTCCTTTTGCATTTTTCAATTCTGAGGTGTCCCTCATGAATCCTTTTGAGCATGTCTTGACGTAGAGCCTGTGGAATTACTATTCTGTTCTGTTTTAGTAATAGTCCACTTGCGACACTCAATTCTGACCTTATGTGAAAATATTTTGGACAGGAACCTTTTGGCCAACCATGATGAATGTTCTCTATTACTGTTTGTAATACTGTATCTTTTACTGTTTCTTCTGCTATTTGCTTTGATTTTGTGTCTGACACGGGCAGCGCAGCAGTGACCATACTCACATGAACATCCACGTCTTCTTCAGTAGAGCTCACATGACTCATTGTGGGTGCTCGGGATAGTGCATCTGCTAACACTATGTATTTGCCTGGTGTGCAGATCAGTTCAAAGTCATATCTTTGCAGCTTCATCATGAGTCGTTGAATCCTTGGAGACATCTCATTCAGGTTCTTTTTCATGACGGCAACCAGTGGGCTGTGGTCTGTCTCAACTGTGAAGGTGGGAAGTCCATATATGTAGCCATGAAACTTTTCTAGTCCAACTACCAAGCCTAGACATTCCTTTTCAATCTGGGCGTATCGACACTCAGTATTAGTCATAGACCTGGAGGCATAGGCAACAGGCTTCCAATCCTCACCCTCTGATTGTAGCAGGACCGCACCTAGGCCATCTTTTGATGCATCTGTTGACACTTTGATTCTTTTTGTTGGGTCAAAGAAGGTGAGTACAGGTGTGGTTGTCAGCACTGTTCTGAGATTGATCCACTCTTGTTCATGTCTTTCTGTCCATGCAAACTCATTTGTTTTACGTAGCAGGTCTCGCAGACAGGCTGTCTTGGCTGACAAGTTAGGAATGAACTTTCCAATGAAGTTTATCATCCCCATGATGCATAGCACTCCTTTTTTGTCAGTGGGTCAGTGCATTTTGAGTACGGCGTTTACTTTTTCCATATCTGGCTCTATTCCTTTACCAGATAGATTAACTCCTAGGAAAGTGACTTCCTGGACGTCAAACTGACACTTGGCTTTGTTGAGCTTCAGTCCATTCCGGCATATGCTCTGTAGCACTTTAGTCAGTCTCTCATTGTGTTCTTTCAGTGTGGAGCCCCAGATGATGATGTCATCAACATAGACCCGAACTCCTTCCAGACCTTCAATTATGTGTTCCATCGCTCTATGAAAGATTTCAGATGCAGATATTATCCCGAAAGGCATTCTGAGGAAACAATACCTGCCAAATGGTGCGTTGAAGGTACAGTATTTGGTGCTCTCTTCATCCAGTTTTAGTTGCCAAAATCCTTGTGAGGCATCGAGCTTTGTAAAGTATCTGGCACCTGACATTTCACTGGTGATTTCTTCTCGCTTGGGAATCTGGTAGTGTTCACGTTTTATGTTTGCATTTAAGTCCTTTGGATCCATGCATAATCTTAGATCATTGTTCTTGTTCTTGACACATACCATGGAGTTAACCCAGCCTGTTGGCTCTTCAACTTTCCTGATGACTCCTAGTGTGGTCATTCTGTCCAGTTCATTCTTGAGCCGGTCATGCAGGGGTGCTGGAACTCTTCGTGGAGCATGTACCACTGGCTGAGCATCCTCCTTTAGCTGGATCTTGTAAGTGAATGGTAGAACTCCAAATCCTTTAAACACATCCTGGAAATTATTCACTACAGAATCCACTGAGTCATCTGGTCTGCTTATGGCACAGTTTATACGGTAGACTCTCTTGACCAGTTCTAAGTCCTCACAAGCTTTGTCACCCAGTAGTGAATCAAGTCCTTCAGCCACAACAGAAAACATGAGATGATGCACTTTGTCTTTGACTGTCACTTTAAGTCTGCATACACCTAAGCTATCTATTTTCTGTCCATTATAGTCCTTCAGTAGTACTGACTTTTTCTGTATTTTGGGCTTTTCTTTCATATTGTTAATGTCACTCATACTGATGAAGTTTGCTTTTGCCCCAGTGTCTAGTTTCAATGTAACTAATGCTCCATTTACCTGCAGTGGGATCATCCATTTGTCCTCTTTTACTGCATTGACGTTATGTTCAGCATTGTTTATTCCTGAGGGCTGCACATTTTCTGTATCCTTTTCTATATTGTCACATGACACCATTCCTACAAAAAATGTCTCACTTAAATCAGTGTCCTCAATCACATTAACTCGGACTTGTTGCCCTTTCTTTGTTTGTCCTTCTGAAAAGCATTGTTTGGCAAAGTGATTCTTTCCATGACATTTTGTGCACATTTTCCCAAACGCTGCACATTGTTTTAACTGGTGTTTGTAACCACAGCGTTTACAATTAAAAATTCCTTCCTCCGATTGCTTTTCACTTCTATTCTGCCCATGTTTCTTCCCCTTGTAGGACACAGCACCGACAGCAGCACTTACTGCAATCGCATCATCATTGATTTCACTGAAAGTCTTGGCATGCTTTTGAGCTAGCTCGCTAGCTTGGCATATTTTCACAGCAATTTCCAATGTCAGTTCGGTTTCTCTCAACAGACGTTCCCTGACTTTTTTTTATCATGAATACCAAACACAATCTGGTCACGAATCATGGATGCTTTCAGCTCAGAGAAATTACATGTCTGTTGTAGTGTATGTAACTGTTCTACCTTTAAGAGAACTATTGTATGTAACCGTTTACCTTTAAGTGAACTATTTTAGGTGTGGCACTACTTTATCTTGGCTGCTGTATACTGTAATACCGACAGTGACCACACCGGTATATAAGTGCTGTGGCAGAACTTATTGGGCAGATTCGCCCTGACACGAGAAGCAAGTTGGCCACAGTGACTGTGAGTAAAGGGAAAATAGAAACAAATAAACGGAGGATAAGGGCGGTGCTCTCGCCCACGATCGAGGGGGAAAGGAGCCGGACAGAAGTCGGGCCCAGAGGCGCTGACACTGGGGCAGCGTGGAGCAGAAGCCGCGGTACAAGCAGGCGAGGGCGCATCGTGAGACGGCTAGACCGCGACGGCGAAAAAGGCCGGACAACTACCGCGACCACGAGGCGCTGCGACCGGGGTCGTAAGGCGCGGGAAGATATAAAAATAAATAAGCCACGGAGAACTCAGCCGCAGCCGGGGAGGAAAGCACCGGACTGCGAGAAGCTGGGAGGCGCGATTGGGGTGAAAAAGGCCAGATAATGATTGAGGCCACGAAGCGCTGCGACCGGATCGTAAGGCGCGGGATGATATAAAATAAATAACCTGCAGAGAACATAGCCGCAGCCGGGGAGGGAAGCACCGGACTGCGAGAGGGCTGGAGGCGCGACTGGGAGCCGAGCGAGCGGGAGAGACAGAGCCCGAGCGAGGAAGGCTGAGCGAGAGCCAGCCCAGCGGCTGAAACTGTTCGCCGCCAACGGGTTGTACCCAGCACCGGCTGCCCTGCCAAGAGAAGGGAACGCGCTGAAGCCGACGTGCAGGCTGCAAACCCGAAAGCCAGCGGCCGTCGCCCGAGGGAAGCTTACCCCTCCGGCCAGGGGAAGAAACGCGGGAAGCCGCCAGTAGGCGGGGAAGAAGACAGAAGTGGGAACCGCCATTTTAAAGTGGGCGGGGAAAGAAGATAAGCGCGGGAAACCGCCATCTGAAAAAAAAAAGTTAAAGAATATTGTTGTTGTTTCTCAGGAAGAGTGTGAAGATGCCTGAGCATAATAACAGCAACGGTTTCAATGCCGAGGTGGAAGACTGGCCCACATATGTAGAACGCATCGAGATATATTGTACGGCTAATAAGATAGCAAATTATGAAAAAGCTCTAACCTTATTAAATTCAATGGGTGCGAGCACATACGGGTTATTGAAGCATCTTCTATCACCAGCTAAACCGGCGCATCAGTCTTTCGAGAATATTGTTGCTGTCCTGAAGGATCATTTTAACCCCGCACCGCTGATGTTAGCGGAACGACCTAAATTTTACGGGAGAACACAACGAAAAGAGGAAAGCAACGCGGAGTACTTGGTCAAGCTGCGTAGACTAGCGAAATACTGCCAGTTTAGAGGAAATCTGACAGAGGCATTGCGAGACAAGTTCGTGTGTGGATTGTCGAAGGAAGGAATGCAAAAACGACTACTCAAAGAGAACGATCTTACACTTGATAAGGCTGTCCGTATTGCAGCATCGCACGAAGCCGCAGCGAGAGGCACGGCGGAAATGCAGCAGAAGACAGCGGTACTCAGTGTGGATCAAATGACTTCGGGTACAACGAAATGTTCTCTTTGTGGGAAGACAACACACGACCAGAACCAATGCTGGGTTAAAAACCAGGACTGTAGGAAATGTGGCAAGCTTGGCCACATAGCTAAGGTATGCCGGTCAGGAAAGAAGAACAACAATAATAAGTCACCGCACAAGAAGTACAGAAAGGTACATGAGGTGACTGGGAAGAGTCCAGAGGAACAGAATTCGGACTCAGACTCCAACAGCAAGGCACTGGGTAGTCTGAGGATTCATAATGTGAGTAAAGAAGCTGACCGACAAACTATCTGGATCACACTACAGATTGCAAAAGTCCAAGTGAAGATGGAAGTGGACACCGGATCGGCGTTGACGGTCATGAATAAGCATGATTACAAAAAGTTATTCAAACATATTCCCCTACGGGATACGGAGATAGTATTGCAGACATGCACGGGGCACAAAGTATACCCCATCGGGAAGATAGAAGTCAAGGTGAGATACAAAGACAAAGATCACTGAAGGATGGACTTGTATGTGCTGCCCGAGGGAGGTCCACCACTTCTGGGACGGGAGTGGATCAGGAAAATAAAGATAGACTCGCATTCACTAAACACAATGACGGTAGATTCTGGGAAGGAAGAGGTCAAACCTGAACGGTTGTCCAGAATATTGGACGAAGCTAAAGAGGTATTCCAGCAAGGACTGGGAACACTGAGAGGAATTAAAGCAAAAATCAAGATTGCAGAACATGCAAGCCCAAAATTTTTCAAAGCCAGATCAGTACCTTACGCGATACGACCTGCTGTGGAGGCAGAACTGGAAGAGCTTGAACATTCAGGGGTACTGTCTAAGGTGGACTGGAGTGAGTGGGCCACGCCCATTGTTCCCGTCATGAAGTCTTCATCAAGTAACAAGCCAGGGGGACTGGGGAAGGTCCGCATCTGCGGAGATTTCAAGATCACAGTTAATCCGGTGCTTCACACGGTACAATACCCGCTTCCGCGGATTGAGGATATCTTTGCTTCATTGTCTGGCGGGCAACACTTCACCAAGATAGACCTGGCACAGGCATACTTACAAATGGAAGTCGAGGAAGAGTCGCGCCAGTATCTCACAATCAACACGCACAGAGGCTTGTATCGTTATAATAGACTGGTTTTTGGAGTAGCTTCGGCTCCAGCAATTTGGCAGAGGGCAATGGAGCAGGTCTTACAAGGTGTTCCAAGCACACAGTGTTACTTGGACGATATCCTGATTACGGGAGAAGACGAGGAGGAACACCTCACAAATTTGAAACTGGTGCCCACCAGGTTGAAGGAATATGGCCTTCGAGTTAATCGCCAGAAATGTGAGTTCTTCCAGAAACGGATCTCGTACTGCGGTCATGTCATTGACCAAGAGGGGCTGCACAAGTCGCCTGACAAGATAGAAGCTGTCGTGAAGGCCCCCGCTCCGGAAAACGTTTCACAGTTGAGATCGTTTCTGGGGTTGATTAATTATTATCACAAGTTTCTGCCAAATTTATCCACTGTGCTACATCTGCTGAATGCTCTGTTATGGAAAGAAGTGCCATGGAAGTGGAGCGAGGACTGTAAAAAGGCCTTTCGCAGAAGAAAGGCGTTGATTACCTCTGAGGAAGTGTTGGCTAATTTCAACCCAACGTTACCTCTTCGTCTAGCTTGTGATGCTTCTCCTTATGGAATTGGAGCAGTACTTTCACACAAGTTACCAAATGGCTCGGAAAGGCCAGTCGGATTTGCGTCCCGATCGTTGACCTCCGCGGAGCGAAATTACGCTCAGATAGACAGGGAGGCCCTCAGCCTTGTGTGGGGAGTAAAGAAATTCAATCATTACCTGCAGGGCAAGAAGTTCACATTACTGACAGACCACCAGCCGTTGGTGTCCATATTCAACCCTAACAAGGCCGTTTCCACTATGACAGCGCAGAGGTTACAGAGGTGGTCCGTGTTACTTGGGGCACACCAATATGACATTGAATACAAAATCTCCAAACAGCATGGAAATGCTGATGGGTTATCGCGCCTACCGTTGCCTGTAGTAGAAGAGGCGGCTACAATGGACCCGGTAGAGATGTTCCACTCATCCATAGTAGAATGTCTACCAGTAACCAATTCGATGATCGAGAATGAAACAAGAAATGACCCGACTCTCGCACGGGTCTACGATCTAACAGTGGAGGGATGGCCAGCACATGGCGAACCAACACTGCCAGCATTTTCGCAACGGAAAGAACAGCTGTCAGTGTGCCGAGGAACCTTGATGTGTGGATCGAGAGTGGTGATTCCACCCAAACTTCAGCATAAGGTGCTAAAGGAACTTCACGAGGGGCATCTGGGTGGAGTGAAAATGAAGAACCTAGCAAGAGCGTTTGTGTGGTGGCCAGGTATTGATGGAGACATCGAGGAAATAACCAAGAGTTGTCTAGGATGCCAGAAGGTCCAAAACGCGCCACCACAAGCTCCTCTGCATCCATGGGAGTGGCCCTCATCTCCTTGGCAAAGGGTACACATCGACTTTGCTGGTCCATTTATGGACTCAATGTTTCTAATAGCGGTGGATGCACACTCCAAGTGGCCGGAGGTAATAAAGATGTCCTCCACCACCACGGAAAAAACCATCACAGTATTAAGGACCATGTTTGCCAGGAATGGGCTGCCGGAACAGGTCTGTTCTGATAATGGACCACAATTTGTGTCCGAAGAATTCAGGAAATTCTTAAAAAGCAATGGGGTCAAGCACTACACGTCAGCCCTATACCATCCCGCCACCAATGGCTTAGCTGAAAGGTTTGTCCAGACCTTCAAGAAGGCCATAAAGGCCATGGGTAATGAGAACATCAACTTACAACATAAGGTAGATAACTTCTTGTTGGCGTACAGGAATGCAACACATGCGGTCACAAATCAAACTCCCGCCATGATGTTTTTCAATAGAAGGCTAAGACGCCGGCTGGATTTGATTAAGCCAAACGTCAGAAGGGACGTAGAGAACCGGCAATTCCAGGGCCTGAATGAAAGGCCAACTAGATCTTTCAGACAGGTCAACAAGTTTTGGCCCGGGACTACCGTACCGAGAAATGGCAGCCTGGAACTATTGTAAAAAGGCTAGGGCCGCTGCTGTATACAGTGGACATTGGTGACAGCATCATAAGGCGTCATGTTGACCAGATCATAGGGTCATCCACAAAGAGCCAACCTACTCCACAACCTTACACGGCTAATGTCAAAACAAAGATACCCAGAGCCCCTACCTCCGATCTGGTAATACTGGAATCAGATGATCCGGACACTGTCCTTCAAGCTGAATCGGCCTTGCCGGAAGAACCTACTACCCCACCGAAAACTACTACGCCACTGAGGCGTTATCCGGACAGAGTCAGGAGACCTCCAGAGAGACTGAATCTGTGAACTGTTTTACATAATTTGTATATATGTTCTAATGATATGGTTAATGGGAAATAAGTATGTTGTAAGCTAAAAAGGGAGGATTGTAGTGTATGTAACTGTTCTACATTTAAGAGAACTATTGTATGTAACCGTTTACCTTTAAGAGAACTATTTTAGGTGTGGCACTACTTTATCTTGGCTGCTGTATACTGTAATACCGACGGTGACCACACCGGTATATAAGTGCTGTGGCAGAACTTATTGGGAAGATTCGCCCTGACCTTCGAATAGTAAAGTCCTGTTTAAGTTACTCTTGTAGTCTGTGTATTACTTCGCTATACAACCCACAGACTTTACAGTGGCGACGAGTTCGATCTTACCCTGCGGCAACAATACTTCTGAAGAAGTAAACGAGCGTCGAGAAGAGGCACCCGCCCTCGTCGTTTTGCTGAGAGAAAACTCGAGTCTGCAGACCAAGAAAGGAGGAAGATTTCAAACACGAAGTCTTCCATCAGCAACAGGCACGGATTGTCCCTTCTGCCACAGTGGTGAGTGAGCCGATCAACACGAGAAGCAAGTCGGCCATGGTGACTGTGAGTAAAGGGAAAATAGAAACAAATAAACGGAGGATAAGGGCGGTGCACTCGACCACGGTCGAGGGGGAAAGGAGCAGGACAGAAGTCAGGCCCAGAGGCGCTGAGACTGGGGCAGCGTGGAGCAGAAGCCGCGGTACAAGCGGGCCGGGGAGCGTCATGAGACGACTAGACCGCGATGGCGAAAAAGGCCGGACAAATACCGCGACCACGAGGCGCAGCGACCGGGATCGTAAGGCGCGGGAAGATATAAACATAAATAAGCCACGGAGAACTCAGCCACAGCTGGGGAGGAAAGCACCGGACTGCGAGAAGCTGGGAGGCGCGATTGGGGTGAAAAAGGCCAGAGAGTGACGGAGGCCACGAAGCGCTGCGACCGGATCGTAAGGCGCGGGAAGAGATAAAAATAAATAAACCGCGGAGAACGCAGCCGCAGCCGGGGAGGAAGCACTGGACTGCGAGAGGCTGGGAGGAGCGATTGGGTGAAAAAGGTCGGACAGTGACCGAGGCCACGAAGCGCTGCGACCGGGATCGTAAGGCGCGGGAAGAGATAAAATAAATAAATCGCGGAGAACTCAGCCGCAGCCGGGGAGGGAAGCACCGGACTGCGAGAGGGCTGGGAGGCGCGATTGAGAGCCGCGCGAGCGGGAGAGACAGAGCCCGAGCGAGAGCCGCGCAAACGGGAGAGACAGAGCCCGAGAGAGAGCGAGCGAGAGCCGCGCGAGCGGGAGAGACAGAGCCCGAGGAAGACTGAGCGAGATCCAGCCCAGCGGCTGAAACTGTTCGCCGTCAATGGGTTGTACCCAGCACCGGAGAGACAGAGCCCGAGCGAGGGAGACTGAGCGAGATCCAGCCAGCGGCTGAGACCGTTCGCCGTCAACGGGTTGTACCCAGAGCCGGTTGCCCGGCCGAGAGAAGGGAACGCGCTGAAGCCGAAGCGCAGGCTGCGAACCCTGAAAGCCAGCGGCCGTCGCCCGAGGGAAAAGCTTACCCCTCCTGCCAGGGGAAGAAAAGCGGGAACCGCCATCTTGAAAGTGGGCGGGGAAAGAAGATAAGCGCGGGAAACCGCGGGAAGCCGCCAGTAGGCGGAGTAAAAGACAGAAGCGGGAACCGCCATTTTGAGAGGGGCGGGGGGGAAAGAAGATAAGCGCGGGGAAACCGCCATCTTGGAAAAAAAAAGAGTTAAAGAAATATTTCGTTGTTGTTTATCAGGGAGGTGAAGATGCCTAAGCGTGGTAACATCAACGATTTTGATTCCGAGGTAGAAGATTGGGCCACGTATGTAGAACGCATTGAGATATATTGTGAGGCCAATAAAATAGAGGATGATGATAAAGCTATAACCTTGCTAAACTCGATGGGGGCGAAGACATACGGGCTATTGAAGCATCTTCTAGCACCAGTTAAACCGGCGGATCAAACCTTCGATAATATTGTTGCTGTTCTGAAGGATCACTTGAACCCCACACCGCTGATGTTGGCGGAACGATTCAAATTTTATGCGAGAACGCAACGGAAAGAGGAAAGCAACGCGGAATACTTCGTCGAACTGCGTAGGCTAGCGAAATACTGCCAGATTGGAGGAAATCTGACAGAGGCATTGCGAGACAAGTTCGTGTGCGGGTTGTCGAAGGAAGGAACGCAAAAGCGACTGCTCGAAGAGAACGACCTTACACTGGATAGGGCTGTTCTTATTGCAGCATCACACGAAGCCGCAGAGAAAGGAACTGCGGAAATGCAGCTGAAGGCAGCGGTCCTCAGTGTGGATCAAATTACTTCGGGTGCAACGAAATGTTATCGTTGTGGGAAGACAACACACGACCAGAACCAATGCTGGTTTAAAAACCAGGACTGTAGGAAATGTGGCAAATTGGGTCACATAGCCAAAGTATGCCGGTCAGGGAAGAAGACCAACAACCAAAAAAAAAAGCCATCACAGGAAAAGTACAACAAAGTACACAAGGTGGTTGAGAAGAGTTCAGATGAACAGAATTCGGATTCAGACCCAAGCGGCCAGGAACTGGGTAGTCTGAGAAATCATAATGTGAGTAAGGAAGCTGACCTACAAACTATCTGGGTCATGCTAAAAATAGCCGGAGTCCAAGTGAGAATGGAATTGGACACTGGATCAGCCCTATCAGTCATAAATCGAAGGGATTACAACCGGCTATTCTCACATATACCCTTGAGAGATACCAAGTTCGTATTGCAGGCATACACGGGGCATAAAGTATACCCCATGGGAAAGATAAGAGTCAAGGTGAGAGACAGGGGCAAAGAACACCCCGGAATGGACTATACGTACTACCTGAGGGAGGACCACCACTTCTAGGACGGGAGTGGATCAAGAAAATAGACATGGAATGGCACTACCTCAAAGCAATAACGAGTGAGGACTCGGGGCAGACAATCAGCTCAGACTCTGAAACGGATGACGATAAGACCAGCCCAAGCATGAAAGACAAGTCTAAAATGAACTTGCTGACTAAGGTTGGTAGAACGAATGTGGGCATAAAGGCTTATGCTCCAGAGGAGAACAAAGTTTCAGAACAGTATTCCTCTGAACAACAACAACATAGCTTGACAGAGAATTCTGAGTCTGTTCAAGTTACAGACATATATATTACTGAGGAACATCGAGCTCGAACGCAAACTTATTTCAGATTATGACAGCAACTAGAACAATTGAATTGCCGTCTCGAGCAAGAGATGAAAGCAATGAAAAAGTTCTATGATACCGAATGGGAGAATCTGGAAAGACAACAGAAGCAGCTGGGGAAGAAAAGGGAGCAGGAGCACACAAACCGTCTGCACGAGGAGGCCAAACGAATCAAAGCTGATTCGGCTTCTGAAGGGGCGTGCTCCAATCCGGTGGAACAAGATGTGCCGCAACTGAAGGCGCTTGTTAGCAGGTTGCAGGCAGAAAAAGCTGAGTTGGTCGACATGACTTCCGAGCTCCTACTGAAGTTGGGTGCAGCATCACCGGACGATTCATTAGTGGAAATTCGAATGATGGGGGCTGCGGATGATGGCGAAGTAGAAGCAGCAAAGGAGCCCCAGGACAAGGTTCTAAACAGCCCTGCAGCTAATGGAAAAGGGATGAGGACAGAAGAGTTAACAGTCAGCCAACTCGTCCAGGGCAAGGTTATAAACAGCCCTGTAGTTAATGGAAAAGGGATGATGGCAGAAGAGTTAACAGTCAGCCAACTCATTCATATGCTGAGGGATAAAACTCTAAAATGGGAAAAACTTAAATACGAGCCTCAATCTTCAAAGGGAAGGGAGCTCTCAAAAGTCATTGGAAGAGCTGAGGTGGCAACCCAGACTGAGAAGTCTGCAGCAGAACAGCCCTTGGATGCCAAAAGTACGCTGACGCACGGCAATGTAGAACAACAGAATACTGAAACAGCTACTGCAGTAGAGGGATTGAATAGTCCGATCAATCAATCTCCGAATGAAGTTGAAGTATTGAAATCACAAATGAGGTCATTAGTAAAAGACTTGCAGGAAGCCCAGAAAAAGCGGGATGAATCTGAATGCATGATGAAGTCTCTTCAGGACAGATGTCGGGATTTGGAACAAAAGTCGGCTAACGTCCAGCTGGGTAAGGAAGAAATAGAAGACCCTCTCGCTGGCCTAGCTCAGGACGACACCGAATATTACCATGATCTGTTGAGTGACACTGAATATTACGAGGACCTGGTCTGCCCAGCTTGTGCCGAGAACTCCCAAAGTGCCGAAATCAGGATGAATCACATAAAGTCTAAGGAACATAGGGAGATGGTGGCGTTACAGCTGACATCTGACAATGGAGCCCCGAGAGTCTCCAAGAAGCAAAAAAGGAAAAGACGAAGCAGAAGATGATAACCATCTGAACCATTATTACTTCTACCCGATCACACACGTGGTCCCCCGAACGGAGCCAAATCAGTTGGAAAGTAGGAAAATTTCCCAAGGCAATCCAACTGTTTTTTGTTTGTTTTAAAAAGTCAGCAATGCTGGTTCAGAAGTGATGGAAGTAAAGCTGTTAAGTCTAGGGAAGGACTATGGGATGAGTCCCTCTAGCAAGGTGACCTGACTACACCACGGAGGCGTGGTCCGGACCGAGTCAAGAAGATCAGAGACTGAATCTGTGAACTGTTTCCCGCAGAGGCTGAATCTGTGAACTGTTTCCGCAGAGACTACCTCTGTGAACTGTTGTAACATGAAGTTGGATATGTTATGATGTTATGTTAATGGGGAATAAGTATGTTGTAAGCTAAAAAGGGAGGATTGTAGTGTATGTAACTGTTCTACCTTTAAGAGAACTATTGTATGTAACCGTCCACCTTTAAGAGAACTATTTTAGGTGTGGCACTACTTTATCCTGGCTGCTGTATACTGTAATACCGACGGTGACCACACCGGTATATAAGTGCTGTGGCAGAATTTATTGGGCAGATTCGCCCTGACCTTCGAATAGTAAAGTCCTGTTTAAGTTACTCTTGTAGTCTGTGTATTACTTCGCTATACAACCCACAGACTTTACACCCTGGCCTGTGATTCCCCAAAAGCGGCCACACTATGAGTCAGGGACTCAATGGCCTGAGGCAACTGTCCCACAACCCCCATGAACTCCTTGTGGCGCCGCTCCGAATCCGCCGACATTTGATCAAGGAGGCGCACCTCCTGGGCGAGGTCCGTCTCCGGACTGGAGGCCGGACTCTCCCTCTGGGGAGAAGGCCGCCGAGCTGGCCGACCCTTCCCACGTGCCTGGACACCACTGGGCCCAGCAACTGCCCTCCCCTGCAACACTTCCCCCCTCTGGGGAGAAGGCCGCCGTTCTGCCCGAACCTTCTCGCGTGCCTGGACGGCACTGGGCCCAGGAGCTAAACCCCCCTGCAACACTTCCCCCTGGCTCTCCTCCAGGCAAGACGTGTCCCCTCCATTGCCATCCCCTGGCTCAGATGATGCTTCCCCCGATGTGCCGCCTTCCTGTTGGTCCTCGTCGTGCTCCTCTTCCGAGGGTCTGGCACTCTCTGCTTCAGGGACCTCCTCCTCACCAGCTGAAAGAAGGAAGGCACAAGAGTAGCTTTACAGTGAGGACAGGGCGTCAGCGAGGGAGGCATGAGTGGTGGCATTCAGCGCATTGGTCGGACAGTGGCAAAGGATGTAGATCTGATGCGCTAGGGGAACGAGAGAGGTCCAAACGGTCATGTCCTTACCATTTGGTCGCAGCACAGGGTCGGCATCTCCAATGGCAACAGGGCCAACCACCCGGCCACGCATGAGTCGAGCCACGCTCTCCTCCAGCTCACTGGGCTCCTGGAACTGGGCACGACCTCCCCCGGTGACATTCTGGCTCTTCAAATTCCGGGCCATCTTGGCCTGCAAGAGAAAGGACGGCCTCTAAGTACATTGTGGTGGCCTGTTGTTGTGTGCACTGCCTCCCATGGTCGAATAGCTTGGCCAGTGTGGTGCCCTGTTGTTGTGTGCACTGCCTCCCATGGTCGAATAGCTTGGCCAGTGTGTTAAGTGCAGAAAGTGCTATTGAGGATCATGCCAGTGCCATAGCTGCGGGAGGAGAGCTGGCCATTAGGCCTTTGAGGTCCCTTTGCCCATAATGTGAGGTGCACATGCAAGGATGAGGAGGACACTGGAAAGATTACTCACCTTGACCATCCGAGTGAGGTCGTTGTACTTCTTGCGGCATTGGTCACCAGTCCTGGGGACATCGCTGTTGACTGACACCCTGTGGGCGATTTTCCTCCAGGCTCTCCTGTACTGCCTCCTGGGAGCCTTCTTGCCACTGTCCGGTCACAAGATCTCTTTGTACCTTTCCAACCCCCTAACCAGCACCCTCAAAACATGCTGGGAGAAGCGCTGCACTCGTTCACGGGCCTTCTCCATGGCTTCAGGCGCTATTTGGGTCCACCAGCAGTGTTCAGGCCTAGCTGCAGGGCACCACTATCCAGGGCGTGGCTGCAGACAAAGTTGACCCTTCCCCCTTTAAGAGCTGGCCGGCGTCAGGGTGTCTGCTGTCAATCAAAAGATGACCGCACCTGCACTGCGCCCGGCCTCGGCGTTATCAGTCCGCACCGCCGGCTTAGCGCCTGAAGATAGGAGTGCAACGCCAGTTTCAGCGCTCGCCCAAACTCTTGGCCAGATCTACTGAATTTCGGCGAAGTGACCTGCAGTTTCCGGCGGGCGCTAACTTTAGCGACCGCCCGACTTTACCGCCCCAAAAGTGGCTATACTGAATTTCTAGGCCCGTATCTTTTACTGTTTCTTCTGCTATTTGCTTTGATTTTGTGCCTGACACGGGCAGCGCAGCAGTGACCATACTCACATGAACATCCACGTCTTCTTCAGTAGAGCTCACATGACTCATTGTGGGTGCTCGGGTTAGTGCATCTGCTAACACTATGTATTTGCCTGGTGTGCAGATCAGTTCAAAGTCATATCTTTGCAGCTTCATCATGAGTCGTTGAATCCTTGGAGACATCTCATTCAGGTTCTTTTTCATGACGGCAACCAGCGGGCTGTGGTCTGTCTCAACTGTGAAGGTGGGAAGTCCATATATGTAGCCATGAAACTTTTCTAGTCCAACTACCAAGCCTAGACATTCCTTTTCAATCTGGGCGTATCGACACTCAGTATCAGTCATAGACCTGGAGGCATAGGCAACAGGCTTCCAATCTTCACCCTCTGCTTGTAGCAAGACCGCACCTAGGCCATCTTTTGATGCATCTGTTGACACTTTGATTCTTTTTGTTGGGTCAAAGAAGGTGAGTACAGGTGTGGTTGTCAGCACTGTTCTGAGGTTGATCCACTCTTGTTCATGTCTTTCTGTCCATGCGAACTCATTTCTTTTATGTAGCAGGTCTCGCAGACAGGCTGTCTTGGCTGACAAGTTAGGAATGAACTTTCCAATGAAGTTTATCATCCCCATGATGCGTAGCACTCCTTTTTTGTCAGTGGGTCAGTGCATTTTGAGGACGGCGTTTACTTTTTCCATATCTGGCTCTATTCCTTTACCAGATAGATTATCTCCTAGGAAAGTGACTTCCTGGATGCCAAACTGACACTTGGCTTTGTTGAGCTTCAGTCCATTCCGGCATATGCTCTGTAGCACTTTAGTCAGTCTCTCATTGTGTTCTTTCAGTGTGGAGCCCCAGATGATGATGTCATCAACATAGACCCGAATCCTTCCAGACCTTCAATTATGTGTTCCATCGCTCTATGAAAGATTTCAGATGCAGATATTATCCCGAAAGGCATTCTGAGGAAACAATACCTGCCAAATGGTGCGTTGAAGGTACAGTATTTGGTGCTCTCTTCATCCAGTTTTCGTTGCCAAAATCCTTGTGAGGCATCGAGCTTTGTAAAGTATCTGGCACCTGACATTTCACTGGTGATTTCTTCTCGCTTGGGAATCTGGTAGTGTTCACGTTTTATGTTTGCATTTAAGTCCTTTGGATCCATGCATATTCTTAGATCATTGTTCTTTTTCTTGACACATACCATGGAGTTAACCCAGTCTGTTGGCTCTTCGACTTTCCTGATGACTCCTAGTGTGGTCATTCTGTCCAGTTCATTCTTGAGCCGGTCATGCAGGGGTGCTGGAACTCTTCGTGGAGCATGTACCACTGGCTGAGCATCCTCCTTTAGCTGGATCTTGTAAGTGAATGGTAGAACTGCAAATCCTTTAAACACATCCTGGAAATTATTCACTACAGAATCCACCGAGTCATCTGGTCTGCTTATGGCACAGTTTATACGGTAGACTCTCTTGACCAGTTCTAAGTCCTCACAAGCTTTGTCACCCAGTAGTGAATCAAGTCCTTCAGCCACAACAGAAAACATGAGATGATGCACTTTGTCTTTGACTGTCACTTTAAGTCTGCATACACCTAAGCTATCTATTTTCTGTCCATTATAGTCCTTCAGTAGTACTGACTTTTTCTGTATTTTGGGCTTTTCTTTCATATTGTTAATGTCACTCATACTGATTAAGTTTGCTTTTGCCCCAGTGTCTAGTTTCAATGTAACTAATGCTCCATTTACCTGCAGTGGGATCATCCATTTGTCCTCTTTTACTGCATTGACGTTATGTTCAGCATTGTTTATTCCTGAGGGCTGCACATTTTCTGTATCCTTTTCAATATTGTCACATGACACCATTCCTACAAAAAATGTCTCACTTAAATCAGTGTCCTCAATCACATTAACTCGGACTTGTTGCCCTTTCTTTGTTTTTACTTTTGAAAAGCATTGTTTGGCAAAGTGATTCTTTCCATGACATTTTGTGCACATTTTCCCAAACGCTGCACATTGTTTTAACTGGTGTTTGTAACCACAGCGTTTTCAATTAAAAATTCCTTCCTCCGATTGCTTTTCACTTCTGTTCTGCCCATGTTTCTTCCCCTTGTAGGACACAGCACCGACAGCAGCACTTACTGCAATCGCATCATCATTGATTTCACTGAAAGTCTTGGCATGCTTTTGAGCTAGCTCGCTAGCTTGGCATATTTTCACAGCAATTTCCAATGTCAGTTCGGTTTCTCTCAACAGACGTTCCCTGACTTTTTTTTATCATGAATACCAAACACAATCTGGTCACGAATCATGGATGCTTTCAGCTCAGAGAAATTACATGTCTGTGCTTTCAGTTTCAGATCAGTCAAAAAGCTATCAAAAGTCTCATTTTGCTGCTGTGTCCGAGAACGGAAGATGTACCTCTCGTAGGTTTCATTCTTTTTGGGAGAACAATGTGTATCAAACTTCTTTAGCGCATCGTCTAATTTTTCTCTGTTCTCCTCTGGATTAAATACAAATGTATTAAATACCTCTATCGCCTGTGGGCCTGCAACCGTGAGCAGCAACGCTATTTTCCTTGTGCCTGGCTTCGTACCGTACCCGATGGCAGCAATGTAGAGTTCGAATTGTTGTTTAAAAGTCTGCCAATTGTAGTCGACATTTCCTGTGAGTTTCAAACGCTCTGGCGGCTTCAAATTCTCCATGTCGCATTGCACAATATTCAGCAGATCTTACCAATCCTGGTACCATGTTATGTTCATTAATAACTAGTCGTTTTTATTAAGAACAGCTAGCTTTTGCTAGACACTTTATTGAGCACATGTGGACTAGGTACAGTATCTGTAGAGGCCTCCATCTTGACTGCTGCCTTGTGGGTAGCCGAGTGCATCGTGGGTTGCCCACTCTTATATACAGACAGCACCACCTAGAGTACCATTCCAGAATGACAGGTTACTGATCATTACAAAAACCTCCAGAACAGAGAAGAGTGAATTACATAAACCATACAACACAGAAATAGGATGTTTGGCCCAACTCTCTTCCGCAAACAGCAGTTGATGCTCGGTCAAGTGTTAATTTTAAATCCGAGATTAATAGATTTTTGTTAACCAAAGGTATTAAGGGATATGGGGCAAAGGCGGGTATATGGAGTGAGGTCACAGATCAGCCATGATCTCAATGAATGGAGGAACATGTTCGAGGGGCTCAATGGCCGCCTCCTGTTCCTATCCAGCTCATGTTGTTTATTCTCTACACAAGCAGTGGTCCCTAATCCCATGTGGCTGCCCTGTTCCTATACCATAGCATCTAATCTCGTTTAGGTACATCATCGGAGAGAGGTTCAGTTGTAACTACCGTGGTGTTTGAACTTGGCTCCCACCAGCAGTAAAAGTGAAGGTGGTCTCCCCAGAGTGTCAGAACAATCATGGGTGTGCAAGACATGTGACGCATCAATCAGCTGAGCCATTACAAATGTCCAACGAGCTTTCATTTCCCTTGTGGTGTGGAAAACCAATGTATATTCCAGTTTAACTCCTAGAAACAGTCCAGCCAACATTTTATTATGAATCAGTCTATCCATGTATACTCGTTCAGTGCTGGAGAGAATATTTAAAGGGCCCTTGTCGCTTGGTATTTTCAAATGGAGTTCATTCATTCCCTTTAGATGAACTATTTTTGAACAGCTTTAATGGATGTTTAATTTGTGGATTCTTCAGGAACACTCAGAAACCACCGCACACTTTGTGGGTTAAGGGCAGTCTTTTGGAACAGTTGTGGCCATTAGCGATATACCGAATGAATTATCGAAAATAATCTAGCTACTATTTGATCCGAATTAGCTAGTGGATCCCTACTGTCTTGTTTTGCACACTTTGTACAAAAATAATAAATTGCAGGACAACGGATTATTACAATTTAAACTCTTTTAATGAAGCATCAAGTCTGTAAGCTTTCTCAATCAATACAGCACAGTGTGGACAAGATGGAGTTCGGACCCCTGGGTCTTCGGAACAATAGCAGTCCTTACAGATGCCTGCAGGCCAATGACAACGCAACATGTGATCACGTGAATACAATAGGTATTGCTTCGATGCCTGCGGGCCAATGATAATTCAGTATGCAAATGTTACACCTACAACAATGCTGCTGCAATAGAAAGTAAGCTCGTTTTTGGTAGGATTGATATGATTGTGGCAGAGAGCACATAGGGACAGTAACACAATTCACTATGTATAGGCAATGTTATCGCTCCACGTTATGTACGGTACTTGGTTGGGTTATCAGAGCAGGGTCCCTTTCAGAGTCGTCGATTGTGTGTCGATGTCATAGCCCTGCGACGAGGCCGAGTCCCTCAGTCCATGCGGAGAGTTAATAAAGCTAACACGTGTTTTTCTTTGCTGCTGTGAAAGTCTCGCACTCTATTTCCAGTGACTCCTACATGATTACTGATTTAGCTTCACTTTACCCAACACCAACAAACTCCCCGTAGGACACACTACTGCTCGATTCAGACTAGTGCTTTACTTAATCCCAGACATCAAGTATTGCCGTCGGTGGGGCTAGAAAAAGAAAGTAACCTGGGAAAGAAAGAGAATGATAAACAGAAATGATCCTGCCCAAATGGAAGTTTCTAACATGGCCAACGCTGTACTGTGTACACGTCACACAGCTTTGGCAATCTAGTGCGTGACTTGTGCCATCAGTCAAATGTAAAGACAGCTCAATAGCAGATCATTCCCCCACCTTTACAGGTAAAAGTCTGAAGCAAGACACCAGGCATGTACTCTCCCTTCTCCTGACTGAAGAGTCACTACTGTCAGCACTAATTCAACCCCCTTCACCCTTGCCCATTTCTTTGTTTTAAACCACCACAGCTTAATGACTGTTTGCTGGCAGATGTTATAAAAAACCCTTTTCAGCAGGAACTGTTACCAAGAGCTCAGAAAACCATTAGAATCCTCTCCAGTGATGATTTGAAGATGTGGGCACAGCCATCCTGGGAGTGACTTCTGTATTTTTAACTTGGATCATATTACACAGCTGTGTATTGTGCAGTGGGATCTTAACCAGATCAGCTATTGAATTAAACAAAGACAAACCAGTTCAATGATGAATAACCTTTATTTCCATGTACTGTGACAGTTAGATGAGAAAACTGGGAAATAATGACAACCAAAGTATTCACCACCAGAAGTTGGTCACACTTCATTTGCAACCTGTATAGAACTAATGGTTCAAGAATCCCATTCAACTCAGGCTGTGCTTTTCAAACAGGTACTCTCCCATGCCATTCTCAGGGGCTCCCAGTCTCTTCAAGTTGGTGATGTGATCTCCAAGCTTCTTGATCATCTTCACTTGCTCATCCAAGTAGTGGGTCTCCAGGAAGTCACACAACTGAAAGTGAAAAACAAAGCACAATTAGCTCAGAGGAGACATCATCAAAGGCCTTCTGAGCTTCACCGCCCATGGAGATGGTCCTTTATCTTCTACTGGATGGGGTAACTGGTACAAGTGCTGCAGAGAAATAGGTGGATTGGACGTCAGATTAGATTTACTCCAGGAGTAATGCATTTACCAATTTAAAATTGGAAAGCAGAACCCCCTTCAGTTACAACTTATCCTTTGGTGTCCCAATTTCAATCTGCTTTATGCACTGGCCTCATCTCAGTGAGATCCTGATGTTGAAGTCTTTTGTGAAAGATCATCAGAAACCTATTGGGCATGGAGATATTGCTAAAGATCAGTGATCAGATTAAGCTCCCCAGATAGCCTTCAACTCACCCAAAACATGGCAAGTGTCAGCCATGGCTTACTGGTACCACTGCCAGTCAGAAGGCCCTGGGTTGTCCCATTTCAGAGAATGGAGTGAAAACCAACACTTCACTGCAGTACTGAGGGAGAGCTGCAATGTCAGAGGTATTGTCTTTTGGATAAAACAGTACACAAGGTCTTGTCTGCCCACATGGTACTATTTCAAAGAAAAAAAACTGGAATGTCAGTGTCCTGGCCAATATTGATCACTAACCAACTTAATAAAACAGACTATCTGGTGATTTCTCTCATTTCTGCAGCAGGATCTTGGTGTGCAGATTGACTGCCATGTTGCAAACATTACAATAATGACACTTCAAGAAGTACTGAATTGGCTGTAGTGTTTTTGGACACCGATGACAAGGAAGGCACTGTAGATATGCAAATCTTTCTTTAAATGAGACATTAGGAACTTACATGAGGGTCAGTGTTCCCAGTGGAGAGTTGGTGTAGATCCAACAGACTCTGGTTGACATCCTTCTCCAGCTGCAGAGCTCTCTGCATCACCACTAGGCCATTGCTCCACTCATCCTGCTCTGGTTTCTGAGAGTTTGTAGGGGTGGGGTATAGAGTAACATTGGAAGAAATTAGTTAACAGACTTGAACATTTCAGGAGTTAGTCAGATCACAACTCAATGTCATTCTTGATATTCTAAGCCAGGATTTTAACCAGACAGTTCATCAAGAATTCTCTTTGGAATGAGTTATTTGACTTGAAATCACAGCACTATAGGCTCTAAAGTGAGATCACCTAAAATGGAGCACAATATTCCAAATGAGGTCTATCTAGCAGTAATTGCAGTAACACTTCCTTGCTTTCTATTCTATGCCAGAACATGAAGCCTACCTTTCAATCAGCCTTTTGTCTCTGCAAGCTAGCTTCTAAATGACATCTGTACTGGGACACACCCCAAATCCCTACACTCTTACATCTGATGTGAACATCAACCACTTCCTTCCAGTCAACCCCCTAGCCAGTCTCCAATTTTGCCCTGGAGCTCACTATAGACCCTAGCTCAGCAGATCACTATTTGCACATTTAGATCATATGCACTAGTCACCATCCAGTGGTCTATTTTATACCAACTGCCTCCTACTCCACCCAGTTTTATTGGGGTCACAAGGTTGCTTCTAATGCACTTCCAATTTCTGCCAGCAATCTCCTGCCTTCTGAAAATCCATGCATACAACAATCATTGAGCCTCCTCTTGGAACAACTTCCATGACTCAGATAATCTAGTATGAGGTAACTAGCCTACTTTTCACAAAACCATGGCAATTCTTCAAAGTTTGCTGAATCTAACCTTGACATCCTCCAGGACAACACGCCCCCCACGCAGATTCTGGAATTTCAGCAGTTTCTCAGCATGCTCACGTTCCTCATGTGACTGCTCCTTGAAGAACTCGGCAAAGTGACGCAGGGCAACATCATCCCGGTCAAAGTAATACGACTGCAGGTAGAGAGAAAAATGGAAAAGAGACAATTGAAATCTAGATCTGATCCATGGCCAACTCAAATGGTAGCAACACCAATACTTTCCAAATCCTTTTTGAATATGTTGGAAGCTCCTCATTGAAGTAGCTCAACAGAATAGGAGGTTATGTTACTAGAAAATATTAGCGAGCTTTAATGCTTTTTGGAATAAAGCTCTCAACTACACTTGGTCAAAATATCTGTGGTATCTTCTTTTGTTCCCAGATGAAAGTCTAAAAGCAGAGAAGGAAAAGAGCCAAATCTTTAAAATTAAATAGTTTAACACCATCCTCAGGTGAGAAAGACTAACAGGATTCACTCAATTAGAGGGGGATAAAAACTGGCCAGAACCAGCCAATGTTTCACTAACTAGTCACCCAATTCAATCTAATTGTTGCCATCCAAGTTGGAAGTTGACTAGTTTTAGTGAATCTTCAAGATGAACCCTCCATTACAAACTTGATGAAACCCTGGAGTTAGTTTCAAATATAAACACATCAGAATAGGACAGAGCTATTACAGAGCAGGAAAGAGTCCTTCTGCAAGATCACTGTCTTAAGAGCATTCACTGGATTAAGACTGGGGAGTGCTATAGAGAGACCCTCTAAAGCCCATTCATTGACCTAGAGAAATTCTACCTGCTTAGAATAAAATAACAGCCTTAATTTTGAAATAGGACCCCAAAAATACAAAACTCACCATGGAGAGATAAACATAGGAGGAATAGAGCTCCATGTTGATCTGCTTGTTGACAGCATCCTCACAGTCCTTGTGATAGTTCTGACGCACTTGGGAGGCCATCTTAACTCTTCCTGTTGCAAAGCACTGAGCTCAAACTCCACTGTAGTAACAACCTAACATCTACCCTCACAAGCTGCTGCATTTCAACAGGGTCTGGCATGATCAATGATGATTGACAATCCCTGTGAGCCAGTCAGGATCTTCCATCAATCCAGGCACCAATTAACAAAGGAGAGGGGGCGGTGTGTGATACCCAGAGCCAATCAGAGCTTTGGAATACAGAGGTTTGGATGATTATTCTGTGATGTCATTGCTGTTGGTTTCTTTGACTTTCCTCAAACTGAATTTGAAAGCGTCTCTGTTCTCAGAATCAGAGTTTCACAACATATCTCAAAGAGCTCGATGAAATTCCACCCTACAGATGGTGTCGAGCACAGCCGGCTCTAAGTTAACCCGTCTCTCGGAGAATTGATGGGCATCTCGGTGGCTCCAGAATGAGTCCGTGATACCAAGGTTCACAATGTTGACCACAATAGATTGAAAGAGACTGACCTACACCAGTCAGTCTGCAGTGGATCTGCAAAGCAGCCCACAACGAGTTGGGGAAATGGAAAGTGGATCAGTGGGGAGCTTCAGACAGAATCTGTTGCTCCGTCACTGTAAAATGCGATGTGGACTTTTATCCCCATGAAATTTAAGAGCTGTAAAGTCCTGTGGTTAGTTTGCACTGTTTCCTCATCTCCTGCAAACCCCGGGTCTGTTTTGAGGAATGGTTTTATACCAGAAAGGTCAAGTGTCTCGTGTTTTCTCGACCGATGCTGCCTGACCTGCTGAGTGTCTCCAGCGTTTTCTGTTTTTCTTTGAGATTTCCAGTATCATAGAGTCATAGAGTAATACAGCACGGATAGAGGCCCTCGGCCCATCGTGTCCGCGCCGGCCATCAAGCCCTGTCTAATCTAATCCCATATTCCAGCATTTGTTCCGTAGCCTTGTATGCTATGGCATTTCAAGTGCTCATCCAAATGCTTCTTAAATGTTGTGAGGGTTTCTGCCTCCACAACCCTTTCAGGCAGTGAGTTCCAGACTCCAACCACCCTCTGGGTGAAAAAGTTCTTTCTCAAATCCCCTCTAAACCTCCCGCCCTTTTCCTTGAATCTATGCCCCCTAGTTATTGACCCCTCTACTAAGGGAAAAAGCTCCTCAGCATCCATCCTATCTATGCCCCTCATCATTTTGTACACCTCAATCATGTCCCCCCTCAGCCTCCTCTGCTCCAAGGAAAACAAACCCAATCTGCCCAGTCTCTCTTCATAGCTGAAGCGCTCCAGCCCTGGTAACATCCTGGTGAACCTCCTCTGCACCCTCTCTAACGCGATCACATCCTTCCTGTAGTGTGGCGACCAGAACTGCACACAATATTCCAGCTGTGGCCTAACCAGTGTTTTATACAGCTCCATCATAACCTCCTTGCTCTTATATTCAATGCCTCGGCTAATGAAGGCAAGTATCCCATATGCCTTTTTTACCACCTTATCCACCTGTTCCGCCGCCTTCAGGGATCTGTGTACTTGCACACCCAGATCCCTCTGACCCTCCGTCTTGCCTAGGGTCTTTCCATTCATTGTGTATTCCCTTGCCTTGTTAGTCCCCCCAAAGTGCATCACCTCGCACTTTTCCGGGTTAAATTCCATTTGCCACTGTTCCGCCCATCTGACCAACCCATCTATATCGTCCTGCAGACTGAGGCTACCCTCCTCGCTATTTACCACCCTACCAATTTTTGTATCATCCGCGAACTTACTGATCATACCCTTTACATTCATATCCAAGTCATTAATGTAGACCACAAACAGCAAGGGACCCAGCACCGATCCCTGTGGTACCCCACTGGCCACAGGCTTCCAGTCACAAAAACAACCTTCGACCATCACCCTCTGCCTTCTGCCACTAAGCCAGTTTTGTATCCAATGTGCCAAGGCACCCTGGATTCCATGGGCTCTTACCTTCTTGACCAGTCTCCTGTGCGGGACTTTATCGAAGGCCTTACTGAAATCCATCTATACCACATCCACTGCGTTACCCTCATCCACACACCTAGTCACCCCCTCAAAAAATTCAATCAAATTCGTCAGACATGATCTTCCCTTGACAAAGCCATGTTGACTATCCCTGATTAATCCTTGCCTCTCCAAGTGGAGACAAATTTTGTCCCTCAGAATTTTTTCCAAGAATTTTCCTACCACTGATGTTAGGCTCACTGGCCTGTAGTTCCCCGGTTTTTCCCTACTACCCTTCTTGAATAATGGTACTACATTAGCGGTTCTCCAGTCCTCTGGCACATCCCCTGTGGCCAGAGAGGTCCTGAATATATGTGTTAGAGCCCCCGCAATCTCTTCCTTTGCCTCACCCAGCAGCCTGGGATACATTTCATTCGGGCCTGGGGATTTATCCATTTTTAGGCCAGCTAAAACCGCCAATACCTCCTCCCTCTCGATGTTAATATGTTCGAGCATATCACAGTCCCCCCGCCCTATTTCTATGTCTACATCGTCCTTCTCCATCGTGAAAACAGATGCAAAAAATTCATTTAGAACCCCTCCTACATCTTCCGGCTCCACACACAGATTGCCACTTTTGTCCCCAATGGGCCCTATTTTTTCCCTAGTTATCCTCTTACCCTTAATATACTTATAAAACATCTTAGGATTTTCCTTTATTTTGCTCGCCAGTGTTATTTCATGGCCCCTCCTTGATCTCCTAATTTCTTTTTTAAGTATCCCCCTGCACTTTTTGCACTCCTCTAGGGCTTCCTCCGTCTTTAGACTTTTGTATCTACCAAAAGCCCTCCTTTTTTTCCTAATCCATTCTCGTATATCCCCGGACATCCAAGGTTCCCTGTGGTTTTTGGAACCACTCTTGACCTTTACGGGAACATGTTGCCATTGTATGATCTCAATCTCCCTTCTGAAAGCCTCCCATTGCTCCGATGCGGATTTTCCTACAAGTAGCTGATCCCAGTCCATTTTGGCCAGATCCTGCCTTATCCTATTAAAATCGGCCTTCCCCCAATTTAGAACCTTTATTTCCGGCCCATCCCTGTCCTTTTCCATGACCACCTTAAATCTTACCATATTATGGTCACTATCACCAAAGTGCTCACCTACTAGCACTTTTTCCACTTGGCCGGCCACATTCCCTAGAATTAGGTCCAGTACCGCCCCCTCTCTTGTAGGACTTTCTACATGCTGGCTCAAAAAGCTCTCCTGGATGCACTTTAAGAATTCTACACCCTCTGAGCCTTTCACACTCTGACTATCCCAGTTAATATTGGGGAAGTTGAAATCCCCCATTATTATTACCCTATTATTTGCACATTTCTCTGAGATTTGCCTACATATCTGTTCCTCTATCTCCCCCTGACTGTTTGGAGGCCTATAGTACACTCCCAGCAAAGTGCTTGCCCCCTTTTTGTTTTTAAGCTCCACCCATATGGCCTCATTAGAGGAACCTGCTAATATATCATCCCTCCTTACTGCAGTAATTGACTCCTTAATTAATATTGCGACACCCCCTCCTCTTATACCTCCCCCTCTGTCTCGCCTGAAGATTCTGTACCCCGGAATATTGAGCTGCCAGTCTTGCCCCTCCCTCAACCATGTCTCCGTGATAGCAACGATATCATACTCCCATGTGTTTATCAACACCTTCAGTTCATCCACCTTATTTGCAAGACTCCTTGCATTAAAATAGATGCCATCCAGCCTTGCCCTCATATATTTGCCCTGTCTACCAAGCTGACTTGTTTTTTTCTCTATAATTGGCAGCACATCACCCCCTATTTCAGCTCCCCTCTGTATCCCATCCCCCTGCCAAGTTAGTTTAAATCCCCCCCAACAGTGCTAGCAAACCTCCCCGCAAGGATATTTGTCCCGCTCTGGTTCAGGTGCAACCCGTCCGACTTATACGAGTCCCACCTTTCCCAGAAGCAGGCCCAGTGATCCAGGAAAGTAAAACCCTCCCCCCTACACCAACTCTTTAGCCACGCATTCATCTGCTCTATCCTCCCATTCCTATACTTACTAGCACGTGGCACTGGGAGTAATCCAGAGATTACAACCTTCGAGCTCCTACTCTTTAATCTGTTACCTAGCTCACTAAATTCTTGATGCAGGACCTCCTCCCCCTTCCTTCCTATGTCTTTGGTCCCAATGTGAACCACGACCTCTGCCTGCTCACCCTCCCCCTTAAGAATGCCCTGTAGCCGCTCAGTGACATCCCAGACCCTGGCCCCAGGGAGGCAACAAACCATCCTGGAGTCACGTTTGCGGCCACAGAAATGCCTATCTGTTCCCCTTACGATAGAATCCCCTACCACTATTGCTCTCCCACTCTTTTTCCTCCCTTTCTGAGCAGCAGAAGCGTCCCTGGTGCCAGGAAGCTGGCTGCTGCTGCCTTCCCCTGGTGAGTCATCCCCCTCAACAGTGTCCAACTTGGTATACTTGTTTGAAAGGGGGATGTCCGCAGGGGTTCCCTGCACTTCCTGCCTGCCTCTGTTGCTCCGCCTGATGGTCACCCGCTGTGCAGCCCTACCCTGAGGCGTGAACAACTCGCTAAATGTGCTATCCATGACCCTCTCGGCATCGCGCATGCTCCAAAATTCATCCACCCGCAGCTCGAGCGCCGCAATGCGGTCTACAAGTAGCTGCAGCTGGATGCATTTCCCGCACACATGGTCGTCAGGGACACTGGCAGCGTCCCTGATTTCCCACATGGAGCAAGAGGAGCAGAACACGGGTCTGAACTCTCCTGCCATGACTTACTCCTTTATTAATCTAAAAAATTATTCAATACCCCAGTTACAGGTATACTCTAGGGCGCTTTATTTACCAACTGTCCCCACTACACCAGAGACCCTTGAAATTTAACACCACAGAAGTCAAGCTTGTATTGAAAAGAAATACTCACCAACCAATCACTTACCTGCTCCCTGGTGACGTCACACTCTGATTACTTTTTACCTCTCTCCTCTGCTGTTGCTTTGGTATGCCTCAGTATCTGCAGTATTTCGGTTTGTGTTCCTATCCTGTTGTAACTCTGGTCCAACTACCAGGCATTTAATAGGACCACAAAACTGTTATGTTCATTAATAACTAGTCGTTTGTATTAAGAACAGCTAGCTTTTGCTAGACACTTTATTGAGCACATGTGGACTAGGTACAGTATCTGTAGAGGCCTCCATCTTGACTGCTGCCTTGTGGGTGGCCTAGTGCATTGTGGGTAGCCCACTCTTATATACATACAGCACCACCTAGTGTATCATTCCAGAATGACAGGTTACTGATCATTACATCCCCCTTTCTTTGAGGTTAAACAAAATCAGTATCAATCAATATCAATCAATAACAACATAAACATCTTCAACAGTCACTACATTTTCAATGTACTTTTCTTTGTACTCAAAGATTAAGTCTATCAGGCTTTTTCACTTCACGTGTGGATCTTCTCAGCACAGGTAAGTCTGATGTTTTTTCATGAGAGCCTGTATGTGTATTTGTGTTAGATTGTTCTGGTGGTGAGTGACAAGATTCAGTTGCGGCATTGTCATCGATTTGCTCTTCGATAGTCTCTTGTGTTTTTAGGAGGGAACGGCGGTTCCTCCTGAGAATATGTCCTTCCTCAGTTCTAACAGTGTATGACCTTGGCCCTACTTCCTCAAGAACTGTAGCTTTCCTGTTCCATGCATCTGGATCCTCAATCCTGATAACATCATCCCTTGTCAATGGTTTCAGAGTTTTGGATGACTTTTCATGGTATGATTTCTGTTTCAGCTTTAACAGTTGAAGTCTCTGTCTCAGTTCCTTACTCTGCTTTTCTTTTGCACAGCAGGGTAGCGTGGTACGCAACTTGCGACCCATTAGGAGTTCAGCAGGTGAAGAACCAGAGTCTAAAGGCGAGGCTCGGTAGCTCAGCAGGGTGAGATAAGGATCAGACTTGCTTTCTGTCGCTTTCTTCAGTAGCTGCTCGAGAACTTGAACACCTTTCTCTGCCTTACCATTCGACTGAGCGTACAAAGGACTGGATGTGATGTGTTGAAAGTCATAATGTGCTGCAAACTGTTGCCACTCCTTACAGTTGAAGCACGGACCATTGTCGCTAACGGCAATCCTGGGAATTCCATGTCTGGCGAAGATGGATTTCACATGCATTATGACACTGCTTGCTGTGGTGCTTGAGAGCAGCGCCATCTCAGGATAGTTACAATAGTAGTCAATCACTATTAGATAGTCTTTACCATTTAAATGAAAAAGGTCCATACCAACCTTTTGCCATGGTGCTGTTGGTATGTCAGCTACTATCATTGGTTCCTTTGCTTGTTTGTTTTGGTGTTTCTGACATGTCTCACATTTGCCTATCATGTTCTCAATGTCCTTATTTATACCAGGCCAATAAACAGTGTCTCTTGCTCTCCTTTTGCATTTTTCAATTCCGAGGTGTCCCTCATGAATCCTTTTGAGCACGTCTTGACGTAGAGCCTGTGGAATGACTATTCTGTTCTGTTTTAGTAATAGTCCACTTGCGACACTCGATTCTGACCGTATGTGAAAATATTTTGGACAGGAACCTTTTGGCCAGCCATGATGAATGTTCTCTATTACTGTTTGTAATACTGTATCTTTTACTGTTTCTTCTGCTATTTGCTTTGATTTTGTGTCTGACACGGGCACCGCAGCAGTGACCATACTCACATGAACATCCACGTCTTCTTCAGTACAGCTCACATGGCTCATTGTGGGTGCTTGGGATAGTGCATCTGCTAACATTTGCCTGGTGTGCAGATCAGTTCAAAGTCATATCTTTGCAGCTTCATCATGAGTCGTTGAATCCTTGGAGACATCTCATTCAGGTTCTTTTTCATGACGGCAACCAGTGGGCTGTGGTCTGTCTCAACTGTGAAGGTGGGAAGTCCATATATGTAGCCATGAAACTTTTCTAGTCCAACTACCAAGCCTAGACATTCCTTTTCAATCTGGGCGTATCGACACTCAGTATCAGTCATAGACCTGGAGGCATAGGCAACAGGCTTCCAATCTTCACCCTCTGCTTGTAGCAAGACCGCACCTAGGCCATCTTTTGATGCATCTGTTGACACTTTGATTCTTTTTGTTGGGTCAAAGAAGGTGAGTGCAGGTGTGGTTGTCAGCACTGTTCTGAGGTTGATCCACTCTTGTTCATGTCTTTCTGTCCATGCGAACTCATTTGTTTTACGTAGCAGGTCTCGCAGACAGGCTGACTTGGCTGACAAGTTAGGAATGAACTTTCCAATGAAGTTTATCATCCCCATGATGCGTAGCACTCCTTTTTTGTCAGTGGGTCAGTGCATTTTGAGTACGGCGTTTACTTTTTCCATATCTGGCTCTATTCCTTTACCAGATAGATTATCTCCTAGGAAAGTGACTTCCTGGATGCCAAACTGACACTTGGCATTGTTGAGCTTCAGTCCATTCCGGCATATGCTCTGTAGCACTTTAGTCAGTCTCTCATTGTGTTCTTTCAGTGTGGAGCCCCAGATGATGATGTCATCAACATAGACCCGAACTCCTTCCAGACCTTCAATTATGTGTTCCGTCGCTCTATGAAAGATTTCAGATGCAGATATTATCCCGAAAGGCATTCTGAGGAAACAATACCTGCCAAATGGTGCGTTGAAGGTACAGTATTTGGTGCTCTCTTCATCCAGTTTTAGTTGCCAAAATCCTTGTGAGGCATCGAGCTTTGTAAAGTATCTGGCACCTGACATTTCACTGGTGATTTCTTCTCGCTTGGGAATCTGGTAGTGTTCACGTTTTATGTTAGCATTTAAGTCCTTTGGATCCATGCATATTCTTAGATCATTGTTCTTTTTCTTGACACATACCATGGAGTTAACCCAGTCTGTTGGCTCTTCAACTTTCCTGATGACTCCTAGTGTGGTCATTCTGTCCAGTTCATTCTTGAGCCGGTCATGCAGGGGTGCTGGAACTCTTCGTGGAGCATGTACCACTGGCTGAGCATTCTCCTTTAGCTGGATCTTGTAAGTGAATGGTAGAACTCCAAATCCTTTAAACACTTCCTGGAAATTATTCACTACAGAATCCACCGAGTCATCTGGTCTGCTTATGGCACAGTTTATACGGTAGACTCTCTTGACCAGTTCTAAGTCCTCACAAGCTTTGTCACCCAGTAGTGAATCAAGTCCTTCAGCCACAACAGAAAACATGAGATGATGCACTTTGTCTTTGATTGTCACTTTAAGTCTGCATACACCTAAGCTATCTATTTTCTGTCCATTATAGTCCTTCAGTAGTACTGACTTTTTCTGTATTTTGGACTTTTCTTTCATATTGTTAATGTCACTCATACTGATTAAGTTTGCTTTTGCCCCAGTGTCTAGTTTCAATGTAACTAATGCTCCATTTACCTGCAGTGGGATCATCCATTTGTCCTCTTTTACTGCATTGACGTTATGTTCAGCATTGTTTATTCCTGAGGGCTGCGCATTTTCTGTATCCTTTTCTATATTGTCACATGACACCATTCCTACAAAAAATGTCTCACTTAAATCAGTGTCCTCAATCACATTAACTCAGACTTGTTGCCCTTTCTTTGTTTTTACTTTTGAAAAGCATTGTTTGGCAAAGTGATTCTTTCCATGACATTTTGTGCACATTTTCCCAAACGCTGCACATTGTTTTAACTGGTGTTTGTATCCACAGCGTTTACAATTAAAAATTCTTTCCTCCGATTGCTTTTCACTTCTGTTCTGCCCATGTTTCTCCCCCTTGTAGGACACAGCACCGACAGCAGCACTTACTGCAATCGCATCATCATTGATTTCACTGAAAGTCTTGGCATGCTTTTGAGCTAGCTCGCTAGCTTGGCATATTTTCAGAGCAATTTCCAATGTCAGTTCGGTTTCTCTCAACAGACGTTCCCTGACTTATTTTTATCATGAATACCAAACACAATCTGGTCACGAATCATGGATGCTTTCAGCTCAGAGAAATTACATGTCTGTGCTTTCAGTTTCAGATCAGTCAAAAAGCTATCAAAAGTCTCATTTTGCTGCTGTGTCCGAGAACGGAAGTTGTACCTCTCGTAGGTTTCATTCTTTTTGGGAGAACAATGTGTATAAAACTTCTTTAGCACATCGTCTAATTTTTCTCTGTTCTCCTCTGGATTAAATACAAATGTATTAAATACCTCTATCGCCTGCGGGCCTGCAACCGTGAGCAGGTATGCTATTTTCCTTGTGCCTGGCTTCGTACCGTACCCGATGGCAGCAATGTAGAGTTCGAATTGTTGTTTAAAAGTCTGCCAATTGTAGTCGACATTTCCTGTGAGTTTCAAACGCTCTGGTGGCTTCAAATTCTCCATGTCGCGTTGCACAATATTCAGCAGATCTTACCAATCCTGGTACCATGTTATGTTCATTAATAACTAGTCGTTTTTATTAAGAACAGCTTGCTTTTGCTAGACACTTTATTGAGCACATGTGGACTAGGTACAGTATCTGTAGAGGCCTCCATCTTGACTGCTGCCTTGTGGGTAGCCTAGTGCATCGTGGGTTGCCCACTCTTATATACAGACAGCACCACCTAGAGTACCATTCCAGAATGACAGGTTACTGATCATTACAAAAACCTCCAGAACAGAGAAGAGTGAATTACATAAACCATACAACACAGAAATAGGATGTTTGGCCCAACTCTCTTCCGCAAACAGCAGTTGATGCTCGGTCAAGTGTTAATTTTAAATCTGAGATTAATAGATTTTTGTTAACCAAAGGTATTAAGGGATATGGGGCAAAGGCGGGTATATGGAGTGAGGTCACAGATCAGCCATGATCTCAATGAATGGAGGAACATGTTCGAGGGGCTCAATGGCCGCCTCCTGTTCCTATCCAGCTCATGTTTATTCTCTACACAAGCAGTGGTCCTAATCCCATGTGGCTGCCCTGTTCCTATACCATGGCATCTAATCTCGTTTAGGTACATCATTGGAGAGAGGTTCAGTTGTAACTACAGTGGTGTTTGAACTTGGTTCCCACCAGCAGTAAAAGTGAAGGTGGTCTCCCCAGAGTGTCAGAACAATCATGGGTGTGCAAGACACGTGACGCATCAATCGGCTGGGCCATTACAAATGTCCAAAGAGCTTTCATTTCCCTTGTGGTGTGGAAAACCAATGTATTTTCCAGTTTAACTCCTAGAAACAGTCCAGCCAACATTTTAATGGGCCAGAAATTCGTGAACGGGGCTTGCCGCGCGTGCAAGCCCCGTATATGCACTTAACCGACGCTCCTGCCGATCACCTCCAGGGACGCCTGGAATTGTTGTTTCAAAACGAAGAATCCCGGGCAGCGTATGATGTCACGCCGCCCAGGAGTGCAGCCAGCGTGAAGCCTGGAGCGTGCAGTGCAAGTGAGACACGCCCCTTAAGGTCTCACTGTAGTAGGACACGCCCCCAATCTCTCCAAGCAGCTGCAGAGGACTTTGTAGTTACACAGCTGCAGGGAAAGTAAGTTATCTGCTATTTTATGAATGTTTTGTGAACTTTTATAAAATTTTAAAAACGTTTACATTATTTTGAAGAGTCTGAAGTAGTTTTAAACAGAATTAAAGCAATTTAAAGACTTTTAAAAGCTCTAAAAGAAGTTTTTGAATTCCATGTATTTATATAGCAATGTCGTCGTCATACATGTCTTCACACTGTTCCCTTTGGGGAACTGTATGAAGTGGTGAAAGGATTTATGGCCATGATTAACGCTCATTCCGTGACCGTAACCATCTTTGAACCAGCCATTAGGGCGGTTAGTCCTATGGCGGGAGGGTTTTACGGGCTCCCACAAGCTATACAAGGAGGGGGGGCCACCCACACCCACGGACGCAAATATCCCACTGGATGTCAACCCAGAATTTAGAGCCGGAGCTCCGACTCCACTTGCCGGGACTGTCTGGAGCGGGGTTCTGAAACCCTACCCTGATCTGGCCCAGCAGCGGGGATCCTACCGCTATGCCAAAGGCCCAATCCGATTAGCAACGTGAAATGGCTGGAATGAGCACAATTCACGGCATTAAAAGAACTCACAATTGAACTGATGATGACCTCAGCAATCTCCTCAAGGAGGTGGAGGTGCAGCGCCTGCTCATCATTGGTAATGAGAAGTCAAAGGCGCCGCAAAAAGGGCAGATGATAGCTTGGTCTTTCAAGTGGCAGCATAGGGCTCCAGTCACGGGGAGGGAAAAGGCGCAGGAAACGTATGGGTGTCACCTTTTGTGCGGAGTGGGCCTTTTGCGTAGCAGTAAGCATCCCCGCCGCTGGGCCAGAAGGAGTAGGGTTTCGAACCCCACTCCAGACAGTCCCGGCAAGTGGAGTCGGAGCTCCAACTATAAATTCTGGGTGGACATCCAGCGGGATACTTGCGTCCGTGGGTGTGGGTGGCCCCCCCCCTCAGATGGGTTGTGGGAGCCCGTAAAACCCTCACGCCATAGGACTAACCACCCTAATGGCTGGTTCAAAGATGGTTACGGTCACGGAATGAGCGTTAATCACGGCCATAAATCCTTCCACCACTTCATACAGTTCCCGAAAGGGAACAGTGTGAGGATATGTACGACGATGACCTCTTGCGCAATGCACCTCCTTGGACCCTCAGTCGCAGATGCGAGGGGGCAAATCGTGCAATTGTTAAATTTTTCATTTTTTTTTACATGTAAATGTTGGCCCAGTAATTCCCTTCCAAATGCGCGAGTACAGTCGGGGTACTTACGCGTCTGGCCGGAGGAAATGCCGGTTTTCAGCATGCACAGCGCATGCGGGGAAAACCGGCATTTCCTGTCCTCTGAACGAAGGGGTTCAGAGGCAAAACGCGTGCGCAGTAAAATTCGCCGCTTTCATTCATGATTTCAGTGAGGTCAAGTCCTTACAACTTACACATGAAAAAAGCATGGGTACAGTTGCTCCAGAGGCTGCGGAGGAAGATATTTCTTATCGTGGAGCTTCTGAAAGTATGTATGTCTGTATATATTCCTTTGCGTGTTATGTATATATTCCTTTAGTTATGTGTATGAATGTATTATTTAATTATGACTTTCAGAGAAAGTAACTTATTGGAAAATCATAATTAAAAACATACATTCATACACATTAGTAAAGGAATATAAAACATACAAACATATACGTAAAGGAATATATGCGGACATACATACATAATTACTTATTACTGATGAAAAGTTTCTTTCTTAAAAGTGCTGGAAATGTTACATTACTCATTTTAGAACACTCATTTTCACATTCCATTCACACAGCCACAATTGCTCCTTCTACCTGCCGTTCTGAAAACCCCGTTTAAAAAAAAAAATTTAAACTTTAAAACTTACTTAAAATTTCTTAAAATAACTTCCCTCCCTTTCCCAAACAAAAATATTGCCTTTCAGAAGCTCCACGATAAAATATATCTTCCTCCGCAGCCTTGGAACAACTTTACACCTGCTTTTTTCAAGTGTAACTTGTAAGGACTTAGCCTCACTGAATCCATGAATGAAATCTATGAAGTTCACTGCGCAAGCGCTGCCTGTGCAGTCGCACGCGCTGTGCCTATGAACCCCTTCGTTCCGAGGTCTGGAAATGCCGGCGTTCCCCGCATGCGCTGTTCATGCTGAACGCCGGCATTTCCAACGGCCAGATGCGTGAGTACCCCGACCGTACTCACGCCTTTGGTCACGAATTTCTGGCCCATTATGAATCAGTCTATCCATGTATACTCGCTCAGTGCTGGAGAGAATATTTAAAGGGCCCTTGTGGCTTGGTATTTTCAAATGGAGTTCATTCATTCCCTTTAGATGAACTATTTTTGAACAGCTTTAATGGATGTTTAATTTGTGGACTCTTCAGGAACACTCAGAAATCACCGCACACTTTGTGGGTTAAGGGCAGTCTTTTGGAACAGTTGTGGCCATTAGCGATATACCGAATGAATTAGCGAAAATAATCTAGCTACTATTTGATCAGAATTAGCTAGTGGATCCCTACTGCCTTGTTTTGCACACTTTGTACAAAAATAATAAATTGCAGGACAACGGATTATTACAATTTAAACTCTTTTAATGAAGCATCAAGTCTGTAAGCTTTCTCAATCAATACAGCACCGTGTGGACAAGATGGAGTTCGGACCCCTGGATCTTCTAAACAATAGCAGTCCTTACAGATGCCTGCAAGCCAATGACAACGCAACATGTGATCATGTGAATACAATAGGTATTGCTTCGATGCTTGCGGGCCAATGATAATTCAGTATGCAAATGTTA
Organism: Somniosus microcephalus; assembly: GCF_052327205.1. Classification (NCBI taxonomy): domain Eukaryota; kingdom Metazoa; phylum Chordata; class Chondrichthyes; order Squaliformes; family Somniosidae; genus Somniosus; species Somniosus microcephalus. The sequence continues at coordinate 101,711 of NW_028225186.1, read as the reverse complement.
CACCTACAACAATGCTGCTGCAATAGAAAGTCAGTTAGTTTTTGGTAGAAAAATCATTGGCTTGAATAGGATTGATATGATTGTGGCAGAGAGCACATAGGGACAGTAACACAATTCACTATGTATAGGCAATGTTATCGCTCCACGTTATGTATGGAACTTGGTTGGGTTATCGGAGCAGGGTCCCTTTAATAGTCGTCGATTGTGTGTCGATGTCATAGCCCTGCGACGAGGCCGAGTCCCTCAGTCCATGCGGAGAGTTAATAAAGCTAACATGTGTTTTTCTTTGCTGCTATGAAAGTCTCGCACTCTATTTCCAGTGACTCCTACATGATTACTGATTTAGCTTCACTTTACCCAACACCAACAAACTCCCCGTAGGACACACTACTGCTCGATTCAGACTAGTGCTTTACTTAATCCCAGACATCAAGTATTGCCGTCGGTGGGGCTAGAAAAAGAAAGTAACCTGGGAAAGAAAATGATAAACAGAAATGATCCTGCCCAAATGGAAGTTTCTAAGATGGCCAACGCTGTACTGTGTACACATGTCACACAGCTTTGGCAATCTAGTGCGTGACTTGTGCCATCAGTCAAATGTAAAGACAGCTCAATAGCAGATCATTCCCCCACCTTTACAGGTAAAAGTCTGAAGCAAGACACCAGGCATGTACTCTCCCTTCTCCTGACTGAAGAGTCACTACTGTCAGCACTAATTCAACCCCCTTCACCCTTGCCCATTTCTTTGTTTTAAACCACCACAGCTTAATGACTGTTTGCTGGCAGATGTTATAAAAAACCCTTTTCAGCAGGAACTGTTACCGAGAGCTCAGAAAACCATTAGAATCCTCTCCAGTGATGATTTGAAGATGTGGGCACAGCCATCCTGGGAGTGACTTCTGTATTTTTAACTTGGATCATATTACACAGCTGTGTATTGTGCAGTGGGATCTTAACCAGATCAGCTATTTAATTAAACAAAGACAAACCAGTTCAATGATGAATAACCTTTATTTCCATGTACTGTGACAGTTAGATGAGAAAACTGGGAAATAATGACAACCAAAGTATTCACCACCAGAAGTTGGTCACACTTCATTTGCAACCTGTATAGAACTAATGGTTCAAGAATCCCATTCAACTCAGGCTGTGCTTGTCAAACAGGTACTCTCCCATGCCATTCTCAGGGGCTCCCAGTCTCTTCAAGTTGGTGATGTGATCTCCAAGCTTCTTGATCATCTTCACTTGCTCATCCAAGTAGTGGGTCTCCAGGAAGTCACACAACTGAAAGTGAAAAACAAAGCACAATTAGCTCAGAGGAGACATCATCAAAGGCCTTCTGAGCTTCACCGCCCATGGAGATGGTCCTTTATCTTCTACTGGATGGGGTAACTGGTACAAGTGCTGCAGAGAAATAGGTGGATTGGACGTCAGATTAGATTTACTCCAGGAGTAATGCATTTACCAATTTAAAATTGGAAAGCAGAACCCCCTTCAGTTACAACTTCTCCTTTGGTGTCCCAATTTCAATCTGCTTTATGCACTGGCCTCATCTCAGTGAGATCCTGATGTTGAAGTCTTTTGTGAAAGATCATCAGAAACCTATTGGGCATGGAGATATTGCTAAAGATCAGTGATCAGATTAAGCTCCCCAGATAGCCTTCAACTCACCCAAAACATGGCAAGTGTCAGCCATGGCTTACTGGTACCACTGCCAGTCAGAAGGCCCTGGGTTGTCCCATTTCAGAGAATTGAGTGAAAACCAACACTTCACTGCAGTACTGAGGGAGAGCTGCAATGTCAGAGGTATTGTCTTTTGGATAAAACAGTACACAAGGTCTTGTCTGCCCACATGGTACTATTTCAAAGAAAAAAAACTGGAATGTCAGTGTCCTGGCCAATATTTATCACTAACCAACTTAATAAAACAGACTATCTGGTGATTTCTCTCATTTCTGCAGCAGGATCTTGGTGTGCAGATTGACTGCCATGTTGCAAACATTACAATAATGACACTTCAAGAAGTACTGAATTGGCTGTAGTGTTTTTGGACACCGACGACAAGGAAGGCACTGTAGATATGCAAATCTTTCTTTAAATGAGACATTAGGAACTTACATGAGGGTCAGTGTTCCCAGTGGAGAGTTGGTGTAGATCCAACAGACTCTGGTTGACATCCTTCTCCAGCTGCAGAGCTCTCTGCATCACCACTAGGCCATTGCTCCACTCATCCTGCTCTGGTTTCTGAGAGTTTGTAGGGGTGGGGTATAGAGTAACATTGGAAGAAATTAGTTAACAGACTTGAACATTTCAGGAGTTAGTCAGATCACAACTCAATGTCATTCTTGATATTCTAAGCCAGGATTTTAACCAGACAGTTCATCAAGAATTCTCTTTGGAATGAGTTATTTGACTTGAAATCACAGCACTATAGGCTCTAAAGTGAGATCACCTAAAATGGAGCACAATATTCCAAATGAGGTCTATCTAGCAGTAATTGCAGTAACACTTCCTTGCTTTCTATTCTATGCCAGAACATGAAGCCCACCTTTCAATCAGCCTTTTGTCTCTGCAAGCTAGCTTCTAAATGACATCTGTACTGGGACACACCCCAAATCCCTACACTCTTACATCTGATGTGAACATCAACCACTTCCTTCCAGTCAACCCCCTAGCCAGTCTCCAATTTTGCCCTGGAGCTCACTATAGACCCTAGCTCAGCAGATCACTATTTGCACATTTAGATCATATGCACTAGTCACCATCCAGTGGTCTATTTTATACCAACTGCCTCCTACTCCACCCAGTTTTATTGGGGTCACAAGGTTGCTTCTAATGCACTTCCAATTTCTGCCAGCAATCTCCTGCCTTCTGAAAATCCATGCATACAACAACTTCCATGACTCAGATAATCTAGTATGAGGTAACTAGCCTACTTTTCACAAAACCATGGCAATTCTTCAAAGTTTGCTGAATCTAACCTTGACATCCTCCAGGACAACACGCCCCCCACGCATATTCTGGAATTTCAGCAGTTTCTCAGCATGCTCACGTTCCTCATGTGACTGCTCCTTGAAGAACTCGGCAAAGTGACGCAGGGCAACATCATCCCGGTCAAAGTAATACGACTGCAGGTAGAGAGAAAAATGGAAAAGAGACAATTGAAATCTAGATCTGATCCATGGCCAACTCAAATGGTAGCAACACCAATACTTTCCAAATCCTTTTTGAATATGTTGGAAGCTCCTCATTGAAGTAGCTCAACAGAATAGGAGGTTATGTTACTAGAAAATATTAGCGAGCTTTAATGCTTTTTGGAATAAAGCTCTCAACTACACTTGGTCAAAATATCTGTGGTATCTTCTTTTGTTCCCAGATGAAAGTCTAAAAGCAGAGAAGGAAAAGAGCCAAATCTTTAAAATTAAATAGTTTAACACCATCCTCAGGTGAGAAAGACTAACAGGATTCACTCAATTAGAGGGGGATAAAAACTGGCCAGAACCAGCCAATGTTTCACTAACTAGTCACCCAATTCAATCTAATTGTTGCCATCCAAGTTGGAAGTTGACTAGTTTTAGTGAATCTTCAAGATGAACCCTCCATTACAAACTTGATGAAACCCTGGAGTTAGTTTCAAATATAAACACATCAGAATAGGACAGAGCTATTACAGAGCAGGAAAGAGTCCTTCTGCAAGATCACTGTCTTAAGAGCATTCACTGGATTAAGACTGGGGAGGGCTATAGAGAGACCCTCTAAAGCCCATTCATTGACCTAGAGAAATTCTACCTGCTTAGAATAAAATAACAGCCTTAATTTTGAAATAGGACCCCAAAAATACAAAACTCACCATGGAGAGATAAACATAGGAGGAATAGAGCTCCATGTTGATCTGCTTGTTGACAGCATCCTCACAGTCCTTGTGATACTTCTGACGCACTTGGGAGGCCATCTTAACTCTTCCTGTTGCAAAGCACTGAGCTCAAACTCCACTGTAGTAACAACCTAACCTCTACCCTCACAAGCTCCTGCATTTCAACAGGGTCTGGCATAATCAATGATGATTGACAATCCCTGTGAGCCAGTCAGGATCTTCCATCAATCCAGGCACCAATTAACAAAGGAGAGGGGGCGGTGTGTGATACCCAGAGCCAATCAGAGCTTTGGAATACAGAGGTTTGGATGATTATTCTGTGATGTCATTGCTGTTGGTTTCTTTGACTTTCCTCAAACTGAATTTGAAAGCGTCTCTGTTCTCAGAATCAGAGTTTCACAACATATCTCAAAGAGCTCGATGAAATTCCACCCTACAGATGGTGTCGAGCACAGCCGGCTCTAAGTTAACCCGTCTCTCGGAGAATTGATGGGCATCTCGGTGGCTCCAGAATGAGTCCGTGATACCAAGGTTCACAATGTTGACCACAATAGATTGAAAGAGACTGACCTACACCAGTCAGTCTGCAGTGGATCTGCAAAGCAGCCCACAACGAGTTGGGGAAATGGAAAGTGGATCAGTGGGGAGCTTCAGACAGAATCTGTTGCTCCGTCACTGTAAAGTGCGATGTGGACTTTTATCCCCATGAAATTTAAGAGCTGTAAAGTCCTGTGGTTAGTTTGCACTGTTTCCTCATCTCCTGCAAACCCCGGGTCTGTTTTGAGGAATGGTTTTATACCAGAAAGGTCAAGTGTCTCGTGTTTTCTCGACCGATGCTGCCTGACCTGCTGAGTGTCTCCAGCGTTTTCTGTTTTTCTTTGAGATTTCCAGTATCATAGAGTCATAGAGTAATACAGCATGGATAGAGGCCCTCGGCCCATCGTGTCCGCGCCGGCCATCAAGCCCTGTCTAATCTAATCCCATATTCCAGCATTTGTTCCGTAGCCTTGTATGCTATGGCATTTCAAGTGCTCATCCAAATGCTTCTTAAATGTTGTGAGGGTTTCTGCCTCCACAACCCTTTCAGGCAGTGAGTTCCAGACTCCAACCACCCTCTGGGTGAAAAAGTTCTTTCTCAAATCCCCTCTAAACCTCCCGCCCTTTACCTTGAATCTATGCCCCCTAGTTATTGACCCCTCTACTAAGGGAAAAAGCTCCTCAGCATCCATCCTATCTATGCCCCTCATCATTTTGTACACCTCAATCATGTCCCCCCTCAGCCTCCTCTGCTCCAAGGAAAACAAACCCAATCTGCCCAGTCTCTCTTCATAGCTGAAGCGCTCCAGCCCTGGTAACATCCTGGTGAACCTCCTCTGCACCCTCTCTAACGCGATCACATCCTTCCTGTAGTGTGGCGACCAGAACTGCACACAGTATTCCAGCTGTGGCCTAACCAGTGTTTTATACAGCTCCATCATAACCTCCTTGCTCTTATATTCAATGCCTCGGCTAATGAAGGCAAGTATCCCATATGCCTTTTTTACCACCTTATCCACCTGTTCCGCCGCCTTCAGGGATCTGTGTACTTGCACACCCAGATCCCTCTGACCCGCCGTCTTGCCTAGGGTCTTTCCATTCATTGTGTATTCCCTTGCCTTGTTAGTCCCCCCAAAGTGCATCACCTCGCACTTTTCCGGGTTAAATTCCATTTGCCACTGTTCCGCCCATCTGACCAACCCATCTATATCATCCTGCAGACTGAGGCTACCCTCCTCGCTATTTACCACCCTACCAATTTTTGTATCATCCGCGAACTTACTGATCATACCCTTTACATTCATATCCAAGTCATTAATGTAGACCACAAACAGCAAGGGACCCAGCACCGATCCCTGTGGTACCCCACTGGCCACAGGCTTCCAGTCACAAAAACAACCTTCGACCATCACCCTCTGCCTTCTGCCACTAAGCCAGTTTTGTATCCAATGTGCCAAGGCACCCTGGATTCCATGGGCTCTTACCTTCTTGACCAGTCTCCTGTGCGGGACTTTATCGAAGGCCTTACTGAAATCCATCTATACCACATCCACTGCGTTACCCTCATCCACACACCTAGTCACCCCCTCAAAAAATTCAATCAAATTAGTCAGACATGATCTTCCCTTGACAAAGCCATGTTGACTATCCCTGATTAATCCTTGCCTCTCCAAGTGGAGACAAATTTTGTCCCTCAGAATTTTTTCCAAAAATTTTCCTACCACTGATGTTAGGCTCACTGGCCTGCAGTTCCCCGGTTTTTCCCTACTACCCTTCTTGAATAATGGTACTACATTAGCGGTTCTCCAGTCCTCTGGCACATCCCCTGTGGCCAGAGAGGTCCTGAATATATGTGTTAGAGCCCCCGCAATCTCTTCCTTTGCCTCACCCAGCAGCCTGGGATACATTTCATTCGGGCCTGGGGATTTATCCATTTTTAGGCCAGCTAAAACCGCCAATACCTCCTCCCTCTCGATGTTAATATGTTCGAGCATATCACAGTCCCCCCGCCCTATTTCTATGTCTACATCGTCCTTCTCCATCGAGAAAACAGATGCAAAAAATTCATTTAGAACCCCTCCTACATCTTCCGGCTCCACACACAGATTGCCACTTTTGTCCCTAATGGGCCCTATTTTTTCCCTAGTTATCCTCTTACCCTTAATATACTTATAAAACATCTTAGGATTTTCCTTTATTTTGCTCACCAGTGTTATTTCATGGCCCCTCCTTGATCTCCTAATTTCTTTTTTAAGTATCCCCCTGCACTTTTTGCACTCCTCTAGGGCTTCCTCCGTCTTTAGCCTTTTGTATCTACCAAAAGCCCTCCTTTTTTTCCTAATCCATTCTCGTATATCCCCTGACATCCAAGGTTCCCTGTGGTTTTTGGAACCACTCTTGACCTTTACGGGAACATGTTGCCATTGTATGATCTCAATCTCCCTTCTGAAAGCCTCCCATTGCTCCGATGCGGATTTTCCTACAAGTAGCTGATCCCAGTCCATTTTGGCCAGATCCTGCCTTATCCTTTTAAAATCGGCCTTCCCCCAATTTAGAACCTTTATTTCCGGCCCATCCCTGTCCTTTTCCATGACCACCTTAAATCTTACCATATTATGGTCACTATCACCAAAGTGCTCACCTACTAGCACTTTTTCCACTTGGCCGGCCACATTCCCTAGAATTAGGTCCAGTACCGCCCCCTCTCTTGTAGGACTTTCTACATGCTGGCTCAAAAAGCTCTCCTGGATGCACTTTAAGAATTCTACACCCTCTGAGCCTTTCACACTCTGACTATCCCAGTTAATATTGGGGAAGTTGAAATCCCCCATTATTATTACCCTATTATTTGCACATTTCTCTGAGATTTGCCTACATATCTGTTCCTCTATCTCCCCCTGACTGTTTGGAGGCCTATAGTACACTCCCAGCAAAGTGCTTGCCCCCTTTTTGTTTTTAAGCTCCACCCATATGGCCTCATTAGAGGAACCTGCTAATATATCATCCCTCCTTACTGCAGTAATTGACTCCTTAATTAATATTGCGACACCCCCTCCTCTTATACCTCCCCCTCTGTCTCGCCTGAAGATTCTGTACCCCGGAATATTGAGCTGCCAGTCTTGCCCCTCCCTCAACCATGTCTCCGTGATAGCAACAATATCATACTCCCATTTGTTTATCAACACCTTCAGTTCATCCACCTTATTTGCAAGACTCCTTGCATTAAAATAGATGCCATCCAGCCTTGCCCTCATATATTTGCCCTGTCTACCAAGCTGACTTGTTTTTTTCTCTATAATTGGCAGCACATCACCCCCTATTTCAGCTCCCCTCTGTATCCCATCCCCCTGCCAAGTTAGTTTAAATCCCCCCCAACAGTGCTAGCAAACCTCCCCGCAAGGATATTTGTCCCGCTCTGGTTCAGGTGCAACCCGTCTGACTTGTACGAGTCCCACCTTTCCCAGAAGCAGGCCCAGTGATCCAGGAAAGTAAAACCCTCCCCCCTACACCAACTCTTTAGCCACGCATTCATCTGCTCTATCTGCTCTATCCTCCCATTCCTATACTTACTAGCACGTGGCACTGGCCCACAGCCCCGAGACCGGAGAAGCAGCGGACCTGCGCGGGAGCAGCCCGAGGCGGGAGAGCTTAAAGGCTTGAGAGGGAGCAGTCAGAGGCACCGAGGCCCACAGCCCCGAGACCGGAGAAGCAGCGGACCTGCGCGGGAGCAGCCCGAGGCGGGAGAGCTTAAAGGCTTGAGAGGGAGCAGTCAGAGGCACCGACCAATCCAGGTTCCAGGAGAGAGCTGGTGCAGTCGGGAGAGCAGGAGGCCAGTAACTGGTGAGTTTAAAAGCTCACCTTTCGCGGGCTTTTTCTTTCACAGCTGGTGCAGTCGGGAGAGCAGGAGGCCAGTAACTCTTATATAGGTGGAGCTGTTGCTAAACCCGAAGCACTACAGTGTAGTGTCTCCCACCCTTCCACCTCCTCTAACCTTTTAGGGGTTAGGGGAAGTTGAAAAGATAGGTTCAATTTATTTTATTTCAGGAGCCTAACCTAGGTGGAAAAGGTTCCAGGACAGGAGGCGGCAGTGAAAATACAACACCAGAAAACAGGTAGGTGACTGGTTGGTGAGTACTTTCACAAACTTATTCTAAGTAGAATTCAATAATTAAGCTAAATCGTAGTAAATAAAAGGGTATTGTAAGGGTTAAGTCATGGAAGGGCAGCTCGGACCCGTGTCATGCTCCTCCTGTGCCATGTGGGAACTCAGGGACACTGTCCCTGACAACTATGTGTGCAGGAAGTGTGTCCAGCTGCAGCTCCTAGCGGACCGCATGGCGGCGCTGGAGCTGCGAATGGACTCACTCTGGAGCATACGCGATGCTGAGGATGTTGTGGATAGCACATTCAGTGAGTTGGTCACACCGCAGGTAAAGGCTAGCTCAGACAGTAAATGGGTGACCAAAAGGCAGGGTAAAGGCAGGAAGGTAGTGCAGGAGTCACCTGCGGTCATCTCCCTCCAAAACAGGTTTACCGTTTTGGGTACTGTTGGGGGAGATGACTTATCAGGGGAAGGCACCAGCAGCCAGGTTCAGGGCACCATGACTGGCTCTGCTGCACAGAAGGGCGGGAAAAAGAGGGATAGGGCTATAGTGATAGGGGATTCAATTGTAAGGGGGATAGATAGGAGTTTCTTTGGCCGAGACCGAGACTCCAAGATGGTATGTTGCCTCCCTGGTGCAAGGGTCAAGGATGTCTCGGAGCGGGTGCAGAGCATTCTGAAGGGGGAGGGGGATCAGCCAGTTGTCGTGGTACATGTAGGTACCAACGATGTAGGTAAAAAGAGGGAGGAGGTCCTACAAGCTGAATTTAGGGAGTTAGGAGCTAAATTGAAAAGTAGGACCTCAAAGGTAGTAATCTCTGGATTGCTACCAGTGCCACGAGCTAATAAGTTTAGAGAGAGTAAGATAGATAAGCTAAATACGTGGCTTGAGCAGTGGTGCAAGGGAGAGGGATTTAAATTCTTGAGGCATTGGAACCAGTTCTTGGGGAGGAGTGACCTGTACCAAGGGGACGGTCTACACCTGAACTGTGAGGGAGCCGATGTCCTCGGGGTAATATTTTCTAGGGCGGTTCGGGAGGATTTAAACTAATTTGGCAGGGGGATGGGAACCTAGGTAGTGGAAAAGAGGGAAGTCATATGAAGTCAGAAATAGATGGTAGAAAGGTGAGAAGCAATAAGCAAAGGAGAGAAACACAAAGGGCCAAACTAATTCATAATGAGAGTGTGAAAAAAGCAAGCCTGAAGGCTTTGTATCTTAATGCTAGAAGCATTAGGAACAAGGTGGATGAATTAGTTGTGGAAATAGAGGTAAACAAGTATGATTTGATTGGGATTACAGAAACGTGGCTGCAGGGTGGGCAAGGCTGGGAACTTAACATCCAGGGATATACAATATTTAGGAAGGATCGGCAAAAAGGTAGGGGAGGTGGGGTAGCGTTGCTGGTAAAGGAGGGGATTAATGCAATGGAAAGGAAGGATATTAACTCGGATGAAACGGAATCTGTATGGGTAGAAATGAGAAATAGCAAGGGGAGGAAAACGTTAGTGGGTGTGATATATAGGCCTCCAAATAGTAATATGGAGGTGAGGGAAGGCATAAAAAGGGAAATTAGAGAAGCGTGCGATAAGAGCACAGCTCTCATCATGGGTGACTTTAATTTACATATTGATTGGACTACCCAAATTAGTAAAAATTCTGAGGAGGAGGAATTCCTGGAATGTTTTCGGGACGGTTATCTGGACCAATATGTCGAGGAGCCGACTCGAGATCAGGCCATTTTAGACTGGGTATTGTGCAATGAGAAGGGACTTATCAGCAATCTTCTTGTACGAGGCCCCTTGGGTCAGAGCGATCATAATATGATCGAGCTCTCAGTCGAGATGGAGAGTGAGGAAATTGAATCAGAGACTAAGGTCCAGAACTTAAATAAAGGGAATTACGAGGGTATGAGATGGGAATTGGGTAAGATTGATTGGGTGGTGTTTCTGGGGGGATTGACAGTGGATAGACAATGGCAAGCATTCAAAGATAGAATGGAAGAATTCCAGAACATGTTTATACCGGTTTGGCATAAAAATAAACCTAAAAAGGTGACTCAACCGTGGATAACGAGAGAAATTAGGGACAGCATAAAATAAAAAAAAAGGGCATATCAACTGGCAAAAAAAAGCACCAGACCGGAAGATTGGGGGCAGTACAGGATACAGCAAAAGAGGACAAAGGGATTAATCAGGAAGGGGAAAATAGAATACGAAAGTAAACTTGCAGCAAACATAAAGACAGACTGCAAAAGCTTTTATCGGTATATCAGGAGGAAAAGACTGGTAAAATCCCAAGTCGGTCCCTTGCAGTCCGATTCGGGAGAATATATAATGGAGAATAAGGAAATGGCAGACCAATTAAACTCATACTTTGGTTCTGTATTCACAAAGGAGGACACAAATAACCTCCCAGGAATATCGGCAAACATAGGGACTAATGAGAGGGAGGAGCTGACAGAAATTAGTATCTCTAGGGATATGGTGTTGGGTAAGTTGAGGGGACTGAAGGCTGACAAATCCCCGGGGCCTGATAAACTACATCCTAGGGTACTTAAGGAGGTGGCCCTGGAGATAGCAGATGCTCTAAGGATCATCTCCCGGAACTCCATTGACTCGGGAACAGTACCCGTGGATTGGAGGGTAGCTAATGTTACCCCAATATTTAAAAAGGGGGGTAGAGAGAAAGCAGGGAATTATAGACCAGTAAGCCTTACATCGGTTGTGGGCAGAATGCTAGAGTCCATTATTAAGGATAAAATAGCGGAGCACTTGACAAATGGGGAAAGGATCGGACAGAGTCAACATGGATTTACAAAGGGTAAATCGTGTTTGACTAATCTGCTGGAATTTTTTGAGGAAGTAACTGGTAAAATAGATGGGGGAGAGCCAGTGGATGTGGTGTACCTTGACTTCCAGAAAGCCTTCGATAAGGTTCCACACAAAAGATTATCATGCAAAATTAAGGCTCATGGGATTGGGGGCAAAGTATTAACGTGGATAGAGAACTGGCTGGCGGATAGAAAACAGAGAGTTGGAATAAACGGCTCGTTTTCGGAGTGGCAGGCAGTGACCAGCGGGGTGCCGCAAGGATCTGTCCTGGGACCCCAGCTGTTCACAATATATATAAATGATCTGGATCAGGGAATTGGATGCAATATTTCCAAATTCGCTGACGACACTAAACTAGGAGGAGGGGTGGGCTCTGATGAGGATGTCAGGAGGCTACAGTGCGATTTGGACAGGTTGGGGGAATGGGCGGATACGTGGCAGATGCACTATAATGTGGATAAATGCGAGGTTATCCACTTTGGGGGTAAAAACAGGAGGGTAGATTATTATCTAAATGGCAATAGATTGGGAGATGGGGAAGTGCAGAGGGACCTGGGTGTTCTTGTGCACCAGTCACTGAAGGAGAGCATGCAGGTGCAACAGGCGATTAAGAAGGCAAATGGTATGTTGGCCTTCATATCAAGGGGGTTCGAGTATAGGAATAGGGATACCTTACTACAGCTGTACAAGGTGCTGGTGAGACCGCATCTGGAGTATTGTGTACAGTTTTGGTCGCCCCATCTGTGGAAGGATGTTCTTGCCATGGAAAGAGTGCAGCGGCGATTCACCAGGCTGATACCTGGAATGGCGGGAATGACCTACGGGGAGAGATTGAATGGTTTGGGCTTGTACTCACTGGAGTTTAGAAGATTGAGAGGGGATCTCATCGAAACATATAAAATTATGGCAGGCCTGGATGGGCTGAATTCAGAGAGAATGTTTCCAATGGCCGGGGAGCACAGAACCAGGGGCCACAGTCTAAAAATAGCGGGCAAATCATTTAAAACAGAGATGAGGAAGAATTTCTTCACTCAAAGAGTGGTGGGCCTGTGGAATTCCCTGCCACAGAGGGCTGCGAAGGCTAATTCAATAAATATTTTCAAGAGAGAATTGGATATATTTCTGAAGGCTAAGGGGATTAAGGGTTACGGAGAAAAGGCGGGGACGGGGTACTGAACTGGTAAGATCAGCTAGGATCTCAGACGAAGATCAGCCATGATCTCATTGAATGGCGGAGCAGGCTCGAAGGGCCGAATGGCCTACTCCTGTTCCTATCTCTATGTTTCTATGTTTCTATCCAGAGATTACAACCTTCGAGGTCCTGCTCTTTAATCTGTTACCTAGCTCCCTAAATTCTTGATGCAGGACCTCCTCCCCCTTCCTTCCTATGTCGTTGGTCCCAATGTGGACCACGACCTCTGCCTGCTCACCCTCCCCCTTAAGAATGCCCTGTAGCCGCTCAGTGACATCCCAGACCCTGGCCCCAGGGAGGCAACAAACCATCCTGGAGTCACGTTTGCGGCCACAGAAATGCCTATCTGTTCCCCTTACGATAGAATCCCCTACCACTATTGCTCTCCCACTCTTTTTCCTCCCTTTCTGAGCAGCAGAAGCGTCCCTGGTGCCAGGAAGCTGGCTGCTGCTGCCTTCCCCTGGTGAGTCATCCCCCTCAACAGTGTCCAACTTGGTATACTTGTTTGAAAGGGGGATGTCCGCAGGGGTTCCCTGCACTTCCTGCCTGCCTCTGTTGCTCCGCCTGATGGTCACCCGCTGTGCAGCCCTACCCTGAGGCGTGAACAACTCGCTAAATGTGCTATCCATGACCCTCTCAGCATCGCGCATGCTCCAAAATTCATCCACCCGCAGCTCGAGCGCCGCAATGCGGTCTACAAGTAGCTGCAGCTGGATGCATTTCCCGCACACATGGTCGTCAGGGACACTGGCAGCGTCCCTGATTTCCCACATGGAGCAAGAGGAGCAGAACACGGGTCTGAACTCTCCTGCCATGACTTACTCCTTTATTAATCTAAAAAATTATTCAATACCCCAGTTACAGGTATACTCTAGGGCGCTTTATTTACCAACTGTCCCCACTACACCAGAGACCCTAGAAATTTAACACCACAGAAGTCAAGCTTGTATTGAAAAGAAATACTCACCAACCAATCACTTACCTGCTCCCTGGTGACGTCACACTCTGATTACTTTTTACCTCTCTCCTCTGCTGTTGCTTTGGTATGCCTCAGTATCTGCAGTATTTCGGTTTGTGTTCCTATCCTGTTGTAACTCTGGTCCAACTACCAGGCATTTAATAGGACCACAAAACTGTTATGTTCATTAATAACTAGTCGTTTGTATTAAGAACAGCTAGCTTTTGCTAGACACTTTATTGAGCACATGTAGACTAGGTACAGTATCTGTAGAGGCCTCCATCTTGACTGCTGCCTTGTGGGTGGCCTAGTGCATTGTGGGTAGCCCACTCTTATATACATACAGCACCACCTAGTGTATCATTCCAGAATGACAGGTTACTGATCATTACATCCCCCTTTCTTTGAGGTTAAACAAAATCAGTATCAATCAATATCAATCAATAACAACATAAACATCTTCAACAGTCACTACATTTTCAATGTAGTTTTCTTTGTACTCAAAGATTAAGTCTATCAGGCTTTTTCACTTCACGTGTGGATCTTCTCAGCACAGGTAAGTCTGATGTTTTTTCATGAGAGCCTGTATGTGTATTTGTGTTAGATTGTTCTGGTGGTGAGTGACAAGATTCAGTTGCAGCATTGTCATCGATTTGCTCTTCGATAGTCTCTTGTGTTTTTAGGAGGGAACGGCGGTTCCTCCTGAGAATATGTCCTTCCTCAGTTCTAACAGTGTATGACCTTGGCCCTACTTCCTCAAGAACTGTAGCTTTCCTGTTCCATGCATCTGGATCCTCAATCCTGATAACATCATCCCTTGTCAATGGTTTCAGAGTTTTGGATGACTTTTCATGGTATGATTTCTGTTTCAGCTTTAACAGTTGAAGTCTCTGTCTCAGTTCCTTACTCTGCTTTTCTTTTGCACAGCAGGGTAGCGTGGTACGCAACTTGCGACCCATTAGGAGTTCAGCAGGTGAAGAACCAGAGTCTAAAGGCGAGGCTCGGTAGCTCAGCAGGGCGAGATAAGGATCAGACTTGCTTTCTGTCGCTTTCTTCAGTAGCTGCTCGAGAACTTGAACACCTTTCTCTGCCTTACCATTCGACTGAGCGTACAAAGGACTGGATGTGATGTGTTGAAAGTCATAATGTGCTGCAAACTGTTGCCACTCCTTACAGTTGAAGCACGGACCATTGTCGCTAACGGCAATCCTGGGAATTCCATGTCTGGCGAAGATGGATTTCACATGCATTATGACACTGCTTGCTGTGGTGCTTGAGAGCAGCGCCATCTCAGGATAGTTAGAATAGTAGTCAATCACTATTAGATAGTCTTTACCATTTAAATGAAAAAGGTCCATACCAACCTTTTGCCATGGTGCTGTTGGTATGTCAGCTACTATCATTGGTTCCTTTGCTTGTTTGTTTTGGTGTTTCTGACATGTCTCACATTTGCCTATCATGTTCTCAATGTCCTTATTTATACCAGGCCAATAAACAGTGTCTCTTGCTCTCCTTTTGCATTTTTCAATTCCGAGGTGTCCCTCATGAATCCTTTTGAGCACGTCTTGTCGTAGAGCCTGTGGAATGACTATTCTGTTCTGTTTTAGTAATAGTCCAATTGCGACACTCGGTTCTGACCGTATGTGAAAATATTTTGGACAGGAACCTTTTGGCCAACCATGATGAATGTTCTCTATTACTGTTTGTAATACTGTATCTTTTACTGTTTCTTCTGCTATTTGCTTTGATTTTGTGTCTGACACGGGCACCGCAGCAGTGACCATACTCACATGAACATCCATGTCTTCTTCAGTACAGCTCACATGACTCATTGTGGGTGCTCGGGATAGTGCATCTGCTAACACTATGTATTTGCCTGGTGTGCAGATCAGTTCAAAGTCATATCTTTGCAGCTTCATCATGAGTCGTTGAATCCTTGGAGACATCTCATTCAGGTTCTTTTTCATGACGGCAACCAGTGGGCTGTGGTCTGTCTCAACTGTGAAGGTGGGAAGTCCATATATGTAGCCATGAAACTTTTCTTGTCCAACTACCAAGCCTAGACATTCCTTTTCAATCTGGGCGTATCGACACTCAGTATCAGTCATAGACCTGGAGGCATAGGCAACAGGCTTCCAATCTTCACCCTCTGCTTGTAGCAAGACCGCACCTAGGCCATCTTTTGATGCATCTGTTGACACTTTGATTCTTTTTGTTGGGTCAAAGAAGGTGAGTACAGGTGTGGTTGTCAGCACTGTTCTGAGGTTGATCCACTCTTGTTCATGTCTTTCTGTCCATGCGAACTCATTTGTTTTACGTAGCAGGTCTCGCAGACAGGCTGTCTTGGCTGACAAGTTAGGAATGAACTTTCCAATGAAGTTTATCATCCCCATGATGCGTAGCACTCCTTTTTTGTCAGTGGGTCAGTGCATTTTGAGTACGGCGTTTACTTTTTCCATATCTGGCTCTATTCCTTTACCAGATAGATTATCTCCTAGGAAAGTGACTTCCTGGATGCCAAACTGACACTTGGCATTGTTGAGCTTCAGTCCATTCCGGCATATGCTCTGTAGCACTTTAGTCAGTCTCTCATTGTGTTCTTTCAGTGTGGAGCCCCAGATGATGATGTCATCAACATAGACCCGAACTCCTTCCAGACCGTCAATTATGTGTTCCATCGCTCTATGAAAGATTTCAGATGCAGATATTATCCCGAAAGGCATTCTGAGGAAACAATACCTGCCAAATGGTGCATTGAAGGTACAGTATTTGGTGCTCTCTTCATCCAGTTTTAGTTGCCAAAATCCTTGTGAGGCATCGAGCTTTGTAAAGTATCTGGCACCTGACATTTCACTGGTGATTTCTTCTCGCTTGGGAATCTGGTAGTGTTCACGTTTTATGTTTGCATTTAAGTCCTTTGGATCCATGCATATTCTTAGATCATTGTTCTTTTTCTTGACACATACCATGGAGTTAACCCAGTCTGTTGGCTCTTCAACTTTCCTGATGACTCCTAGTGTGGTCATTCTGTCCAGTTCATTCTTGAGCCGGTCATGCAGGGGTGCTGGAACTCTTCGTGGAGCATGTACCACTGGCTGAGCATTCTCCTTTAGCTGGATCTTGTAAGTGAATGGTAGAACTCCAAATCCTTTAAACACTTCCTGGAAATTATTCACTACAGAATCCACCGAGTCATCTGGTCTGCTTATGGCACAGTTTATACGGTAGACTCTCTTGACCAGTTCTAAGTCCTCACAAGCTTTGTCACCCAGTAGTGAATCAAGTCCTTCAGCCACAACAGAAAACATGAGATGATGCACTTTGTCTTTGACTGTCACTTTAAGTATGCATATACCTAAGCTATCTATTTTCTGTCCATTATAGTCCTTCAGTAGTACTGACTTTTTCTGTATTTTGGGCTTTTCTTTCATATTGTTAATGTCACTCATACTGATTAAGTTTGCTTTTGCCCCAGTGTCTAGTTTCAATGTAACTAATGCTCCATTTACCTGCAGTGGGTGTCGTGTCCGTGTGTAGATAAAGACACTGAAGACAGGAGTTGGTTCATAGGTATTTACTAAGCAAGTCTGGGGGGGGTTTCTAAAGGATATACACAATACACAGGCTTATATAGCCCAAGTGGCAATTACCGGCATTCCGCACACCTGGGGCTCTTAAAGGCACATACACCACAATTCCTCCCCTTCTAGCTAACTAGTACATCATATTTTAAGTAATTATTAATTACATGTTATATGCAAAATAATATACATTGCTCTATTAATTAATTATAAGTTAGTCTCTCAGGAGGCTTCCTGACTCGGTCCGGATAACGCCTTGGGGGTGTAGTAGTTTCTGGTGGTGTAGTAGGTTCTTCTGGCAAGGCTGATTCATCTTGAAGGCCAGTGTCGGGTTCATCGGGCCCCAGTATCACCGGATCGGATGTAGATATGGGTATCTCTACTTCATCGTTAGATGTATAGAGTGGTGGTGTAGGTTGTCCCTTTTCGGATGACTTGATGATTTGGTCAGTATGGCGCCTTATTATGCTGTCTCCGATGTCCACGGTATACATCAGTGGTCCTAATCGTGTGCAGATAGTTCCAGGCTGCCATTTCTCGGTACGGTAGTCCCGGGCCAAAACCGGTTGGCCTATCTGGAAGGCCCTAGTTGGCCTTTCATTCATGCACTGAAACTGTCGGTTCTCCACGTCCCTTCGGATGTTGGGCTTGACCAAATCCAGCCGGCATCTTAGGTTTCTATTGTAGAACATCATGGCAGGAGTTTGGTTAGTAACCATATGCGTTGCATTCCTATATGCAAATAAGAAGTTATCCACCTTGTGCTGAAGTTTTATGTCTTCATTACCCATGGCCTTGATGGCCTTCTTGAAGGTCTGGACAAACCTTTCAGCCAATCCATTGGTGGCGGGATGGTATGGGGCGGACGTGTAGTGCTTTACCCCATTGTTCTTTAAGAACTTTCTGAATTCTTCGGACACAAATTGCGGTCCATTATCAGAACATAGCTGCTCCGGCAGCCCATCCCTGGCAAATATGGCCCTTAATACTGTGATGGTTTTTTCCGTGGTGGTGGAGGACATCTTTATTACCTCCGGCCACTTGGAGTGTGCATCAACTGCGATTAAGAACATTGAGTCCATAAATGGACCAGCAAAGTCGATGTGCACCCTTTGCCAGGGAGATGAGGGCCACTCCCATGGATGTAGAGGGGCCTGTGGCGGAGCATTTTGGACCTTCTGGCATCCTAGGCAGCTCTTGGTCATGTCTTCGATGTCTCCATCGATACCTGGCCACCATACAAACGCCCTAGCTAGGTTCTTCATTTTCACTTCACCCAGATGCCCCTCGTGAAGCTCCTTTCGCACTTTATCCTGGAGTTTGGGTGGAATCACCACTCTGACTCCACACATCAAGGTTCCTCGGCACACTGACAGCTGTTCTCTTCTTTGCGAGTATGCTGGCAACAGTGGTTCGCCATGTGCTGGCCATCCCTTCACTGTTAAATCGTAGACCCGTGAGAGAGTAGGGTAATTTCTTGTCTCCCTTTCAATGGCAGAATTTGTCACCGGTAGACATTCCACTATGGTAGAGTGGAATATCTCTACTGGGTCTACTGTAGGTGCCTCTTCTATCGTTGGCAACGGTAGGCGTGATAACCCGTCAGCATTCCCATGCTGTTTTGACCCTTTGTATTCAATGTTGTATTGGTGTGCCCCTAGAAAAAGGGACCACCTCTGTAGTCTTTGTGCCGTCATAATGGGGACACCGTTTTTAGGGTTGAATATGGAGATGAGGGGTTGATGGTCAGTCAGCAAGGTAAATTTTTGTCCGTGTAGGTAATGGTTGAATTTCTTCACTCCCCATACCAGGCTGAGTGCTTCCCTGTCTATCTGGGCATAGTTACGCTCAGCTGAGTTCAATGAGCGTGACGCAAAAGCTATCGGCCGTTCCGAGCCATCAGGGAATCTATGGGACAATACCGCTCCTATGCCGTAAGGGGATGCATCGCACGCCAGTCTGATTGGTAGTGATGGGTTGTAATGAGCCAAAATTTTCTCGGATGTGATTAAGTCTTTACATTTATGGAAGGCACGTTTACAGTCTTCGTTCCATTTCCAAATCACTCCTGTCTGTAGAAGATCATTAAGAGGGTGTAGAATAGTTGATAAGTTCGGTAAAAATTTATGATAGTAATTTATTAATCCCAGGAATGACCTTAATTGTGAAACATTTTCAGGTGCTGGGGCTTTTATAACTGCTTCAATTTTTTCAGGTGACTTATGCAACCCTTCCTTATTAATTATGTGGCCACAATATGATATCTGATTTTGGAAAAATTCGCACTTGGGGCGATTTGCTCGTAGGCCCCGTTCTTTCAGCCTTGTGAGCACCTGCTCCAAATTGGCAAGGTGCTTGTTGTCATTTTCTCCTGTTATAAGGATGTCGTCTAGGTAGCATTGAGTCCCCGGAATCCCTTGCAGGACTTGCTCCATAGCTCTTTGCCAGATAGCTGGAGCTGATGCTATTCCAAAAAACAGTCGATTGTACTGGTACAGGCCTTTGTGTGTGTTTATTGTGAGATACTTTTTAGAGGTCTCCTCAACCTCCATCTGTAGATATGCCTGTGCCAAGTCAATTTTTGTGAAACGTTTCCCTCCGGATAGTGAGGCGAAAATATCTTCTATCCTCGGAAGAGGATACTGTACCGTGTGAAGGACCGCGTTTACAGTCACCTAAAGTCCCCACAGATGCAAATCTTTTTCTGTTCCTCAGAGTTATTTTTCAATGTTTTTTTCATGACTGGAACGATGGGTGTTGCCCATTCGCTCCAATCTATTTTGGATAATACGCCTGCCTTTTCCAAATTCTTCAGCTCTGCCTCGACTGCCGGACGTATTGCGTATGGCACCGGTCTTGCCTTAAAGAATTTTGGAATTGCTGTATCTTCCACTTTTATTGAGGCGGTGATGCCTTTCAAGGTTCTTAGTTTCTCTTGAAACACTTCTTTGGCGTTGGCCAAGATGTCTTTTAATCGTTCAGGTATGATGTCATCATTGTTTTTTTCCTTACTGGTCACCGTCAGTGCCTGAATGGAGTGCCAGTCTAAATGTATCTTCCTTATCCATTCACGTCCCAACAACGGTGGACCACCATCTTGTAGAATGTATAAATACAACTTTTGTATTTCTTTGCCGTTGTATACCATAGGCACCCTTATTTTTCCTTTGGGGTAGACTTTCTGCCCCGTATATGTTTTTAAGATAATGGATGTCTTTTAGAGGTATATGCGAAAATAGCCTCTCGTAATCTCGTCGATATATTACGGTTAGAGCTGATCCTGTATCTAGCTCCATTTTAACTGGGGACCCTGCTATTGTGAGGGTAACCCAAATGGTTTGGTAATCCTCTTTGGCAAGTACATTATGTAATTTGAGACAGCTTAGTCTCTTGTTTCCGGAGTCGCTATCGCTATTCTGGTCTTCGGAGCTACTGTCCGCCATCATTTGTACCTTCCTGTACTTTTCTTTATTGATTTTTTGTTTTCTGTCAGTGGATTTATTTTGTCCAGATTGGCATACCCGTGCAATGTGTCCAATCTTACCACATTGCCTGCATGCTTTGCCCTTGAACCAGCAGTCCCTCTGGTTATGGGTGGATCTGCCGCAGCGATAACATCTTCCGAACTCCTGTGTCATTTTATGGGTGCCGAAGTCCTGTGTCTCTTGTTGTATCTCTGCAGCTCCTTTTGCTGCTGCTTCGTATGATACAGCCATACTGAAAGCTTTGTCCAATGTTAAATCTTTTTCAGAAAGCAGTCTTTTTTGTGTTCCTTCACTTAAGAGACCGCAAACAAATTTGTCTCGAAGATGATCCGAAAGTCCTGCTCCGAATTGGCAGTACTTTGATAGCTTTCTTAATTCGGTTAGGTAATCAGCGTTACTTTCATTCTTGTGTTGATTTCTCTTGAAGAACTTGAATCGTTCCGCTATCAGCAGCGGTGTTGGGTTTAAATGCTCCTGCAGGGTATCAACAATTTCTTTAAAAGTCTTGTCCTTTGGTTTGGCTGGAGTGATTAAATTTCGTAACAGCCCGTATGTCTTCGCGCCCATTAAGTTCAGAAGTACTGAAGCTTTTTTTTCATCTGTTATTCCAGTTGCAGTGCAATAAACCTCTACTCTTTCCACGTATGTGGTCCAATCTTCTATTTCGCCATCAAAAGCCTCAATATTACCAGATTTAGGCATTTCAGAAAAGATATGGCGCTTCCCGCGCTTTAAAAAAAAAAAAATTTCTCTCTCTGTAGCAACGATATGGCGCTTCCTGCGCTTTCCCGCCGCTGCTACCGATAACAACGCTGTTTTACTGTGGTTTCCGCTTATTCACTGTTGGAGACTCGTTCCCGACGGAGGTCTAAACGCTGACCTGCTTGCCGCGCCGGCCGTCTCTCGAGTGCACGCTCCCAGTCCATTATTGCTTGCCTCCGATTTCGCTGCCTGTCTCAGCTGTAGAGCCCGCCGCTGGAGCTCCAGCCTGACGCCCAGGAAGGATTAGCGCAGTACCTGTCACCAGCTTGGCCAGCTGGTGAAACCACAGTTTCTCTTACTTCCTTGAGTCTTCTGGACGCTGAAGGAATCGATGTCCTTGAGGTGCTGCCGAATTGCAGGTAAGTCCGTTTCCACTTCGTCGCCACTGTAGTGTCCGTGTGTAGATAAAGACACTGAAGACAGGAGTTGGTTCATAGGTATGTACTAAGCAAGTCTGGGGGGGGGGGTTCTAAAGGATATACACAATACACAGGCTTATATAGCCCAAGTGGCAATTACCGGCATTATGCACACCTGGGGCTCTTAAAGGCACATACACCATAATTGCTCTTAAAGGCACATACACCACAGTGGGATCATCCATTTGTCCTCTTTTACTGAATTGACGTTATGTTCAGCATTGTTTATTCCTGAGGGCTGCACATTTTCTGTATCCTTTTCTATATTGTCGCATGACACCATTCCTACAAAAAATGTCTCACTTAAATCAGTGTCCTCAATCACATTAACTCGGACTTGTTGCCCTTTCTTTGTTTTTACTTTTGAAAAGCATTGTTTGGCAAAGTGATTCTTTCCATGACATTTTGTGCACATTTTCCCAAACGCTGCACATTGTTTTAACTGGTGTTTGTAACCACAGCGTTTACAATTAAAACTTCCTTCCTCCGATTGCTTTTCACTTCTGTTCTGCCCATGTTTCTTCCCCTTGTAGGACACAGCACCGACAGCAGCACTTACTGCAATCGCATCATCATTGATTTCACTGAAAGTCTTGGCATGCTTTTGAGCTAGCTCGCTAGCTTGGCATATTTTCACAGCAATTTCCAATGTCAGTTCGGTTTCTCTCAACAGACGTTCCCTGACTTTTTTTTTATCATGAATACCAAACACAATCTGGTCACGAATCATGGATGCTTTCAGCTCAGAGAAATTACATGTCTGTTGTAGTGTATGTAACTGTTCTACCTTTAAGAGAACTATTGTATGTAACCGTTTACCTTTAAGAGAACTATTTTAGGTGTGGCACTACGTTATCTTGGCTGCTGTATACTGTAATACCGACGGTGACCACACCAGTATATAAGTGCTGTGGCAGAACTTATTGGGCAGAATCGCCCTGACCTTCGAATAGTAAAGTCCTGTTTAAGTTACTCTTGTAGTCTTTGTACTACTTCGCTATACAACCCACAGACTTTACAGTGGCGACGAGTTCGATCTTACCCTGCGGCATCAATACCTCTGAAGAAATAAACGAGCGTCGAGAAGAGGCACCCGCCCTCGTCGTTTTGCTGAGAGAAAACTCGAGTCTGCAGACCAAGTAAGGAGGAAGATTTCAAACACGAAGTCTTCCATCAGCAACAGGCACGGATTGTCCCTTCTGTCACGGTGGTGAGTGAGCCGATCAACACGAGAAGCAAGTCGGCCACGGTGACTGTGAGTAAAGGGAAAATAGAAACAAATAAACGAAGGATAAGGGCGGTGCACTCGACCACGGTCGAGGGGGAAAGGAGCCGGACAGAAGTCGGGCCCAGAGGCGCTGAGACTGGGGCAGCGTGGAGCAGAAGCCGCGGTACAAGCAGGCGAGGGCGCGTCGTGAGACGGCTAGACCGCGACGGCGAAAAAGGCTGGACAACTACCGCGACCACGAGGCGCTGCGACCGGTATCATAAGGCGCGGGAAGATATAAAAATAAATAAGCCACGGAGAACTCAGCCGCAGCCGGGGAGGAAAGCACCGGACTGCGAGAAGCTGGGAGGCGTGATTGGGGTGAAAAAGGCCAGATAGTGATTGAGGCCACGAAGCGCTGCGACCGGATCGTAAGGCGCGGTATGATATAAAATAAATAAACCGCGGAGTAAGTAGCCGCAGCCGGAGAGGGAAGCACCGGACTGCGAGAGCGCTGGAGGCGCGATTGGGAGCCGAGCGAACGGGAGAGACAGAGCCCGAGCGAGGAACGCTGAGCGAGAGCCAGCCCAGCGGCTGAAACTGTTTGCCGCCAACGGGTTGTACCCAGCACCGGCTGCCCTGCCGAGACAAGGGAACGCGCTGAAGCCGACGCGCAGGCTGCAAACCCGAAAGCCAGCGGCCGTCGCCCGAGGGAAGCTTACACCTCCGGCCAGGGGAAGAAACGTGGGAAGCCGCCAGTAGGCGGGGAAGAAGACAGAAGCGGGAACCGCCATTTTAAAGTGGGCGGGGAAAGAAGATAAGCGCGGGAAACCGCCACCTGAAAAAAAAAAGTTAAAGAATATTGTTGTTGTTTCTCAGGAAGAGTGTGAAGATGCCTAAGCATAGTAACAGCAACGGTTTCCATGCTGAGGTGGAAGATGGCCCACGTATGTAGAACGCATCGAGATATATTGTACGGCTAATAAAATAGCAAATTATGAAAAAGCTCTAACCTTATTAAATTCAATGGGTGCGAGGACATACGGGTTATTGAAGCATCTTCTATCACCAGCTAAACCGACTGATCAGTCTTTCGAGAATATTGTTGCTGTCCTGAAGGATCATTTTAACCCCGCACCGCTGATGTTAGCGGAACGATCTAAATTTTACTGGAGAACACAACGAAAAGAGGAAAGTAACGCGGAGTACTTGGTCGAGCTGCGTAGACTAGCGAAATACTGCCAGTTTAGAGGAAATCTGACAGAGGCATTGCGAGACAAGTTCGTGTGTGGATTGTCGAAGGAAGGAATGCAAAAACGACTACTCGAAGAGAACGATCTTACACTTGATAAGGCTGTCCGTATTGCAGCATCGCACGAAGCCGCAGCGAGAGGCACGGCGGAAATGCAGCGGAAGACAGCGGTACTCAGTGTGGATCAAATGACTTCGGGTACAACGAAATGTTCTTTTTGTGGGAAGACAACACACGACCAGAACCAATGCTGGGTTAAAAACCAGGACTGTAGGAAATGTGGCAAGCTTGGCCACATAGCTAAGGTATGCCGGTCAGGAAAGAAGAACAACAATAATAAGTCACCGCACAAGAAGTACAGAAAGGTACATGAGGTGACTGGGAAGAGTCCAGAGGAACAGAATTTGGACTCAGACTCCAACAGCAAGGCACTGGGTAGTCTGAGGATTCATAATGTGAGTAAAGGAGCTGAACGACAAACTATCTGGATCACACTACAGATTGCAAAAGTCCAAGTGAAGATGGAAGTGGACACCGAATCGGCGTTGACGGTCATGAATAAGCATGATTACAAAAAGTTATTCAAACATATTCCCCTACGGGATACGGAGATAGTATTGCAGACATACACGGGGCACAAAGTATACCCCATCGGGAAGATAGAAGTCAAGGTGAGATACAAAGACAAAGATCACCGAAGGATGGACTTGTATGTGCTGCCCGAGGGAGGTCCACCACTTCTGGGACGGGAGTGGATCAGGAAAATAAAGATAGACTGGCATTCACTAAACACAATGACGGTAGATTCCGGGAAGGAAGAGGTCAAACCTGAACGGTTGTCCAGAATATTGGGCAAAGCTAAAGAGGTAGTCCAGCAAGGACTGGGAACACTGAGAGGAATTAAAGCAAAAATCAAGATTGCAGAACATGCAAGGCCAAAATTTTTCAAAGCCAGATCGGTACCTTACGCGATATGACCTGCTGTGGAGGCAGAACTGGAAGAGCTTGAACGTTCAGGGGTACTGTCTAAGGTGGACTGGAGTGAGTGGGCCACGCCCATTGTTCCCGTCATGAAGTCTTCATCAAGTAACAAGCCAGGGGGACTGTGGAAGGTCCGCATCTGCGGAGATTTCAAGATCACAGTTAATCCGGTGCTTCACACGGTACAATACCCGCTTCCGCGGATTGAGGATATCTTTGCTTCATTGTCTGGCGGGCAACACTTCACCAAGATAGACCTGGCACAGGCATACTTACAAATGGAAGTCGAGGAAGAGTCGCGCCAGTATCTCACAATCAACACGCACAGAGGCTTGTATCGTTATAATAGACTGGTTTTTGGAGTAGCTTCGGCTCCAGCAATTTGGCAGAGGGCAATGGAGCAGGTCTTACAAGGTGTTCCAAGCACACAGTGTTACTTGGACGATATCCTGATTACGGGAGAAGACGAGGAGGAACACCTCACAAATTTGAAACTGGTGCTCACCAGGTTGAAGGAGTATGGCCTTCGAGTTAATCGCCAGAAATGTGAATTCTTCCAGAAACGGATCTCGTACTGCGGTCATGTCATTGACCAAGAGGGGCTGCACAAGTCGCCTGACAAGATAGAAGCTGTCGTGAAGGCCCCCGCTCCGGAAAACGTTTCACAGTTGAGATCGTTGCTGGGGTTGATTAATTATTATCACAAGTTTCTGCCAAATTTATCCACTGTGCTACATCCGCTGAATGCTCTGTTACGGAAAGAAGTGCCATGGAAGTGGAGCGAGGACTGTAAAAAGGCCTTTCGCAGAAGCAAGGCGTTGATTACCTCTGAGGAAGTGTTGGCTCATTTCAACCCAACGTTACCTCTTCGTCTAGCTTGTGATGCTTCTCCTTATGGAATTGGAGCAGTACTTTCACACAAGTTACCAAATGGCTCGGAAAGGCCAGTCGCATTTGCGTCCCGATCGTTGACCTCCGCGGAGCGAAATTACGCTCAGATAGACAGGGAGGCCCTCAGCCTTGTGTGGGGAGTAAAGAAATTCAATCATTACCTGCAGGGCAAGAAGTTCACATTACTGACAGACCACCAGCCGTTGGTGTCCATATTCAACCCTAACAAGGCCGTTTCCACTATGACAGCACAAAGGTTACAGAGGTGGTCCGTGTTACTTGGGGCACACCAATATGACATTGAATACAAAAGCTCCAAACAGCATGGAAATGCTGATGGGTTATCGCGCCTACCGTTGCCGGTAGTAGAAGAGGCAGCTACAATGGACCCGGTAGAGATGTTCCACTCATCCATAGTAGAATGTCTACCAGTAACCAATTCGATGATCGAGAATGAAACAAGAAATGACCCGACTCTCTCACGGGTCTATGATCTAACAGTGGAGGGATGGCCAGCACATGGCGAACCAACACTGCCAGCATTTTCACAACGGAAAGAACGGCTGTCAGTGTGCCGAGGAACCTTGATGTGTGGATCGAGAGTGGTGATTCCACCCAAACTTCAGCATAAGGTGCTAAAGGAACTTCACGAGGGGCATCTGGGTGGAGTGAAAATGAAGAACCTAGCAAGAGCGTTTGTGTGGTGGCCAGGTATTGATGGAGACATCGAGGAAATAACCAAGAGTTGTCTAGGATGCCAGAAGGTCCAAAACGCGCCACCACAAGCTCCTCTGCATCCATGGGAGTGGCCCTCATCTCCTTGGCAAAGGGTACACATCGACTTTGCTGGTCCATTTACGGACTCAATGTTTCTAATAGCGGTGGATGCACACTCCAAGTGGCCGGAGGTAATAAAGATGTCCTCCACCACCACGGAAAAAACCATCACAGTATTAAGGACCATGTTTGCCAGGAATGGGCTGCCGGAACAGGTCTGTTCTGATAATGGACCACAATTTGTGTCCGAAGAATTCAGGAAATTCTTAAAAAGCAATGGGGTCAAGCACTACACGTCAGCCCTATACCATCCCGCCACCAATGGCTTAGCTGAAAGGTTTGTCCAGACCTTCAAGAAGGCCATAAAGGCCATGGGTAATGACAACATCAACTTACAACATAAGGTAGATAACTTCTTGTTGGCGTACAGGAATGCAACACATGCGGTCACAAATCAAACTCCCGCCATGATGTTTTTCAACAGAAGGCTAAGATGCCGGCTGGATTTGATTAAGCCAAACGTCAGAAGGGACGTAGAGAACCGGCAATTGCAGGGCATGAATGAAAGGCCAACTAGATCTTTTCAGACAGGTCAACAAGTTTTGGCCCGGGACTACCGTACCGAGAAATGGCAGCCTGGAACTATTGTAAAAAGGCTAGGGCCGCTGCTGTATACAGTGGACATTGGTGGCAGCATCATAAGGCATCATGTTGACCAGATCATAGGGTCATCCACAAAGAGCCAACCTACTCCACAACCTTACACGGCTAATGTCGAAACAGAGATACCCAGAGCCCCTACCTCCGATCTGGTAATACTGGAATCAGATGATCCGGACACTGTCCTTCAAGCTGAATCGGCCTTGCCGTAAGAACCTACTACCCCACTGAAAACTGCTACGCCACCGAGGCGTTATCCGGACAGAGTCAGGAGACCTCCAGAGAGACTGAATCTGTGAACTGTTTTACATAATTTGTATATATGTTCTAATGATATGGTTAATGGGAAATAAGTATGTTGTAAGCTAAAAAGGGAGGATTGTAGTGTATGTAACTGTTCTACCTTTAAGAGAACTATTGTATGTAACCGTTTACCTTTAAGAGAACTATTTTAGGTGTGGCACTACTTTATCTTGGCTGCTGTATACTGTAATACCGACGGTGACCACACCGGTATATAAGTGCTGTGGCAGAACTTATTGGGCAGATTCGCCCTGACCTTCGAATAGTAAAGTCCTGTTTAAGTTACTCTTGTAGACTGTGTATTACTTCGCTATACAACCCACAGACTTTACATCTGTGCTTTCAGTTTCAGATCAGTCAAAAAGCTATCAAAAGTCTCATTTTGCTGCTGTGTCCGAGAATGGAAGATGTACCTCTCGTAGGTTTCATTCTTTTTGGGAGAACAATGTGTCTCAAACTTCTTTAGCACTTCGTCTAATTTTTCTCTGTTCTCCTCTGGATTAAATACAAATGTATTAAATACCTCTATCGCCTGTGGGCCTGCAACCGTGAGCAGCAACGCTATTTTCCTTGTGCCTGGCTTCGTACCGTACCCGATGGCAGCAATGTGGAGTTCGAATTGTTGTTTAAAAGTCTGCCAATTGTAGTCGACATTTCCTGTGAGTTTCAAACGCTCTGGTGGCTTCAAATTCTCCATGTCGCATTGCACAATATTCAGCAGATCTTACCAATCCTGGTACCATGTTATGTTCATTAATAACTAGTCGTTTTTATTAAGAACAGCTAGCTTTTGCTCGACACTTTATTGAGCACATGTGGACTAGGTACAGTATCTGTAGAGGCCTCCATCTTGACTGCTGCCTTGTGGGTAGCCTAGTGCATCGTGGGTTGCCCACTCTTATATACAGACAGCACCACCTAGAGTACCATTCCAGAATGACAGGTTACTGATCATTACAAAAACCTCCAGAACAGAGAAGAGTGAATTACATAAACCATACAACACAGAAATAGGATGTTTGGCCCAACTCTCTTCCGCAAACAGCAGTTGATGCTCGGTCAAGTGTTAATTTTAAATCTGAGATTAATAGATTTTTGTTAACCAAAGGTATTAAGGGATATGGGGCAAAGGCGGGTATATGGAGTGAGGACACAGATCAGCCATGATCTCAATGAACGGAGGAACATGTTCGAGGGGCTCAATGGCCGCCTCCTGTTCCTATCCAGCTCATGTTGTTTATTCTCTACACAAGCAGTGGTCCTAATCCCATGTGGCTGCCCTGTTCCTATACCATGGCATCTAATCTCGTTTAGGTACATCATTGGAGAGAGGTTCAGTTGTAACTACAGTGGTGTTTGAACTTGGCTCCCACCAGCAGTAAAAGTGAAGGTGGTCTCCCCAGAGTGTCAGAACAATCATGGGTGTGCAAGACACGTGACGCCTCAATCGGCTGAGAAATTACAAATGTCCAAAGAGCTTTCATTTCCCTTGTGGTGTGGAAAACCAATGTATTTTCCAGTTTAACTCCTAGAAACTGTCCAGCCAACATTTTATTATGAATCAGTCTATCCATGTATACTCGCTCAGTGTTGGAGAGAATATTTAAAGGGCCCTTGTGGCTTGGTATTTTCAAATGGAGTTCATTCATTCCCTTTAGATGAACTGTTTTTGAACAGCTTTAATGGATGTTTAATTTGTGGATTCTTCAGGAACACTCAGAAATCACCGCACACTTTGTGGGTTAAGGGCAGTCTTTTGGAACAGTTGTGGCCATTAGCGATATACCGAATGAATTTTCGAAAATAATCTAGCTACTATTTGATCCGAATTAGCTAGTGGATCCCTACTGTCTTGTTTTGCACACTTTGTACAAAAATAATAAATTGCAGGACAACGGATTATTACAATTTAAACTCTTTTAATGAAGCATCAAGTCTGTAAGCTTTCTCAATCAATACAGCACCGTGTGGACAAGATGGAGTTCGGACCCCTGGGTCTTCTAAACAATAGCAGTCCTTACAGATGCCTGCAGGCCAATGACAACGCAACATGTGATCACGTGAATACAACAGGTATTGCTTCGATGCCTGCGGGCCAATGATAATTCAGTATGCAAATGTTACACCTACAACAATGCTGCTGCAATAGAAAGTAAGTTTTTGGTAGAAAAATCATTGGCTTGAATAGGATTTATATGATTGTGGCAGAGACCACATAGGGACAGTAACACAATTCACTATGTATAGGCAATGTTATCGCTCCACGTTATGTACGGAACTTGGTTGGGTTATCGGAGCAGGGTCCCTTTAAGAGTCGTCGATTGTGTGTCGATGTCATAGCCCTGCGACGAGGCCGAGTCCCTCAGTCCATGCGGAGAGTTAATAAAGCTAACACGTGTTTTTCTTTGCTGCTATGAAAGTCTCGCACTCTATTTCCAGTGACTCCTACATGATTACTGATTTAGCTTCACTTTACCCAACACCAACAATCTCCCCGTAGGACACACTACTGCTCGATTCAGACTAGTGCTTTACTTAATCCCAGACATCAAGTATTGCCGTCAGTGGGGCTAGGAAAAGAAAGTAACCTGGGAAAGAAAGAGAATGATAAACAGAAATGATCCTGCCCAAATGGAAGTTTCTAAGATGGCCAACGCTGTACTGTGTACACATGTCACACAGCTTTGGCAATCTAGTGCGTGACTTGTGCCATCAGTCAAATGTAAAGACAGCTCAATAGCAGATCATTCCCCCACCTTTACAGGTAAAAGTCTGAAGCAAGACACCAGGCATGTACTCTCCCTTCTCCTGACTGAAGAGTCACTACTGTCAGCACTAATTCAACCCCCTTCACCCTTCCCCATTTCTTTGTTTTAAAGCCACCACAGCTTAATGACTGTTTGCTGGCAGATGTTATAAAAAACCCTTTTCAGCAGGAACTGTTACCAAGAGCTCAGAAAACCATTAGAATCCTCTCCAGTGATGATTTGAAGATGTGGGCACAGCCATCCTGGGAGTGACTTCTGTATTTTTAAACTTGGATCATATTACACAGCTGTGTATTGTGCAGTGGGATCTTAACCAGATCAGCTATTTAATTAAACAAAGACAAACCAGTTCAATGATGAATAACCTTTATTTCCATGTACTGTGACAGTTAGATGAGAAAACTGGGAAATAATGACAACCAAAGTATTCACCACCAGAAGTTGGTCACACTTCATTTCCAACCTGTATAGAACTAATGGTTCAAGAATCCCATTCAACTCAGGCTGTGCTTGTCAAACAGGTACTCTCCCATGCCATTCTCAGGGGCTCCCAGTCTCTTCAAGTTGGTGATGTGATCTCCAAGCTTCTTGATCATCTTCACTTGCTCATCCAAGTAGTGGGTCTCCAGGAAGTCACACAACTGAAAGTGAAAAACAAAGCACAATTAGCTCAGAGGAGACATCATCAAAGGCCTTCTGAGCTTCACCGCCCATGGAGATGGTCCTTTATCTTCTACTGGATGGGGTAACTGGTACAAGTGCTGCAGAGAAATAGGTGGATTGGACGTCAGATTAGATTTACTCCAGGAGTAATGCATTTACCAATTTAAAATTGGAAAGCAGAACCCCCTTCAGTTACAACTTATCCTTTGCTGTCCCAATTTCAATCTGCTTTATGCACTGGCCTCATCTCAGTGAGATCCTGATGTTGAAGTCTTTTGTGAAAGATCATCAGAAACCTATTGGGCATGGAGATATTGCTAAAGATCAGTGATCAGATTAAGCTCCCCAGATAGCCTTCAACTCACCCAAAACATGGCAAGTGTCAGCCATGGCTTACTGGTACCACTGCCAGTCAGAAGGCCCTGGGTTGTCCCATTTCAGAGAATGGAGTGAAAACCAACACTTCACTGCAGTACTGAGGGAGAGCTGCAATGTCAGAGGTATTGTCTTTTGGATAAAACAGTACACAAGGTCTTGTCTGCCCACATGGTACTATTTCAAAGAAAAAAAACTGGAATGTCAGTGTCCTGGCCAATATTTATCACTAACCAACTTAATAAAACAGACTATCTGGTGATTTCTCTCATTTCTGCAGCAGGATCTTGGTGTGCAGATTAACTGCCATGTTGCAAACATTACAATAATGACACTTCAAGAAGTACTGAATTGGCTGTAGTGTTTTTGGACACCGACGACAAGGAAGGCACTGTAGATATGCAAATCTTTCTTTAAATGAGACATTAGGAACTTACATGAGGGTCAGTGTTCCCAGTGGAAAGTTGGTGTAGATCCAACAGACTCTGGTTGACATCCTTCTCCAGCTGCAGAGCTCTCTGCATCACCACTAGGCCATTGCTCCACTCATCCTGCTCTGGTTTCTGAGAGTTTGTAGGGGTGGGGTATAGAGTAACATTGGAAGAAATTAGTTAACAGACTTGAACATTTCAGGAGTTAGTCAGATCACAACTCAATGTCATTCTTGATATTCTAAGCCAGGATTTTAACCAGACAGTTCATCAAGAATTCTCTTTGGAATGAGTTATTTGACTTGAAATCACAGCACTATAGGCTCTAAAGTGAGATCACCTAAAATGGAGCACAATATTCCAAATGAGGTCTATCTAGCAGTAATTGCAGTAACACTTCCTTGCTTTCTATTCTATGCCAGAACATGAAGCCCACCTTTCAATCAGCCTTTTGTCTCTGCAAGCTAGCTTCTAAATGACATCTGTACTGGGACACACCCCAAATCCCTACACTCTTACATCTGATGTGAACATCAACCACTTCCTTCCAGTCAACCCCCTAGCCAGTCTCCAATTTTGCCCTGGAGCTCACTATAGACCCTAGCTCAGCAGATCACTATTTGCACATTTAGATCATATGCACTAGTCACCATCCAGTGGTCTATTTTATACCAACTGCCTCCTACTCCACCCAGTTTTATTGGGGTCACAAGGTTGCTTCTAATGCACTTCCAATTTCTGCCAGCAATCTCCTGCCTTCTGAAAATCCATGCATACAACAATCATTGAGCCTCCTCTTGGAACAACTTCCATGACTCAGATAATCTAGTATGAGGTAACTAGCCTACTTTTCACAAAACCATGGCAATTCTTCAAAGTTTGCTGAATCTAACCTTGACATCCTCCAGGACAACACGCCCCCCACGCATATTCTGGAATTTCAGCAGTTTCTCAGCATGCTCACGTTCCTCATGTGACTGCTCCTTGAAGAACTCGGCAAAGTGACGCAGGGCAACATCATCCCGGTCAAAGTAATACGACTGCAGGTAGAGAGAAAAATGGAAAAGAGACAATTGAAATCTAGATCTGATCCATGGCCAACTCAAATGGTAGCAACACCAATACTTTCCAAATCCTTTTTGAATATGTTGGAAGCTCCTCATTGAAGTAGCTCAACAGAATAGGAGGTTATGTTACTAGAAAATATTAGCGAGCTTTAATGCTTTTTGGAATAAAGCTCTCAACTACACTTGGTCAAAATATCTGTGGTATCTTCTTTTGTTCCCAGATGAAAGTCTAAAAGCAGAGAAGGAAAAGAGCCAAATCTTTAAAATTAAATAGTTTAACACCATCCTCAGGTGAGAAAGACTAACAGGATTCACTCAATTAGAGGGGGATAAAAACTGGCCAGAACCAGCCAATGTTTCACTAACTAGTCACCCAATTCAATCTAATTGTTGCCATCCAAGTTGGAAGTTGACTAGTTTTAGTGAATCTTCAAGATGAACCCTCCATTACAAACTTGATGAAACCCTGGAGTTAGTTTCAAATATAAACACATCAGAATAGGACAGAGCTATTACAGAGCAGGAAAGAGTCCTTCTGCAAGATCACTGTCTTAAGAGCATTCACTGGATTAAGACTGGGGAGGGCTATAGAGAGACCCTCTAAAGCCCATTCATTGACCTAGAGAAATTCTACCTGCTTAGAATAAAATAACAGCCTTAATTTTGAAATAGGACCCCAAAAATACAAAACTCACCATGGAGAGATAAACATAGGAGGAATAGAGCTCCATGTTGATCTGCTTGTTGACAGCATCCTCACAGTCCTTGTGATAGTTCTGACGCACTTGGGAGGCCATCTTAACTCTTCCTGTTGCAAAGCACTGAGCTCAAACTCCACTGTAGTAACAACCTAACCTCTACCCTCACAAGCTCCTGCATTTCAACAGGGTCTGGCATGATCAATGATGATTGACAATCCCTGTGAGCCAGTCAGGATCTTCCATCAATCCAGGCACCAATTAACAAAGGAGAGGGGGCGGTGTGTGATACCCAGAGCCAATCAGAGCTTTGGAATACAGAGGTTTGGATGATTATTCTGTGATGTCATTGCTGTTGGTTTCTTTGACTTTCCTCAAACTGAATTTGAAAGCGTCTCTGTTCTCAGAATCAGAGTTTCACAACATATCTCAAAGAGCTCGATGAAATTCCACCCTACAGATGGTGTCGAGCACAGCCGGCTCTAAGTTAACCCGTCTCTCGGAGAATTGATGGGCATCTCGGTGGCTCCAGAATGAGTCCGTGATACCAAGGTTCACAATGTTGACCACAATAGATTGAAAGAGACTGACCTACACCAGTCAGTCTGCAGTGGATCTGCAAAGCAGCCCACAACGAGTTGGGGAAATGGAAAGTGGATCAGTGGGGAGCTTCAGACAGAATCTGTTGCTCCGTCACTGTAAAGTGCGATGTGGACTTTTATCCCCATGAAATTTAAGAGCTGTAAAGTCCTGTGGTTAGTTTGCACTGTTTCCTCATCTCCTGCAAACCCCGGGTCTGTTTTGAGGAATGGTTTTATACCAGAAAGGTCAAGTGTCTCGTGTTTTCTCGACCGATGCTGCCTGACCTGCTGAGTGTCTCCAGCGTTTTCTGTTTTTCTTTGAGATTTCCAGTATCATAGAGTCATAGAGTAATACAGCACGGATAGAGGCCCTCGGCCCATCGTGTCCGCGCCGGCCATCAAGCCCTGTCTAATCTAATCCCATATTCCAGCATTTGTTCCGTAGCCTTGTATGCTATGGCATTTCAAGTGCTCATCCAAATGCTTCTTAAATGTTGTGAGGGTTTCTGCCTCCACAACCCTTTCAGGCAGTGAGTTCCAGACTCCAACCACCCTCTGGGTGAAAAAGTTCTTTCTCAAATCCCCTCTAAACCTCCCGCCCTTTACCTTGAATCTATGCCCCCTAGTTATTGACCCCTCTACTAAGGGAAAAAGCTCCTCAGCATCCATCCTATCTATGCCCCTCATCATTTTGTACACCTCAATCATGTCCCCCCTCAGCCTCCTCTGCTCCAAGGAAAACAAACCCAATCTGCCCAGTCTCTCTTCATAGCTGAAGCGCTCCAGCCCTGGTAACATCCTGGTGAACCTCCTCTGCACCCTCTCTAACGCGATCACATCC
This sequence comes from Somniosus microcephalus, assembly GCF_052327205.1. Classification (NCBI taxonomy): domain Eukaryota; kingdom Metazoa; phylum Chordata; class Chondrichthyes; order Squaliformes; family Somniosidae; genus Somniosus; species Somniosus microcephalus. The sequence goes on along the minus strand of NW_028225186.1, from coordinate 66,474 downwards.
TTCCTGTAGTGTGGCGACCAGAACTGCACACACTATTCCAGCTGTGGCCTAACCAGTGTTTTATACAGCTCCATCATAACCTCCTTGCTCTTATATTCAATGCCTCGGCTAATGAAGGCAAGTATCCCATATGCCTTTTGTACCACCTTATCCACCTGTTCCGCCGCCTTCAGGGATCTGTGTACTCGCACACCCAGATCCCTCTGACCCTCCGTCTTGCCTAGGGTCTTTCCATTCATTGTGTATTCCCTTGCCTCGTTAGTCCCCCCAAAGTGCATCACCTCGCACTTTTCCGGGTTAAATTCCATTTGCCACTGTTCCGCCCATCTGACCAACCCATCTATATCGTCCTGCAGACTGAGGCTACCCTCCTCGCTATTTACCACCCTACCAATTTTTGTATCATCCGCGAACTTACCGATCATACCCTTTACATTCATATCCAAGTCATTAATGTAGACCACAAACAGCAAGGGACCCAGCACCGATCCCTGTGGTACCCCACTGGCCACAGGCTTCCAGTCACAAAAACAACCTTCGACCATCACCCTCTGCCTTCTGCCACTAAGCCAGTTTTGTATCCAATGTGCCAAGGCACCCTGGATTCCATGGGCTCTTACCTTCTTGACCAGTCTCCTGTGCGGGACTTTATCGAAGGCCTTACTGAAATCCATCTATACCACATCCACTGCGTTACCCTCATCCACACACCTAGTCACCCCCTCAAAAAATTCAATCAAATTAGTCAGACATGATCTTCCCTTGACAAAGCCATGTTGTCTATCCCTGATTAATCCTTGCCTCTCCAAGTGGAGACAAATTTTGTCCCTCAGAATTTTTTCCAAGAATTTTCCTACCACTGATGTTAGGCTCACTGGCCTGTAGTTCCCCGGTTTTTCCCTACTACCCTTCTTGAATAATGGTACTACATTAGCGGTTCTCCAGTCCTCTGGCACATCCCCTGTGGCCAGAGAGGTCCTGAATATATGTGTTAGAGCCCCCGCAATCTCTTCCTTTGCCTCACCCAGCAGCCTGGGATACATTTCATTCGGGCCTGGGGATTTATCCATTTTTAGGCCAGCTAAAACTGCCAATACCTCCTCCCTCTCGATGTTAATATGTTCGAGCATATCACAGTCCCCCCGCCCTATTTCTATGTCTACACCGTCCTTCTCCATCGTGAAAACAGATGCAAAAAATTCATTTAGAACCCCTCCTACATCTTCCGGCTCCACACACAGATTGCCACTTTTGTCCCTAATGGGCCCTATTTTTTCCCTAGTTATCCTCTTACCCTTAATATACTTATAAAACATCTTAGGATTTTCCTTTATTTTGCTCGCCAGTGTTATTTCATGGCCCCTCCTTGATCTCCTCATTTCTTTTTTAAGTATCCCCCTGCACTTTTTGCACTCCTCTAGGGCTTCCTCCATCTTTAGCCTTTTGTATCTACCAAAAGCCCTCCTTTTTTTCCTAATCCATTCTCGTATATCCCCTGACATCCAAGGTTCCCTGTGGTTTTTGGAACCACTCTTGACCTTTACGGGAACATGTTGCCATTGTATGATCTCAATCTCCCTTCTGAAAGCCTCCCATTGCTCCGATGCGGATTTTCCTACAAGTAGCTGATCCCAGTCCATTTTGGCCAGATCCTGCCTTATCCTATTAAAATCGGCCTTTCCCCAATTTAGAACCTTTATTTCCGACCCATCCCTGTCCTTTTCCATGACCACCTTAAATCTTACCATATTATGGTCACTATCACCAAAGTGCTCACCTACTAGCACTTTTTCCACTTGGCCGGCCACATTCCCTAGAATTAGGTCCAGTACCGCCCCCTCTCTTGTAGGACTTTCTACATGCTGGCTCAAAAAGCTCTCCTGGATGCACTTTAAGAATTCTACACCCTCTGAGCCTTTCACACTCTGACTATCCCAGTTAATATTGGGGAAGTTGAAATCCCCCATTATTATTACCCTATTATTTGCACATTTCTCTGAGATTTGCCTACATATCTGTTCCTCTATCTCCCCCTGACTGTTTGGAGGCCTATAGTACACTCCCAGCAAAGTGCTTGCCCCCTTTTTGTTTTTAAGCTCCACCCATATGGCCTCATTAGAGGAACCTGCTAATATATCATCCCTCCTTACTGCAGTAATTGACTCCTTAATTAATATTGCGACACCCCCTCCTCTTATACCTCCCCCTCTGTCTCGCCTGAAGATTCTGTACCCCGGAATATTGAGCTGCCAGTCTTGCCCCTCCCTCAACCATGTCTCCGTGATAGCAACAATATCATACTCCCATTTGTTTATCAACACCTTCAGTTCATCCACCTTATTTGCAAGACTCCTTGCATTAAAATAGATGCCATCCAGCCTTGCCCTCATATATTTGCCCTGTCTACCAAGCTGACTTGTTTTTTTCTCTATAATTGGCAGCACATCACCCCCTATTTCAGCTCCCCTCTGTATCCCATCCCCCTGCCAAGTTAGTTTAAATCCCCCCCAACAGTGCTAGCAAACCTCCCCGCAAGGATATTTGTCCCGCTCTGGTTCAGGTGCAACCCGTCCGACTTGTACGAGTCCCACCTTTCCCAGAAGCAGGCCCAGTGATCCAGGAAAGTAAAACCCTCCCCCCTACACCAACTCTTTAGCCACGCATTCATCTGCTCTATCTGCTCTATCCTCCCATTCCTATACTTACTAGCACGTGGCACTGGCCCACAGCCCCGAGACCGGAGAAGCAGCGGACCTGCGCGGGAGCAGCCCGAGGCGGGAGAGCTTAAAGGCTTGAGAGGGAGCAGTCAGAGGCACCGACCAATCCAGGTTCCAGGAGAGAGCTGGTGCAGTCGGGAGAGCAGGAGGCCAGTAACTGGTGAGTTTAAAAGCTCACCTTTCGCGGGCTTTTTCTTTCACAGCTGGTGCAGTCGGGAGAGCAGGAGGCCAGTAACTCTTATATAGGTGGAGCTGTTGCTAAACCCGAAGCACTACAGTGTAGTGTCTCCCACCCTTCCACCTCCTCTAACCTTTTAGGGGTTAGGGGAAGTTGAAAAGGTAGGTTCAATTTATTTTATTTCAGGAGCCTAACCTAGGTGGAAAAGGTTCCAGGACAGGAGGCGGCAGTGAAAATACAACACCAGAAAACAGGTAGGTGACTGGTTGGTGAGTACTTTCACAAACTTATTCTAAGTAGAATTCAATAATTAAGCTAAATCGTAGTAAATAAAAGGGTATTGTAAGGGTTAAGTCATGGAAGGGCAGCTCGGACCCATGTCATGCTCCTCCTGTGCCATGTGGGAACTCAGGGACACTGTCCCTGACAACTATGTGTGCAGGAAGTGTGTCCAGCTGCAGCTCCTAGTGGACCGCATGGTGGCGCTGGAGCTGCGAATGGACTCACTCTGGAGCATACGCGATGCTGAGGATGTTGTGGATAGCACATTCAGTGAGTTGGTCACACCGCAGGTAAAGGCTAGCTCAGACAGTAAATGGGTGACCAAAAGGCAGGGTAAAGGAAGGAAGGTAGTGCAGGAGTCACCTGCGGTCATCTCCCTCCAAAACAGGTTTACCGTTTTGGGTACTGTTGGGGGAGATGACTTATCAGGGGAAGGCACCAGCAGCCAGGTTCAGGGCACCATGACTGGCTCTGCTGCACAGAAGGGCGGGAAAAAGAGGGATAGGGCTATAGTGATAGGGGATTCAATTGTAAGGGGGATAGATAGGAGTTTCTGTGGCCGAGACCGAGACTCCAAGATGGTATGTTGCCTCCCTGGTGCAAGGGTCAAGGATGTCTCGGAGCGGGTGCAGAGCATTCTGAAGGGGGAGGGGGATCAGCCAGTTGTCGTGGTACATGTAGGTACCAACGATGTAGGTAAAAAGAGGGAGGAGGTCCTACAAGCTGAATTTAGGGAGTTAGGAGCTAAATTGAAAAGTAGGACCTCAAAGGTAGTAATCTCTGGATTGCTACCAGTGCCACGAGCTAATAAGTTTAGAGAGAGTAAGATAGATAAGCTAAATACGTGGCTTGAGCAGTGGTGCAAGGGAGAGGGATTTAAATTCTTGAGGCATTGGAACCAGTTCTTGGGGAGGAGTGACCTGTACCAAGGGGACGGTCTACACCTGAACTGTGAGGGAGCCGATGTCCTCGGGGTAATATTTTCTAGGGCGGTTCGGGAGGATTTAAACTAATTTGGCAGGGGGATGGGAACCTAGGTAGTGGAAAAGAGGGAAGTCATATGAAGTCAGAAATAGATGGTAGAAAGGTGAGAAGCAATAAGCAAAGGAGAGAAACACAAAGGGCCAAACTAATTCATAATGAGAGTGTGAAAAAAGCAAGCCTGAAGGCTTTGTATCTTAATGCTAGAAGCATTAGGAACAAGGTGGATGAATTAGTTGTGGAAATAGAGGTAAACAAGTATGATTTGATTGGGATTACAGAAACGTGGCTGCAGGGTGGGCAAGGCTGGGAACTTAACATCCAGGGATATACAATATTTAGGAAGGATCGGCAAAAAGGTAGGGGAGGTGGGGTAGCATTGCTGGTAAAGGAGGGGATTAATGCAATGGAAAGGAAGGATATTAACTCGGATGAAACGGAATCTGTATGGGTAGAAATGAGAAATAGCAAGGGGAGGAAAACGTTAGTGGGTGTGATATATAGGCCTCCAAATAGTAATATGGAGGTGAGGGAAGGCATAAAAAGGGAAATTAGAGAAGCGTGCGATAAGAGCACAGCTGTCATCATGGGTGACTTTAATTTACATATTGATTGGACTACCCAAATTAGTAAAAATTCTGAGGAGGAGGAATTCCTGGAATGTTTTCGGGACGGTTATCTGGACCAATATGTCGAGGAGCCGACTCGAGATCAGGCCATTTTAGACTGGGTATTGTGCAATGAGAAGGGACTTATCAGCAATCTTCTTGTACGAGGCCCCTTGGGTCAGAGCGATCATAATATGATCGAGCTCTCAGTCGAGATGGAGAGTGAGGAAATTGAATCAGAGACTAAGGTCCAGAACTTAAATAAAGGGAATTACGAGGGTATGAGACGGGAATTGGGTAAGATTGATTGGGTGGTGTTTCTGGGGGGATTGACAGTGGATAGACAATGGCAAGCATTCAAAGATAGAATGGAAGAATTCCAGAACATGTTTATACCGGTTTGGCATAAAAATAAACCTAAAAAGGTGACTCAACCGTGGATAACGAGGGAAATTAGGGACAGCATAAAATCAAAAAAAAGGGCATATCAACTGGCAAAAAAAAGCACCAGACCGGAAGATTGGGGGCAGTACAGGATACAGCAAAAGAGGACAAAGGGATTAATCAGGAAGGGGAAAATAGAATACGAAAGTAAACTTGCAGCAAACATAAAGACAGACTGCAAAAGCTTTTATCGGTATATCAGGAGGAAAAGACTGGTAAAATCCCAAGTCGGTCCCTTGCAGTCCAATTCGGGAGAATATATAATGGAGAATAAGGAAATGGCAGACCAATTAAACTCATACTTTGGTTCTGTATTCACAAAGGAGGACACAAATAACCTCCCAGGAATATCGGCAAACATAGGGACTAATGAGAGGGAGGAGCTGACAGAAATTAGTATCTCTAGGGATATGGTGTTGGGTAAGTTGAGGGGACTGAAGGCCGACAAATCCCCGGGGCCTGATAAACTACATCCTAGGGTACTTAAGGAGGTGGCCCTGGAGATAGCAGATGCTCTAAGGATCATCTTCCGGAACTCCATTGACTCGGGAACAGTACCCGTGGATTGGAGGGTAGCTAATGTTACCCCAATATTTAAAAAGGGGGGTAGAGAGAAAGCAGGGAATTATAGACCAGTAAGCCTTACATCGGTTGTGGGCAGAATGCTAGAGTCCATTATTAAGGATAAAATAGCGGAGCACTTGACAAATGGGGAAAGGATCGGACAGAGTCAACATGGATTTACAAAGGGTAAATCGTGTTTGACTAATCTGCTGGAATTTTTTGAGGAAGTAACTGGTAAAATAGATGGGGGAGAGCCAGTGGATGTGGTGTACCTTGACTTCCAGAAAGCCTTCGATAAGGTTCCACACAAAAGATTATCATGCAAAATTAAGGCTCATGGGATTGGGGGCAAAGTATTAACGTGGATAGAGAACTGGCTGGCGGATAGAAAACAGAGAGTTGGAATAAACGGCTCGTTTTCGGAGTGGCAGGCAGTGACCAGCGGGGTGCCGCAAGGATCTGTCCTGGGACCCCAGCTGTTCACAATATATATAAATGATCTGGATCAGGGAATTGGATGCAATATTTCCAAATTCGCTGACGACACTAAACTAGGAGGAGGGGTGGGCTCTGATGAGGATGTCAGGAGGCTACAGTGCGATTTGGACAGGTTGGGGGAATGGGCGGATACGTGGCAGATGCACTATAATGTGGATAAATGCGAGGTTATCCACTTTGGGGGTAAAAACAGGAGGGTAGATTATTATCTAAATGGCAATAGATTGGGAGATGGGGAAGTGCAGAGGGACCTGGGTGTTCTTGTGCACCAGTCACTGAAGGAGAGCATGCAGGTGCAACAGGCGATTAAGAAGGCAAATGGTATGTTGGCCTTCATATCAAGGGGGTTCGAGTATAGGAATAGGGATACCTTACTACAGCTGTACAAGGTGCTGGTGAGACCGCATCTGGAGTATTGTGTACAGTTTTGGTCGCCCCATCTGCGGAAGGATGTTCTTGCCATGGAAAGAGTGCAGCGGCGATTCACCAGGCTGATACCTGGAATGGCGGGAATGACCTATGGGGAGAGATTGAATGGTTTGGGCTTGTACTCACTGGAGTTTAGAAGATTGAGAGGGGATCTCATCGAAACATATAAAATTATGGCAGGCCTGGACGGGCTGAATTCAGAGAGAATGTTTCCAATGGCCGGGGAGCACAGAACCAGGGGCCACAGTCTAAAAATAGCGGGCAAATCATTTAAAACAGAGATGAGGAAGAATTTCTTCACTCAAAGAGTGGTGGGCCTGTGGAATTCCCTGCCACAGAGGGCTGCGAAGGCTAATTCAATAAATATTTTCAACAGAGAATTGGATATATTTCTGAAGGCTAAGGGGATTAAGGGTTACGGAGAAAAGGCGGGGACGGGGTACTGAACTGGTAAGATCAGCTAGGATCTCAGACGAAGATCAGCCATGATCTCATTGAATGGCGGAGCAGGCTCGAAGGGCCGAATGGCCTACTCCTGTTCCTATCTCTATGTTTCTATGTTTCTATCCAGAGATTACAACCTTCGAGGTCCTGCTCTTTAATCTGTTACCTAACTCCCTAAATTCTTGATGCAGGACCTCCTCCCCCTTCCTTCTTATGTCGTTGGTCCCAATGTGGACCACGACCTCTGCCTGCTCACCCTCCCCCTTAAGAATGCCCTGTAGCCGCTCAGTGACATCCCAGACCCTGGCCCCAGGGAGGCAACAAACCATCCTGGAGTCACGTTTGCGGCCACAGAAATGCCTATCTGTTCCCCTTACGATAGAATCCCCTACCACTATTGCTCTCCCACTCTTTTTCCTCCCTTTCTGAGCAGCAGAAGCGTCCCTGGTGCCAGGAAGCTGGCTGCTGCTGCCTTCCCCTGGTGAGTCATCCCCCTCAACAGTGTCCAACTTGGTATACTTGTTTGAAAGGGGGATGTCCGCAGGGGTGCCCTGCACTTCCTGCCTGCCTCTGTTGCTCCGCCTGATGGTCACCCGCTGTGCAGCCCTACCCTGAGGCGTGAACAACTCGCTAAATGTGCTATCCATGACACTCTCAGCATCGCGCATGCTCCAAAATTCATCCACCCGCAGCTCAAGCGCCGCAATGCGGTCTACAAGTAGCTGCAGCTGGATGCATTTCCCGCACACATGGTCGTCAGGGACACTGGCAGCATCCCTGATTTCCCACATGGAGCAAGAGGAGCAGAACACGGGTCTGAACTCTCCTGCCATGACTTACTCCTTTATTAATCTAAAAAATTATTCAATACCCCAGTTACAGGTATACTCTAGGGCGCTTTATTTACCAACTGTCCCCACTACACCAGAGACCCTAGAAATTTAACACCACAGAAGTCAAGCTTGTATTGAAAAGAAATACTCACCAACCAATCACTTACCTGCTCCCTGGTGACGTCACACTCTGATTACTTTTTACCTCTCTCCTCTGCTGTTGCTTTGGTATGCCTCAGTATCTGCAGTATTTCGGTTTGTGTTCCTATCCTGTTGTAACTCTGGTCCAACTACCAGGCATTTAATAGGACCACAAAACTGTTATGTTCATTAATAACTAGTCGTTTGTATTAAGAACAGCTAGCTTTTGCTAGACACTTTATTGAGCACATGTAGACTAGGTACAGTATCTGTAGAGGCCTCCATCTTGACTGCTGCCTTGTGGGTGGCCTAGTGCATTGTGGGTAGCCCACTCTTATATACATACAGCACCACCTAGTGTATCATTCCAGAATGACAGGTTACTGATCATTACATCCCCCTTTCTTTGAGGTTAAACAAAATCAGTATCAATGAATATCAATCAATAACAACATAAACATCTTCAACAGTCACTACATTTTCAATGTAGTTTTCTTTGTACTCAAAGATTAAGTCTATCAGGCTTTTTCACTTCACGTGTGGATCTTCTCAGCACAGGTAAGTCTGATGTTTTTTCATGAGAGCCTGTATGTGTATTTGTGTTAGATTGTTCTGGTGGTGAGTGACAAGATTCAGTTGCGGCATTGTCATCGATTTGCTCTTCGATAGTCTCTTGTGTTTTTAGGAGGGAACGGCGGTTCCTCCTGAGAATATGTCCTTCCTCAGTTCTAACAGTGTATGACCTTGGCCCTACTTCCTCAAGAACTGTAGCTTTCCTGTTCCATGCATCTGGATCCTCAATCCTGATAACATCATCCCTTGTCAATGGATTCAGAGTTTTGGATGACTTTTCATGGTATGATTTCTGTTTCAGCTTTAACAGTTGAAGTCTCTGTCTCAGTTCCTTACTCTGCTTTTCTTTTGCACAGCAGGGTAGCGTGGTACGCAACTTGCGACCCATTAGGAGTTCAGCAGGTGAAGAACCAGAGTCTAAAGGCGAGGCTCGGTAGCTCAGCAGGGCGAGATAAGGATCAGACTTGCTTTCTGTCGCTTTCTTCAGTAGCTGCTCGAGAACTTGAACACCTTTCTCTGCCTTACCATTCGACTGAGCGTGCAAAGGACTGGATGTGATGTGTTGAAAGTCATAATGTGCTGCAAACTGTTGCCACTCCTTACAGTTGAAGCACGGACCATTGTCGCTAACGGCAATCCTGGGAATTCCATGTCTGGCGAAGATGGATTTCACATGCATTATGACACTGCTTGCTGTGGTGCTTGAGAGCAGCGCCATCTCAGGATAGTTAGAATAGTAGTCAATCACTATTAGATAGTCTTTACCATTTAAATGAAAAAGGTCCATACCAACCTTTTGCCATGGTGCTGTTGGTATGTCAGCTACTATCATTGGTTCCTTTGCTTGTTTGTTTTGGTGTTTCTGACATGTCTCACATTTGCCTATCATGTTCTCAATGTCCTTATTTATACCAGGCCAATAAACAGTGTCTCTTGCTCTCCTTTTGCATTTTTCAATTCCGAGGTGTCCCTCATGAATCCTTTTGAGCACGTCTTGACGTAGAGCCTGTGGAATGACTATTCTGTTCTGTTTTAGTAATAGTCCACTTGCGACACTCGATTCTGACCGTATGTGAAAATATTTTGGACAGGAACCTTTTGGCCAACCATGATGAATGTTCTCTATTACTGTTTGTAATACTGTATCTTTTACTGTTTCTTCTGCTATTTGCTTTGATTTTGTGTCTGACACGGGCACCGCAGCAGTGACCATACTCACATGAACATCCATGTCTTCTTCAGTACAGCTCACATGACTCATTGTGGGTGCTCGGGATAGTGCATCTGCTAACACTATGTATTTGCCTGGTGTGCAGATCAGTTCAAAGTCATATCTTTGCAGCTTCATCATGAGTCGTTGAATCCTTGGAGACATCTCATTCAGGTTCTTTTTCATGACGGCAACCAGTGGGCTGTGGTCTGTCTCAACTGTGAAGGTGGGAAGTCCATATATGTAGCCATGAAACTTTTCTAGTCCAACTACCAAGCCTAGACATTCCTTTTCAATCTGGGCGTATCGACACTCAGTATCAGTCATAGACCTGGAGGCATAGGCAACAGGCTTCCAATCTTCACCCTCTGCTTGTAGCAAGACCGCACCTAGGCCATCTTTTGATGCATCTGTTGACACTTTGATTCTTTTTGTTGGGTCAAAGAAGGTGAGTACAGGTGTGGTTGTCAGCACTGTTCTGAGGTTGATCCACTCTTGTTCATGTCTTTCTGTCCATGCGAACTCATTTGTTTTACGTAGCAGGTCTCGCAGACAGGCTGTCTTGGCTGACAAGTTAGGAATGAACTTTCCAATGAAGTTTATCATCCCCATGATGCGTAGCACTCCTTTTTTGTCAGTGGGTCAGTGCATTTTGAATACGGCGTTTACTTTTTCCATATCTGGCTCTATTCCTTTACCAGATAGATTATCTCCTAGGAAAGTGACTTCCTGGATGCCAAACTGACACTTGGCATTGTTGAGCTTCAGTCCATTCCGGCATATGCTCTGTAGCACTTTAGTCAGTCTCTCATTGTGTTCTTTTAGTGTGGAGCCCCAGATGATGATGTCATCAACATAGACCCGAACTCCTTCCAGACCTTCAATTATGTGTTCCATCGCTCTATGAAAGATTTCAGATGCAGATATTATCCCGAAAGGCATTCTGAGGAAACAATACCTGCCAAATGGTGCGTTGAAGGTACAGTATTTGGTGCTCTCTTCATCCAGTTTTAGTTGCCAAAATCCTTGTGAGGCATCGAGCTTTGTAAAGTATCTGGCACCTGACATTTCACTGGTGATTTCTTCTCGCTTGGGAATCTGGTAGTGTTCACGTTTTATGTTTGCATTTAAGTCCTTTGGATCCATGCATATTCTTAGATCATTGTTCTTTTTCTTGACACATACCATGGAGTTAACCCAGTCTGTTGGCTCTTCAACTTTCCTGATGACTCCTAGTGTGGTCATTCTGTCCAGTTCATTCTTGAGCCGGTCATGCAGGGGTGCTGGAACTCTTCGTGGAGCATGTACCACTGGCTGAGCATTCTCCTTTAGCTGGATCTTGTAAGTGAATGGTAGAACTCCAAATCCTTTAAACACTTCCTGGAAATTATTCACTACAGAATCCACCGAGTCATCTGGTCTGCTTATGGCACAGTTTATACGGTAGACTCTCTTGACCAGTTCTAAGTCCTCACAAGCTTTGTCACCCAGTAGTGAATCAAGTCCTTCAGCCACAACAGAAAACATGAGATGATGCACTTTGTCTTTGACTGTCACTTTAAGTCTGCATACACCTAAGCTATCTATTTTCTGTCCATTATAGTCCTTCAGTAGTACTGACTTTTTCTGTATTTTGGGCTTTTCTTTCATATTGTTAATGTCACTCATACTGATTAAGTTTGCTTTTGCCCCAGTGTCTAGTTTCAATGTAACTAATGCTCCATTTACCTGCAGTGGGTGTAGTGTCCGTGTGTAGATAAAGACACTGAAGACAGGAGTTGGCTCATAGGTATTTACTAAGCAAGTCTGGGGGGGGGTTTCTAAAGGATATACACAATACACAGGCTTATATAGCCCAAGTGGCAATTACCGGCATTCCGCACACCTGGGGCTCTTGAAGGCACATACACCACAATTCCTCCCCTTCTAGCTAACTAGTACATCATATTTTAAGTAATTATTAATTACATGTTATATGCAAAATAATGTACATTGCTGTATTAATTAATTATAAGTTAGTCTCTCAGGAGGCTTCCTGACTCGGTCCGGATAACGCCTTGGGGGTGTAGTAGTTTCTGGTGGTGTAGTAGGTTCTTCTGGCAAGGCTGATTCGGCTTGAAGGCCAGTGTCGGGTTCATCGGGCCCCAGTATCACCGGATCGGATGTAGATATGGGTATCTCTACTTCATCGTTAGATGTATAGAGTGGTGGTGTAGGTTGTCCCTTTTCGGATGACTTGATGATTTGGTCAGTATGGCGCCTTATTATGCTGTCTCCGATGTCCACGGTATACATCAGTGGTCCTAATCGTGTGCAGATAGTTCCAGGCTGCCATTTCTCGGTACGGTAGTCCCGGGCCAAAACCGGTTGGCCTATCTGGAAGGCCCTAGTTGGCCTTTCATTCATGCACTGAAACTGTCGGTTCTCCACGTCCCTTCGGATGTTGGGCTTGACCAAATCCAGCCGGCATCTTAGGTTTCTATTGTAGAACATCATGGCGGGAGTTTGGTTAGTAACCATATGCGTTGCATTCCTATATGCAAATAAGAAGTTATCCACCTTGTGCTGAAGTTTTATGTCTTCATTATCCATGGCCTTGATGGCCTTCTTGAAGGTCTGGACAAACCTTTCAGCCAATCCATTGGTGGCGGGATGGTATGGGGCGGACGTGTAGTGCTTTACCCCATTGTTCTTTAAGAACTTTCTGAATTCTTCGGACACAAATTGCGGTCCATTATCAGAACATAGCTGCTCCGGCAGCCCATCCCTGGCAAATATGGCCCTTAATACTGTGATGGTTTTTTCCGTGGTGGTGGAGGACATCTTTATTACCTCCGGCCACTTGGAGTGTGCATCAACTGCGATTAAGAACATTGAGTCCATAAATGGACCAGCAAAGTCGATGTGCACCCTTTGCCAGGGAGATGAGGGCCACTCCCATGGATGTAGAGGGGCCTGTGGCGGAGCATTTTGGACCTTCTGGCATCCTAGGCAGCTCTTGGTCATGTCTTCGATGTCTCCATCGATACCTGGCCACCATACAAACGCCCTAGCTAGGTTCTTCATTTTCACTTCACCCAGATGCCCCTCGTGAAGCTCCTTTCGCACTTTATCCTGGAGTTTGGGTGGAATCACCACTCTGAATCCACACATCAAGGTTCCTCGGCACACTGACAGCTGTTCTCTTCTTTGCGAGTATGCTGGCAACAGTGGTTCGCCATGTGCTGGCCATCCCTTCACTGTTAAATCGTAGACCCGTGAGAGAGTAGGGTCATTTCTTGTCTCCCTTTCAATGGCAGAATTTGTCACCGGTAGACATTCCACTATGGTAGAGTGGAATATCTCTACTGGGTCTACTGTAGGTGCCTCTTCTATCGTTGGCAACGGTAGGCGTGATAACCCGTCAGCATTCCCATGCTGTTTTGACCCTTTGTATTCAATGTTGTATTGGTGTGCCCCTAGAAAAAGGGACCACCTCTGTAGTCTTTGTGCCGTCATAATGGGGACACCGTTTTTAGGGTTGAATATGGAGATGAGGGGTTGATGGTCAGTCAGCAAGGTAAATTTTTGTCCGTGTAGGTAATGGTTGAATTTCTTCACTCCCCATACCAGGCTGAGTGCTTCCCTGTCTATCTGGGCATAGTTACGCTCAGCTGAGTTCAATGAGCGTGACGCAAAAGCTATCGGCCGTTCCGAGCCATCAGGGAATCTATGGGACAATACCGCTCCTATGCCGTAAGGGGATGCATCGCACGCCAGTCTGATTGGTAGTGATGGGTTGTAATGAGCCAAAATTTTCTCGGATGTGATTAAGTCTTTACATTTATGGAAGGCACGTTTACAGTCTTCGTTCCATTTCCAAATCACTCCTGTCTGTAGAAGATCATTAAGAGGGTGTAGAATAGTTGATAAGTTCGGTAAAAATTTATGATAGTAATTTATTAATCCCAGGAATGACCTTAATTGTGAAACATTTTCAGGTGCTGGGGCTTTTATAACTGCTTCAATTTTTTCAGGTGACTTATGCAACCCTTCCTTATTAATTATGTGGCCACAATATGATATCTGATTTTGGAAAAATTCGCACTTGGGGCGATTTGCTCGTAGGCCCCGTTCTTTCAGCCTTGTGAGCACCTGCTCCAAATTGGCAAGGTGCTTGTTGTCATTTTCTCCTGTTATAAGGATGTCGTCTAGGTAGCATTGAGTCCCCGGAATCCCTTGCAGGACTTGCTCCATAGCTCTTTGCCAGATAGCTGGAGCTGATGCTATTCCAAAAACCAGTCGATTGTACTGGTACAGGCCTTTGTGTGTGTTTATTGTGAGATACTTTTTAGAGGTCTCCTCAACCTCCATCTGTAGATATGCCTGTGCCAAGTCAATTTTTGTGAAACGTTTCCCTCCGGATAGTGAGGCGAAAATATCTTCTATCCTCGGAAGAGGATACTGTACCGTGTGAAGGACCGGGTTTACAGTCACCTAAAGTCCCCACAGATGCAAATCTTTTTCTGTTCCTCAGAGTTATTTTTCAATGTTTTTTTCATGACTGGAACGATGGGTGTTGCCCATTCGCTCCAATCTATTTTGGATAATACGCCTGCCTTTTCCAAATTCTTCAGCTCTGCCTCGACTGCCGGACGTATTGCGTATGGCACCGGTCTTGCCTTAAAGAATTTTGGAATTGCTGTATCTTCCACTTTTATTGAGGTGGTGATGCCTTTCAAGGTTCCTAGTTTCTCTTGAAACACTTCTTTGGCGTTGGCCAAGATGTCTTTTAATCGTTCAGGTATGATGTCATCATTGTTTTTTTCCTTACTGGTCACCGTCAGTGCCTGAATGGAGTGCCAGTCTAAATGTATCTTCCTTATCCATTCACGTCCCAACAACGGTGGACCACCATCTTGTAGAATGTATAAATACAACTTTTGTATTTCTTTGCTGTTGTATACCATAGGCACCCTTATTTTTCCTTTGGGGTAGACTTTCTGCCCCGTATATGTTTTTAAGATAATGGATGTCTTTTAGAGGTATATGCGAAAATAGCCTCTCGTAATCTCGTCAATATATTACGGTTAGAGCTGATCCTGTATCTAGCTCCATTTTAACTGGGGACCCTGCTATTGTGAGGGTAACCCAAATGGTTTGGTAATCCTCTTTGGCAAGTACATTATGTAATTTGAGACAGCTTAGTCTCTTGTTTCCGGAGTCGCTATCGCTATTCTGGTCTTCGGAGCTACTGTCCGCCATCATTTGTACCTTCCTGTACTTTTCTTTATTGATTTTTTGTTTTCTGTCAGTGGATTTATTTTGTCCAGATTGGCATACCCGTGCAATGTGTCCAATCTTACCACATTGCCTGCATGCTTTGCCCTTGAACCAGCAGTCCCTCTGGTTATGGGTGGATCTGCCGCAGCGATAACATCTTCCGAACTCCTGTGTCATTTTATGGGTGCCGAAGTCCTGTGTCTCTTGTTGTATCTCTGCAGCTCCTTTTGCTGCTGCTTCGTATGATACAGCCATACTGAAAGCTTTGTCCAATGTTAAATCTTTTTCAGAAAGCAGTCTTTTTTGTGTTCCTTCACTTAAGAGACCGCAAACAAATTTGTCTCGAAGATGATCCGATAGTCCTGCTCCGAATTGGCAGTACTTTGATAGCTTTCTTAATTCGGTTAGGTAATCAGCGTTACTTTCATTCTTGTGTTGATTTCTCTTGAAGAACTTGAATCGTTCCGCTATCAGCAGCGGTGTTGGGTTTAAATGCTCCTGCAGGGTATCAACAATTTCTTTAAAAGTCTTGTCCTTTGGTTTGGCTGGAGTGATTAAATTTCGTAACAGCCCGTATGTCTTCGCGCCCATTAAGTTCAGAAGTACTGAAGCTTTTTTTTCATCTGTTATTCCAGTTGCAGTGCAATAAACCTCTACTCTTTCCACGTATGTGGTCCAATCTTCTATTTCGCCATCAAAAGCCTCAATATTACCAGATTTAGGCATTTCAGAAAAGATATGGCGCTTCCCGCGCTTTAAAAAAAAAATTTTTTTCTCTCTCTGTAGCAACGATATGGCGCTTCCTGCGCTTTCCCGCCGCTGCTACCGATAACAACGCTGTTTTACTGTGGTTTCCGCTTATTCACTGTTGGAGACTCGTTCCCGACGGAGGTCTAAACGCTGACCTGCTTGCCGCGCCGGCCATCTCTCGAGTGCACGCTCCCAGTCCATTATTGCTTGCCTCCGATTTCGCTGCCTGTCTCAGCTGTAGAGCCCGCCGCTGGAGCTCCAGCCTGACGCCCAGGAAGGATTAGCGCAGTACCTGTCACCAGCTTGGCCAGCTGGTGAAACCACAGTTTCTCTTACTTCCTTGAGTCTTCTGGACGCTGAAGGAATCGATGTCCTTGAGGTGCTGCCGAATTGCAGGTAAGTCCGTTTCCACTTCGTCGCCACTGTAGTGTCCGTGTGTAGATAAAGACACTGAAGACAGGAGTTGGTTCATAGGTATGTACTAAGCAAGTCTGGAGGGGGGGTTCTAAAGGATATACACAATACACAGGCTTATATAGCCCAAGTGGCAATTACCGGCATTATGCACACCTGGGGCTCTTAAAGGCAAATACACCATAATTGCTCTTAAAGGCACATACACCACAGTGGGATCATCCATTTGTCCTCTTTTACTGAATTGACGTTATGTTCAGCATTGTTTATTCCTGAGGGCTGCACATTTTCTGTATCCTTTTCTATATTGTCACATGACACCATTCCTACAAAAAATGTCTCACTTAAATCAGTGTCCTCAATCACATTAACTCGGACTTGTTGCCCTTTCTTTGTTTTTACTTTTGAAAAGCATTGTTTGGCAAAGTGATTCTTTCCATGACATTTTGTGCACATTTTCCCAAACGCTGCACATTGTTTTAACTGGTGTTTGTAACCACAGCGTTTACAATTAAAAATTCCTTCCTCCGATTGCTTTTCACTTCTGTTCTGCCCATGTTTCTTCCCCTTGTAGGACACAGCACCGACAGCAGCACTTACTGCAATCGCATCATCATTGATTTCACTGAAAGTCTTGGCATGCTTTTGAGCTAGCTCGCTAGCTTGGCATATTTTCACAGCAATTTCCAATGTCAGTTCGGTTTCTCTCAACAGACGTTCCCTGACTTATTTTTATCATGAATACCAAACACAATCTGGTCACGAATCATGGATGCTTTCAGCTCAGAGAAATTACATGTCTGTGCTTTCAGTTTCAGATCAGTCAAAAAGCTATCAAAAGTCTCATTTTGCTGCTGTGTCCGAGAACGGAAGTTGTACCTCTCGTAGGTTTCATTCTCTTTGGGAGAACAATGTGTATAAAACTTCTTTAGCACATCGTCTAATTTTTCTCTGTTCTCCTCTGGATTAAATACAAATGTATTAAATACCTCTATCACCTGCGGGCCTGCAATCGTGAGCAGGTACGCCATTTTCCTTGTGCCTGGCTTCGTACCGTACCCGATGGCAGCAATGTAGAGTTCGAATTGTTGTTTAAAAGTCTGCCAATTGTAGTCGACATTTCCTGTGAGTTTCAAACGCTCTGGTGGCTTCAAATTCTCCATGTCGCGTGGCACAATATTCAGCAGATCTTACCAATCCTGGTACCATGTTATGTTCATTAATAACTAGTCGTTTTTATTAAGAACAGCTTGCTTTTGCTCGACACTTTATTGAGCACATGTGGACTAGGTACAGTATCTGTAGAGGCCTCCATCTTGACTGCTGCCTTGTGGGTAGCCTAGTGCATCGTGGGTTGCCCACTCTTATATACAGACAGCACCACCTAGAGTACCATTCCAGAATGACAGGTTACTGATCATTACAAAAACCTCCAGAACAGAGAAGAGTGAATTACATAAACCATACAACACAGAAATAGGATGTTTGGCCCAACTCTCTTCCGCAAACAGCAGTTGATGCTCGGTCAAGTGTTAATTTTAAATCTGAGAGTAATAGATTTTTGTTAACCAAAGGTATTAAGGGATATGGGGCAAAGGCGGGTATATGGAGTGAGGTCACAGATCAGCCATGATCTCAATGAATGGAGGAACATGTTCGAGGGGCTCAATGGCCGCCTCCTGTTCCTATCCAGCTCATGTTTATTCTCTACACAAGCAGTGGTCCTAATCCCATGTGGCTGCCCTGTTCCTATACCATGGCATCTAATCTCGTTTAGCTACATCATTGGAGAGAGGTTCAGTTGTAACTACAGTGGTGTTTGAACTTGGTTCCCACCAGCAGTAAAAGTGAAGGTGGTCTCCCCAGAGTGTCAGAACAATCATGGGTGTGCAAGACACGTGACGCATCAATCGGCTGAGCCATTACAAATGTCCAAAGAGCTTTCATTTCCCTTGTGGTGTGGAAAACCAATGTATTTTCCAGTTTAACTCCTAGAAACAGTCCAGCCAACATTTTATTATGAATCAGTCTATCCATGTATACTCGCTCAGTGCTGGAGAGAATATTTAAAGGGCCCTTGTGGCTTGGTATTTTCAAATGGAGTTCATTCATTCCCTTTAGATGAACTATTTTTGAACAGCTTTAATGGATGTTTAATTTGTGGATTCTTCAGGAACACTCAGAAATCACCGCACACTTTGTGGGTTAAGGGCAGTCTTTTGGAACAGTTGTGGCCATTAGCGATATACCGAATGAATTAGCGAAAATAATCTAGCTACTATTTGATCAGAATTAGCTAGTGGATCCCTACTGTCTTGTTTTGCACACTTTGTACAAAAATAATAAATTGCAGGACAACGGATTATTACAATTTAAACTCTTTTAATGAAGCATCAAGTCTGTAAGCTTTCTCAATCAATACAGCACCGTGTGGACAAGATGGAGTTCGGACCCCTGGGTCGTCTAAACAATAGCAGTCCTTACAGATGCCTGCAGGCCAATGACAACGCATGGCGGCGCTGGAGCTGCGAATGGACTCACTCTGGAGCATACGCGATGCTGAGGATGTTGTGGATAGCACATTCAGTGAGTTGGTCACACCGCAGGTAAAGGCTAGCTCAGACAGTAAATGGGTGACCAAAAGGCAGGGTAAAGGCAGGAAGGTAGTGCAGGAGTCACCTGCGGTCATCTCCCTCCAAAACAGGTTTACCGTTTTGGGTACTGTTGGGGGAGATGACTTATCAGGGAAGGCACCAGCAGCCAGGTTCAGGGCACCATGACTGGCTCTGCTGCACAGAAGGGCGGGAAAAAGAGGGATAGGGCTATAGTGATAGGGGATTCAATTGTAAGGGGGATAGATAGGAGTTTCTGTGGCCGAGACCGAGACTCCAAGATGGTATGTTGCCTCCCTGGTGCAAGGGTCAAGGATGTCTCGGAGCGGGTGCAGAGCATTCTGAAGGGGGAGGGGGATCAGCCAGTTGTCGTGGTACATGTAGGTACCAACGATGTAGGTAAAAAGAGGGAGGAGGTCCTACAAGCTGAATTTAGGGAGTTAGGAGCTAAATTGAAAAGTAGGACCTCAAAGGTAGTAATCTCTGGATTGCTACCAGTGCCACGAGCTAATAAGTTTAGAGAGAGTAAGATAGATAAGCTAAATACGTGGCTTGAGCAGTGGTGCAAGGGAGAGGGATTTAAATTCTTGAGGCATTGGAACCAGTTCTTGGGGAGGAGTGACCTGTACCAAGGGGACGGTCTACACCTGAACTGTGAGGGAGCCGATGTCCTCGGGGTAATATTTTCTAGGGCGGTTCGGGAGGATTTAAACTAATTTGGCAGGGGGATGGGAACCTAGGTAGTGGAAAAGAGGGAAGTCATATGAAGTCAGAAATAGATGGTAGAAAGGTGAGAAGCAATAAGCAAAGGAGAGAAACACAAAGGGCCAAACTAATTCATAATGAGAGTGTGAAAAAAGCAAGCCTGAAGGCTTTGTATCTTAATGCTAGAAGCATTAGGAACAAGGTGGATGAATTAGTTGTGGAAATAGAGGTAAACAAGTATGATTTGATTGGGATTACAGAAACGTGGCTGCAGGGTGGGCAAGGCTGGGAACTTAACATCCAGGGATATACAATATTTAGGAAGGATCGGCAAAAAGGTAGGGGAGGTGGGGTAGCATTGCTGGTAAAGGAGGGGATTAATGCAATGGAAAGGAAGGATATTAACTCGGATGAAACGGAATCTGTATGGGTAGAAATGAGAAATAGCAAGGGGAGGAAAACGTTAGTGGGTGTGATATATAGGCCTCCAAATAGTAATATGGAGGTGAGGGAAGGCATAAAAAGGGAAATTAGAGAAGCGTGCGATAAGAGCACAGCTGTCATCATGGGTGACTTTAATTTACATATTGATTGGACTACCCAAATTAGTAAAAATTCTGAGGAGGAGGAATTCCTGGAATGTTTTCGGGACGGTTATCTGGACCAATATGTCGAGGAGCCGACTCGAGATCAGGCCATTTTAGACTGGGTATTGTGCAATGAGAAGGGACTTATCAGCAATCTTCTTGTACGAGGCCCTTTGGGTCAGAGCGATCATAATATGATCGAGCTCTCAGTCGAGATGGAGAGTGAGGAAATTGAATCAGAGACTAAGGTCCAGAACTTAAATAAAGGGAATTACGAGGGTATGAGACGGGAATTGGGTAAGATTGATTGGGTGGTGTTTCTGGGGGGATTGACAGTGGATAGACAATGGCAAGCATTCAAAGATAGAATGGAAGAATTCCAGAACATGTTTATACCGGTTTGGCATAAAAATAAACCTAAAAAGGTGACTCAACCGTGGATAACGAGGGAAATTAGGGACAGCATAAAATCAAAAAAAAGGGCATATCAACTGGCAAAAAAAAGCACCAGACCGGAAGATTGGGGGCAGTACAGGATACAGCAAAAGAGGACAAAGGGATTAATCAGGAAGGGGAAAATAGAATACGAAAGTAAACTTGCAGCAAACATAAAGACAGACTGCAAAAGCTTTTATCGGTATATCAGGAGGAAAAGACTGGTAAAATCCCAAGTCGGTCCCTTGCAGTCCGATTCGGGAGAATATATAATGGAGAATAAGGAAATGGCAGACCAATTAAACTCATACTTTGGTTCTGTATTCACAAAGGAGGACACAAATAACCTCCCAGGAATATCGGCAAACATAGGGACTAATGAGAGGGAGGAGCTGACAGAAATTAGTATCTCTAGGGATATGGTGTTGGGTAAGTTGAGGGGACTGAAGGCCGACAAATCCCCGGGGCCTGATAAACTACATCCTAGGGTACTTAAGGAGGTGGCCCTGGAGATAGCAGATGCTCTAAGGATCATCTTCCGGAACTCCATTGACTCGGGAACAGTACCCGTGGATTGGAGGGTAGCTAATGTTACCCCAATATTTAAAAAGGGGGGTAGAGAGAAAGCAGGGAATTATAGACCAGTAAGCCTTACATCGGTTGTGGGCAGAATGCTAGAGTCCATTATTAAGGATAAAATAGCGGAGCACTTGACAAATGGGGAAAGGATCGGACAGAGTCAACATGGATTTACAAAGGGTAAATCGTGTTTGACTAATCTGCTGGAATTTTTTGAGGAAGTAACTGGTAAAATAGATGGGGGAGAGCCAGTGGATGTGGTGTACCTTGACTTCCAGAAAGCCTTCGATAAGGTTCCACACAAAAGATTATCATGCAAAATTAAGGCTCATGGAATTGGGGGCAAAGTATTAACGTGGATAGAGAACTGGCTGGCGGATAGAAAACAGAGAGTTGGAATAAACGGCTCATTTTTGGAGTGGAAGGCAGTGACCAGCGGGGTGCCGCAAGGATCTGTCCTGGGACCCCAGCTGTTCACAATATATATAAATGATCTGGATCAGGGAATTGGATGCAATATTTCCAAATTCGCTGACGACACTAAACTAGGAGGAGGGGTGGGCTCTGATGAGGATGTCAGGAGGCTACAGTGCGATTTGGACAGGTTGGGGGAATGGGCGGATACGTGGCAGATGCACTATAATGTGGATAAATGCGAGGTTATCCACTTTGGGGGTAAAAACAGGAGGGTAGATTATTATCTAAATGGCAATAGATTGGGAGATGGGGAAGTGCAGAGGGACCTGGGTGTTCTTGTGCACCAGTCACTGAAGGAGAGCATGCAGGTGCAACAGGCGATTAAGAAGGCAAATGGTATGTTGGCCTTCATATCAAGGGGGTTCGAGTATAGGAATAGGGATACCTTACTACAGCTGTACAAGGTGCTGGTGAGACCGCATCTGGAGTATTGTGTACAGTTTTGGTCGCCCCATCTGCGGAAGGATGTTCTTGCCATGGAAAGAGTGCAACGGCGATTCACCAGGCTGATACCTGGAATGGCGGGAATGACCTACGGAGAGAGATTAAATAGTTTGGGCTTGTACTCACTGGAGTTTAGAAGATTGAGAGGGGATCTCATCGAAACATATAAAATTATGGCAGGCCTGGACAGGCTGAATTCAGAGAGAATGTTTCCAATGGCCGGGGAGCACAGAACCAGGGGCCACAGTCTAAAAATAACGGGCAAATCATTTAGAACAGAGATGAGGAAGAATTTCTTCACTCAGAGTGGTGAGCCTGTGGAATTCCCTGCCACAGAGGGCTGTGAAGGCTAATTCAATAAATATTTTCAAGAGAGAATTGGATATATTTCTGAAGACTAAGGGGATTAAGGGTTACGGAGAAAAGGCGGGGACGGGGTACTGAACTGGTAAGATCAGCTATGATCTCAGACGAAGATCAGCCATGAGCTCATTGAATGGCGGAGCAGGCTCGAAGGGCCGAATGGCCTACTCCTGTTCCTATCTCTATGTTTCTATGTTAACATGTGATCACGTGAATACAATAGGTATTGCTTCGATGCCTGCGGGCCAATGACAATTCAGTATGCAAATGTTACACCTACAACAATGCTGCTGCAATAGAACGTAAGTTAGTTTTTGGTAGAAAAATCATTGGCTTGAATAGGGTTGAGGCAGAGAGCACATAGGGACAGTAACACAATTCACTATGTATAGGCAATGTTATCGCTCCACGTTATGTCCGGAACTTGGTTGGGTTATCGGAGCAGGGTCCCTTTAAGAGTCGTCGATTGTGTGTCGATGTCATAGCCCTGCGACGAGGCCGAGTCCCTCAGTCCATGCGGAGAGTTAATAAAGCTAACACGTGTTTTTCTTTGCTGCTATGAAAGTCTCGCACTCTATTTCCAGTGACTCCAACATGATTACTGATTTAGCTTCACTTTACCCAACACCAACAAACTCCCCGTAGGACACACTACTGCTCGATTCAGACTAGTGCTTTACTTAATCCCAGACATCAAGTATTGCCATCGGTGGGGCTAGAAAAAGAAAGTAACCTGGGAAAGAAAGAGAATGATAAACAGAAATGATCCTGCCCAAATGGAAGTTTCTAAGATGGCCAACGCTGTACTGTGTACACATGTCACACAGCTTTGGCAATCTAGTGCGTGACTTGTGCCATCAGTCAAATGTAAAGACAGCTCAATAGCAGATCATTCCCCCACCTTTACAGGTAAAAGTCTGAAGCAAGACACCAGGCATGTACTCTCCCTTCTCCTGACTGAAGAGTCACTACTGTCAGCACTAATTCAACCCCCTTCACCCTTGCCCATTTCTTTGTTTTAAACCACCACAGCTTAATGACTGTTTGCTGGCAGATGTTATAAAAAACCCTTTTCAGCAGGAACTGTTACCGAGAGCTCAGAAAACCATTAGAATCCTCTCCAGTGATGATTGGAAGATGTGGGCACAGCCATCCTGGGAGTGACTTCTGTATTTTTAACTTGGATCATATTACACAGCTGTGTATTGTGCAGTGGGATCGTAACCAGATCAGCTATTTAATTAAACAAAGACAAACCAGTTCAATGATGAATAACCTTTATTTCCATGTACTGTGACAGTTAGATGAGAAAACTGGGAAATAATGACAACCAAAGTATTCACCACCAGAAGTTGGTCACACTTCATTTCCAACCTGTATAGAACTAATGGTTCAAGAATCCCATTCAACTCAGGCTGTGCTTGTCAAACAGGTACTCTCCCATGCCATTCTCAGGGGCTCCCAGTCTCTTCAAGTTGGTGATGTGATCTCCAAGCTTCTTGATCATCTTCACTTGCTCATCCAAGTAGTGGGTCTCCAGGAAGTCACACAACTGAAAGTGAAAAACAAAGCACAATTAGCTCAGAGGAGACATCATCAAAGGCCTTCTGAGCTTCACCGCCCATGGAGATGGTCCTTTATCTTCTACTGGATGGGGTAACTGGTACAAGTGCTGCAGAGAAATAGGTGGATTGGACGTCAGATTAGATTTACTCCAGGAGTAATGCATTTACCAATTTAAAATTGGAAAGCAGAACCCCCTTCAGTTACAACTTATCCTTTGCTGTCCCAATTTCAATCTGCTTTATGCACTGGCCTCATCTCAGGGAGATCCTGATGTTGAAGTCTTTTGTGAAAGATCATCAGAAACCTTTTGGGCATGGAGATATTGCTAAAGATCAGTGATCAGATTAAGCTCCCCAGATAGCCTTCAACTCACCCAAAACATGGCAAGTGTCAGCCATGGCTTACTGGTACCACTGCCACTCAGAAGGCCCTGGGTTGTCCCATTTCAGAGAATTGAGTGAAAACCAACACTTCACTGCAGTACTGAGGGAGAGCTGCAATGTCAGAGGTATTGTCTTTTGGATAAAACAGTACACAAGGTCTTGTCTGCCCACATGGTACTATTTCAAAGAAAACAAACTGGAATGTCAGTGTCCTGGCCAATATTGATCACTAACCAACTTAATAAAACAGACTATCTGGTGATTTCTCTCATTTCTGCAGCAGGATCTTGGTGTGCAGATTGACTGCCATGTTGCAAACATTACAATAATGACACTTCAAGAAGTACTGAATTGGCTGTAGTGTTTTTGGACACCGACGACAAGGAAGGCACTGTAGATATGCAAATCTTTCTTTAAATGAGACATTAGGAACTTACATGAGGGTCAGTGTTCCCAGTGGAGAGTTGGTGTAGATCCAACAGACTCTGGTTGACATCCTTCTCCAGCTGCAGAGCTCTCTGCATCACCACTAGGCCATTGCTCCACTCATCCTGCTCTGGTTTCTGAGAGTTTGTAGGGGTGGGGTATAGAGTAACATTGGAAGAAATTAGTTAACAGACTTGAACATTTCAGGAGTTAGTCAGATCACAACTCAATGTCATTCTTGATATTCTAAGCCAGGATTTTAACCAGACAGTTCATCAAGAATTCTCTTTGGAATGAGTTATTTGACTTGAAATCACAGCACTATAGGCTCTAAAGTGAGATCACCTAAAATGGAGCACAATATTCCAAATGAGGTCTATCTAGCAGTAATTGCAGTAACACTTCCTTGCTTTCTATTCTATGCCAGAACATGAAGCCCACCTTTCAATCAGCCTTTTGTCTCTGCAAGCTAGCTTCTAAATGACATCTGTACTGGGACACACCCCAAATCCCTACACTCTTACATCTGATGTGAACATCAACCACTTCCTTCCAGTCAACCCCCTAGCCAGTCTCCAATTTTGCCCTGGAGCTCACTATAGACCCTAGCTCAGCAGATCACTATTTGCACATTTAGATCATATGCACTAGTCACCATCCAGTGGTCTATTTTATACCAACTGCCTCCTACTCCACCCAGTTTTATTGGGGTCACAAGGTTGCTTCTAATGCACTTCCAATTTCTGCCAGCAATCTCCTGCCTTCTGAAAATCCATGCATACAACAATCATTGAGCCTCCTCTTGGAACAACTTCCATGACTCAGATAATCTAGTATGAGGTAACTAGCCTACTTTTCACAAAACCATGGCAATTCTTCAAAGTTTGCTGAATCTAACCTTGACATCCTCCAGGACAACACGCCCCCCACGCATATTCTGGAATTTCAGCAGTTTCTCAGCATGCTCACGTTCCTCATGTGACTGCTCCTTGAAGAACACGGCAAAGTGACGCAGGGCAACATCATCCCGGTCAAAGTAATACGACTGCAGGTAGAGAGAAAAATGGAAAAGAGACAATTGAAATCTAGATCTGATCCATGGCCAACTCAAATGGTAGCAACACCAATACTTTCCAAATCCTTTTTGAATATGTTGGAAGCTCCTCATTGAAGTAGCTCAACAGAATAGGAGGTTATGTTACTAGAAAATATTAGCGAGCTTTAATGCTTTTTGGAATAAAGCTCTCAACTACACTTGGTCAAAATATCTGTGGTATCTTCTTTTGTTCCCAGATGAAAGTCTAAAAGCAGAGAAGGAAAAGAGCCAAATCTTTAAAATTAAATAGTTTAACACCATCCTCAGGTGAGAAAGACTAACAGGATTCACTCAATTAGAGGGGGATAAAAACTGGCCAGAACCAGCCAATGTTTCACTAACTAGTCACCCAATTCAATCTAATTGTTGCCATCCAAGTTGGAAGTTGACTAGTTTTAGTGAATCTTCAAGATGAACCCTCCATTACAAACTTGATGAAACCCTGGAGTTAGTTTCAAATATAAACACATCAGAATAGGACAGAGCTATTACAGAGCAGGAAAGAGTCCTTCTGCAAGATCACTGTCTTAAGAGCATTCACTGGATTAAGACTGGGGAGGGCTATAGAGAGACCCTCTAAAGCCCATTCATTGACCTAGAGAAATTCTACCTGCTTAGAATAAAATAACAGCCTTAATTTTGAAATAGGACCCCAAAAATACAAAACTCACCATGGAGAGATAAACATAGGAGGAATAGAGCTCCATGTTGATCTGCTTGTTGACAGCATCCTCACAGTCCTTGTGATAGTTCTGACGCACTTGGGAGGCCATCTTAACTCTTCCTGTTGCAAAGCACTGAGCTCAAACTCCACTGTAGTAACAACCTAACCTCTACCCTCACAAGCTCCTGCATTTCAACAGGGTCTGGCATGATCAATGATGATTGACAATCCCTGTGAGCCAGTCAGGATCTTCCATCAATCCAGGCACCAATTAACAAAGGAGAGGGGGCGGTGTGTGATACCCAGAGCCAATCAGAGCTTTGGAATACAGAGGTTTGGATGATTATTCTGTGATGTCATTGCTGTTGGTTTCTTTGACTTTCCTCAAACTGAATTTGAAAGCGTCTCTGTTCTCAGAATCAGAGTTTCACAACATATCTCAAAGAGCTCGATGAAATTCCACCCTACAGATGGTGTCGAGCACAGCCGGCTCTAAGTTAACCCGTCTCTCGGAGAATTGATGGGCATCTCGGTGGCTCCAGAATGAGTCCGTGATACCAAGGTTCACAATGTTGACCACAATAGATTGAAAGAGACTGACCTACACCAGTCAGTCTGCAGTGGATCTGCAAAGCAGCCCACAACGAGTTGGGGAAATGGAAAGTGGATCAGTGGGGAGCTTCAGACAGAATCTGTTGCTCCGTCACTGTAAAGTGCGATGTGGACTTTTATCCCCATGAAATTTAAGAGCTGTAAAGTCCTGTGGTTAGTTTGCACTGTTTCCTCATCTCCTGCAAACCCCGGGTCTGTTTTGAGGAATGGTTTTATACCAGAAAGGTCAAGTGTCTCGTGTTTTCTCGACCGATGCTGCCTGACCTGCTGAGTGTCTCCAGCGTTTTCTGTTTTTCTTTGAGATTTCCAGTATCATAGAGTCATAGAGTAATACAGCACGGATAGAGGCCCTCGGCCCATCGTGTCCGCGCCGGCCATCAAGCCCTGTCTAATCTAATCCCATATTCCAGCATTTGTTCCGTAGCCTTGTATGCTATGGCATTTCAAGTGCTCATCCAAATGCTTCTTAAATGTTGTGAGGGTTTCTGCCTCCACAACCCTTTCAGGCAGTGAGTTCCAGACTCCAACCACCCTCTGGGTGAAAAAGTTCTTTCTCAAATCCCCTCTAAACCTCCCGCCCTTTACCTTGAATCTATGCCCCCTAGTTATTGACCCCTCTACTAAGGGAAAAAGCTCCTCAGCATCCATCCTATCTATGCCCCTCATCATTTTGTACACCTCAATCATGTCCCCCCTCAGCCTCCTCTGCTCCAAGGAAAACAAACCCAATCTGCCCAGTCTCTCTTCATAGCTGAAGCGCTCCAGCCCTGGTAACATCCTGGTGAACCTCCTCTGCACCCTCTCTAACGCGATCACATCCTTCCTGTAGTGTGGCGACCAGAACTGCACACACTATTCCAGCTGTGGCCTAACCAGTGTTTTATACAGCTCCATCATAACCTCCTTGCTCTTATATTCAATGCCTCGGCTAATGAAGGCAAGTATCCCATATGCCTTTTTTACCACCTTATCCACCTGTTCCGCCGCCTTCAGGGATCTGTGCACTTGCACACCCAGATCCCTCTGACCCTCCGTCTTGCCTAGGGTCTTTCCATTCATTGTGTATTCCCTTGCCTCGTTAGTCCCCCCAAAGTGCATCACCTCGCACTTTTCCGGGTTAAATTCCATTTGCCACTGTTCCGCCCATCTGACCAACCCATCTATATCGTCCTGCAGACTGAGGCTACCCTCCTCGCTATTTACCACCCTACCAATTTTTGTATCATCCGCGAACTTACCGATCATACCCTTTACATTCATATCCAAGTCATTAATGTAGACCACAAACAGCAAGGGACCCAGCACCGATCCCTGTGGTACCCCACTGGCCACAGGCTTCCAGTCACAAAAACAACCTTCGACCATCACCCTCTGCCTTCTGCCACTAAGCCAGTTTTGTATCCAATGTGCCAAGGCACCCTGGATTCCATGGGCTCTTACCTTCTTGACCAGTCTCCTGTGCGGGACTTTATCGAAGGCCTTACTGAAATCCATCTATACCACATCCACTGCGTTACCCTCATCCACACACCTAGTCACCCCCTCAAAAAATTCAATCAAATTAGTCAGACATGATCTTCCCTTGACAAAGCCATGTTGACTATCCCTGATTAATCCTTGCCTCTCCAAGTGGAGACAAATTTTGTCCCTCAGAATTTTTTCCAAGAATTTTCCTACCACTGATGTTAGGCTCACTGGCCTGTAGTTCCCCGGTTTTTCCCTACTACCCTTCTTGAATAATGGTACTACATTAGCGGTTCTCCAGTCCTCTGGCACATCCCCTGTGGCCAGAGAGGTCCTGAATATATGTGTTAGAGCCCCCGCAATCTCTTCCTTTGCCTCACCCAGCAGCCTGGGATACATTTCATTCGGGCCTGGGGATTTATCCATTTTTAGGCCAGCTAAAACCGCCAATACCTCCTCCCTCTCGATGTTAATATGTTCGAGCATATCACAGTCCCCCCGCCCTATTTCTATGTCTACATCGTCCTTCTCCATCGTGAAAACAGATGCAGAAAATTCATTTAGAACCCCTCCTACATCTTCCGGCTCCACACACAGATTGCCACTTTTGTCCCCAATGGGCCCTATTTTTTCCCTAGTTATCCTCTTACCCTTAATATACTTATAAAACATCTTAGGATTTTCCTTTATTTTGCTCGCCAGTGTTATTTCATGGCCCCTCCTTGATCTCCTAATTTCTTTTTTAAGTATCCCCCTGCACTTTTTGCACTCCTCTAGGGCTTCCTCCGTCTTTAGACTTTTGTATCTACCAAAAGCCCTCCTTTTTTTCCTAATCCATTCTCGTATATCCCCTGACATCCAAGGTTCCCTGTGGTTTTTGGAACCACTCTTGACCTTTACGGGAACATGTTGCCATTGTATGATCTCAATCTCCCTTCTGAAAGCCTCCCATTGCTCCGATGCGGATTTTCCTACAAGTAGCTGATCCCAGTCCATTTTGGCCAGATCCTGCCTTATCCTATTAAAATCGGCCTTCCCCCAATTTAGAACCTTTATTTCCGGCCCATCCCTGTCCTTTTCCATGACCACCTTAAATCTTACCATATTATGGTCACTATCACCAAAGTGCTCACCTACTAGCACTTTTTCCACTTGGCCGGCCACATTCCCTAGAATTAGGTCCAGTACCGCCCCCTCTCTTGTAGGACTTTCTACATGCTGGCTCAAAAAGCTCTCCTGGATGCACTTTAAGAATTCTACACCCTCTGAGCCTTTCACACTCTGACTATCCCAGTTAATATTGGGGAAGTTGAAATCCCCCATTATTATTACCCTATTATTTGCACATTTCTCTGAGATTTGCCTACATATCTGTTCCTCTATCTCCCCCTGACTGTTTGGAGGCCTATAGTACACTCCCAGCAAAGTGCTTGCCCCCTTTTTGTTTTTAAGCTCCACCCATATGGCCTCATTAGAGGAACCTGCTAATATATCATCCCTCCTTACTGCAGTAATTGACTCCTTAATTAATATTGCGACACCCCCTCCTCTTATACCTCCCCCTCTGTCTCGCCTGAAGATTCTGTACCCCGGAATATTGAGCTGCCAGTCTTGCCCCTCCCTCAACCATGTCTCCGTGATAGCAACAATATCATACTCCCATTTGTTTATCAACACCTTCAGTTCATCCACCTTATTTGCAAGACTCCTTGCATTAAAATAGATGCCATCCAGCCTTGCCCTCATATATTTGCCCTGTCTACCAAGCTGACTTGTTTTTTTCTCTATAATTGGCAGCACATCACCCCCTATTTCAGCTCCCCTCTGTATCCCATCCCCCTGCCAAGTTAGTTTAAATCCCCCCCAACAGTGCTAGCAAACCTCCCCGCAAGGATATTTGTCCCGCTCTGGTTCAGGTGCAACCCGTCTGACTTGTACGAGTCCCACCTTTCCCAGAAGCAGGCCCAGTGATCCAGGAAAGTAAAACCCTCCCCCCTACACCAACTCTTTAGCCACGCATTCATCTGCTCTATCTGCTCTATCCTCCCATTCCTATACTTACTAGCACGTGGCACTGGCCCACAGCCCCGAGACCGGAGAAGCAGCGGACCTGCGCGGGAGCAGCCCGAGGCGGGAGAGCTTAAAGGCTTGAGAGGGAGCAGTCAGAGGCACCGAGGCCCACAGCCCCGAGACCGGAGAAGCAGCGGACCTGCGCGGGAGCAGCCCGAGGCGGGAGAGCTTAAAGGCTTGAGAGGGAGCAGTCAGAGGCACCGACCAATCCAGGTTCCAGGAGAGAGCTGGTGCAGTCGGGAGAGCAGGAGGCCAGTAACTGGTGAGTTTAAAAGCTCACCTTTCGCGGGCTTTTTCTTTCACAGCTGGTGCAGTCGGGAGAGCAGGAGGCCAGTAACTCTTATATAGGTGGAGCTGTTGCTAAACCCGAAGCACTACAGTGTAGTGTCTCCCACCCTTCCACCTCCTCTAACCTTTTAGGGGTTAGGGGAAGTTGAAAAGATAGGTTCAATTTATTTTATTTCAGGAGCCTAACCTAGGTGGAAAAGGTTCCAGGACAGGAGGCGGCAGTGAAAATACAACACCAGAAAACAGGTAGGTGACTGGTTGGTGAGTACTTTCACAAACTTATTCTAAGTAGAATTCAATAATTAAGCTAAATCGTAGTAAATAAAAGGGTATTGTAAGGGTTAAGTCATGGAAGGGCAGCTCGGACCCGTGTCATGCTCCTCCTGTGCCATGTGGGAACTCAGGGACACTGTCCCTGACAACTATGTGTGCAGGAAGTGTGTCCAGCTGCAGCTCCTAGCGGACCGCATGGCGGCGCTGGAGCTGCGAATGGACTCACTCTGGAGCATACGCGATGCTGAGGATGTTGTGGATAGCACATTCAGTGAGTTGGTCACACCGCAGGTAAAGGCTAGCTCAGACAGTAAATGGGTGACCAAAAGGCAGGGTAAAGGCAGGAAGGTAGTGCAGGAGTCACCTGCGGTCATCTCCCTCCAAAACAGGTTTACCGTTTTGGGTACTGTTGGGGGAGATGACTTATCAGGGGAAGGCACCAGCAGCCAGGTTCAGGGCACCATGACTGGCTCTGCTGCACAGAAGGGCGGGAAAAAGAGGGATAGGGCTATAGTGATAGGGGATTCAATTGTAAGGGGGATAGATAGGAGTTTCTTTGGCCGAGACCGAGACTCCAAGATGGTATGTTGCCTCCCTGGTGCAAGGGTCAAGGATGTCTCGGAGCGGGTGCAGAGCATTCTGAAGGGGGAGGGGGATCAGCCAGTTGTCGTGGTACATGTAGGTACCAACGATGTAGGTAAAAAGAGGGAGGAGGTCCTACAAGCTGAATTTAGGGAGTTAGGAGCTAAATTGAAAAGTAGGACCTCAAAGGTAGTAATCTCTGGATTGCTACCAGTGCCACGAGCTAATAAGTTTAGAGAGAGTAAGATAGATAAGCTAAATACGTGGCTTGAGCAGTGGTGCAAGGGAGAGGGATTTAAATTCTTGAGGCATTGGAACCAGTTCTTGGGGAGGAGTGACCTGTACCAAGGGGACGGTCTACACCTGAACTGTGAGGGAGCCGATGTCCTCGGGGTAATATTTTCTAGGGCGGTTCGGGAGGATTTAAACTAATTTGGCAGGGGGATGGGAACCTAGGTAGTGGAAAAGAGGGAAGTCATATGAAGTCAGAAATAGATGGTAGAAAGGTGAGAAGCAATAAGCAAAGGAGAGAAACACAAAGGGCCAAACTAATTCATAATGAGAGTGTGAAAAAAGCAAGCCTGAAGGCTTTGTATCTTAATGCTAGAAGCATTAGGAACAAGGTGGATGAATTAGTTGTGGAAATAGAGGTAAACAAGTATGATTTGATTGGGATTACAGAAACGTGGCTGCAGGGTGGGCAAGGCTGGGAACTTAACATCCAGGGATATACAATATTTAGGAAGGATCGGCAAAAAGGTAGGGGAGGTGGGGTAGCGTTGCTGGTAAAGGAGGGGATTAATGCAATGGAAAGGAAGGATATTAACTCGGATGAAACGGAATCTGTATGGGTAGAAATGAGAAATAGCAAGGGGAGGAAAACGTTAGTGGGTGTGATATATAGGCCTCCAAATAGTAATATGGAGGTGAGGGAAGGCATAAAAAGGGAAATTAGAGAAGCGTGCGATAAGAGCACAGCTCTCATCATGGGTGACTTTAATTTACATATTGATTGGACTACCCAAATTAGTAAAAATTCTGAGGAGGAGGAATTCCTGGAATGTTTTCGGGACGGTTATCTGGACCAATATGTCGAGGAGCCGACTCGAGATCAGGCCATTTTAGACTGGGTATTGTGCAATGAGAAGGGACTTATCAGCAATCTTCTTGTACGAGGCCCCTTGGGTCAGAGCGATCATAATATGATCGAGCTCTCAGTCGAGATGGAGAGTGAGGAAATTGAATCAGAGACTAAGGTCCAGAACTTAAATAAAGGGAATTACGAGGGTATGAGACGGGAATTGGGTAAGATTGATTGGGTGGTGTTTCTGGGGGGATTGACAGTGGATAGACAATGGCAAGCATTCAAAGATAGAATGGAAGAATTCCAGAACATGTTTATACCGGTTTGGCATAAAAATAAACCTAAAAAGGTGACTCAACCGTGGATAACGAGAGAAATTAGGGACAGCATAAAATAAAAAAAAAGGGCATATCAACTGGCAAAAAAAAGCACCAGACCGGAAGATTGGGGGCAGTACAGGATACAGCAAAAGAGGACAAAGGGATTAATCAGGAAGGGGAAAATAGAATACGAAAGTAAACTTGCAGCAAACATAAAGACAGACTGCAAAAGCTTTTATCGGTATATCAGGAGGAAAAGACTGGTAAAATCCCAAGTCGGTCCCTTGCAGTCCGATTCGGGAGAATATATAATGGAGAATAAGGAAATGGCAGACCAATTAAACTCATACTTTGGTTCTGTATTCACAAAGGAGGACACAAATAACCTCCCAGGAATATCGGCAAACATAGGGACTAATGAGAGGGAGGAGCTGACAGAAATTAGTATCTCTAGGGATATGGTGTTGGGTAAGTTGAGGGGACTGAAGGCTGACAAATCCCCGGGGCCTGATAAACTACATCCTAGGGTACTTAAGGAGGTGGCCCTGGAGATAGCAGATGCTCTAAGGATCATCTCCCGGAACTCCATTGACTCGGGAACAGTACCCGTGGATTGGAGGGTAGCTAATGTTACCCCAATATTTAAAAAGGGGGGTAGAGAGAAAGCAGGGAATTATAGACCAGTAAGCCTTACATCGGTTGTGGGCAGAATGCTAGAGTCCATTATTAAGGATAAAATAGCGGAGCACTTGACAAATGGGGAAAGGATCGGACAGAGTCAACATGGATTTACAAAGGGTAAATCGTGTTTGACTAATCTGCTGGAATTTTTTGAGGAAGTAACTGGTAAAATAGATGGGGGAGAGCCAGTGGATGTGGTGTACCTTGACTTCCAGAAAGCCTTCGATAAGGTTCCACACAAAAGATTATCATGCAAAATTAAGGCTCATGGGATTGGGGGCAAAGTATTAACGTGGATAGAGAACTGGCTGGCGGATAGAAAACAGAGAGTTGGAATAAACGGCTCGTTTTCGGAGTGGCAGGCAGTGACCAGCGGGGTGCCGCAAGGATCTGTCCTGGGACCCCAGCTGTTCACAATATATATAAATGATCTGGATCAGGGAATTGGATGCAATATTTCCAAATTCGCTGACGACACTAAACTAGGAGGAGGGGTGGGCTCTGATGAGGATGTCAGGAGGCTACAGTGCGATTTGGACAGGTTGGGGGAATGGGCGGATACGTGGCAGATGCACTATAATGTGGATAAATGCGAGGTTATCCACTTTGGGGGTAAAAACAGGAGGGTAGATTATTATCTAAATGGCAATAGATTGGGAGATGGGGAAGTGCAGAGGGACCTGGGTGTTCTTGTGCACCAGTCACTGAAGGAGAGCATGCAGGTGCAACAGGCGATTAAGAAGGCAAATGGTATGTTGGCCTTCATATCAAGGGGGTTCGAGTATAGGAATAGGGATACCTTACTACAGCTGTACAAGGTGCTGGTGAGACCGCATCTGGAGTATTGTGTACAGTTTTGGTCGCCCCATCTGTGGAAGGATGTTCTTGCCATGGAAAGAGTGCAGCGGCGATTCACCAGGCTGATACCTGGAATGGCGGGAATGACCTACGGGGAGAGATTGAATGGTTTGGGCTTGTACTCACTGGAGTTTAGAAGATTGAGAGGGGATCTCATCGAAACATATAAAATTATGGCAGGCCTGGATGGGCTGAATTCAGAGAGAATGTTTCCAATGGCCGGGGAGCACAGAACCAGGGGCCACAGTCTAAAAATAGCGGGCAAATCATTTAAAACAGAGATGAGGAAGAATTTCTTCACTCAAAGAGTGGTGGGCCTGTGGAATTCCCTGCCACAGAGGGCTGCGAAGGCTAATTCAATAAATATTTTCAAGAGAGAATTGGATATATTTCTGAAGGCTAAGGGGATTAAGGGTTACGGAGAAAAGGCGGGGACGGGGTACTGAACTGGTAAGATCAGCTAGGATCTCAGACGAAGATCAGCCATGATCTCATTGAATGGCGGAGCAGGCTCGAAGGGCCGAATGGCCTACTCCTGTTCCTATCTCTATGTTTCTATGTTTCTATCCAGAGATTACAACCTTCGAGGTCCTGCTCTTTAATCTGTTACCTAGCTCCCTAAATTCTTGATGCAGGACCTCCTCCCCCTTCCTTCCTATGTCGTTGGTCCCAATGTGGACCACGACCTCTGCCTGCTCACCCTCCCCCTTAAGAATGCCCTGTAGCCGCTCAGTGACATCCCAGACCCTGGCCCCAGGGAGGCAACAAACCATCCTGGAGTCACGTTTGCGGCCACAGAAATGCCTATCTGTTCCCCTTACGATAGAATCCCCTACCACTATTGCTCTCCCACTCTTTTTCCTCCCTTTCTGAGCAGCAGAAGCGTCCCTGGTGCCAGGAAGCTGGCTGCTGCTGCCTTCCCCTGGTGAGTCATCCCCCTCAACAGTGTCCAACTTGGTATACTTGTTTGAAAGGGGGATGTCCGCAGGGGTTCCCTGCACTTCCTGCCTGCCTCTGTTGCTCCGCCTGATGGTCACCCGCTGTGCAGCCCTACCCTGAGGCGTGAACAACTCGCTAAATGTGCTATCCATGACCCTCTCAGCATCGCGCATGCTCCAAAATTCATCCACCCGCAGCTCGAGCGCCGCAATGCGGTCTACAAGTAGCTGCAGCTGGATGCATTTCCCGCACACATGGTCGTCAGGGACACTGGCAGCGTCCCTGATTTCCCACATGGAGCAAGAGGAGCAGAACACGGGTCTGAACTCTCCTGCCATGACTTTCTCCTTTATTAATCTAAAAAATTATTCAATACCCCAGTTACAGGTATACTCTAGGGTGCTTTATTTACCAACTGTCCCCACTACACCAGAGACCCTAGAAATTTAACACCACAGAAGTCAAGCTTGTATTGAAAAGAAATACTCACCAACCAATCACTTACCTGCTCCCTGGTGACGTCACACTCTGATTACTTTTTACCTCTCTCCTCTGCTGTTGCTTTGGTATGCCTCAGTATCTGCAGTATTTCGGTTTGTGTTCCTATCCTGTTGTAACTCTGGTCCAACTACCAGGCATTTAATAGGACCACAAAACTGTTATGTTCATTAATAACTAGTCGTTTGTATTAAGAACAGCTAGCTTTTGCTAGACACTTTATTGAGCACATGTAGACTAGGTACAGTATCTGTAGAGGCCTCCATCTTGACTGCTGCCTTGTGGGTGGCCTAGTGCATTGTGGGTAGCCCACTCTTATATACATACAGCACCACCTAGTGTATCATTCCAGAATGACAGGTTACTGATCATTACATCCCCCTTTCTTTGAGGTTAAACAAAATCAGTATCAATCAATATCAATCAATAACAACATAAACATCTTCAACAGTCACTACATTTTCAATGTAGTTTTCTTTGAACTCAAAGATTAAGTCTATCAGGCTTTTTCACTTCACGTGTGGATCTTCTCAGCACAGGTAAGTCTGATGTTTTTTCATGAGAGCCTGTATGTGTATTTGTGTTAGATTGTTCTGGTGGTGAGTGACAAGATTCAGTTGCAGCATTGTCATCGATTTGCTCTTCGATAGTCTCTTGTGTTTTTAGGAGGGAACGGCGGTTCCTCCTGAGAATATGTCCTTCCTCAGTTCTAACAGTGTATGACCTTGGCCCTACTTCCTCAAGAACTGTAGCTTTCCTGTTCCATGCATCTGGATCCTCAATCCTGATAACATCATCCCTTGTCAATGGTTTCAGAGTTTTGGATGACTTTTCATGGTATGATTTCTGTTTCAGCTTTAACAGTTGAAGTCTCTGTCTCAGTTCCTTACTCTGCTTTTCTTTTGCACAGCAGGGTATCGTGGTACGCAACTTGCGACCCATTAGGAGTTCAGCAGGTGAAGAACCAGAGTCTAAAGGCGAGGCTCGGTAGCTCAGCAGGGCGAGATAAGGATCAGACTTGCTTTCTGTCGCTTTCTTCAGTAGCTGCTCGAGAACTTGAACACCTTTCTCTGCCTTACCATTCGACTGAGCGTACAAAGGACTGGATGTGATGTGTTGAAAGTCATAATGTGCTGCAAACTGTTGCCACTCCTTACAGTTGAAGCACGGACCATTGTCGCTAACGGCAATCCTGGGAATTCCATGTCTGGCGAAGATGGATTTCACATGCATTATGACACTGCTTGCTGTGGTGCTTGAGAGCAGCGCCATCTCAGGATAGTTAGAATAGTAGTCAATCACTATTAGATAGTCTTTACCATTTAAATGAAAAAGGTCCATACCAACCTTTTGCCATGGTGCTGTTGGTATGTCAGCTACTATCATTGGTTCCTTTGCTTGTTTGTTTTGGTGTTTCTGACATGTCTCACATTTGCCTATCATGTTCTCAATGTCCTTATTTATACCAGGCCAATAAACAGTGTCTCTTGCTCTCCTTTTGCATTTTTCAATTCCGAGGTGTCCCTCATGAATCCTTTTGAGCACGTCTTGTCGTAGAGCCTGTGGAATGACTATTCTGTTCTGTTTTAGTAATAGTCCAATTGCGACACTCGGTTCTGACCGTATGTGAAAATATTTTGGACAGGAACCTTTTGGCCAACCATGATGAATGTTCTCTATTACTGTTTGTAATACTGTATCTTTTACTGTTTCTTCTGCTATTTGCTTTGATTTTGTGTCTGACACGGGCACCGCAGCAGTGACCATACTCACATGAACATCCATGTCTTCTTCAGTACAGCTCACATGACTCATTGTGGGTGCTCTGGATAGTGCATCTGCTAACACTATGTATTTGCCTGGTGTGCAGATCAGTTCAAAGTCATATCTTTGCAGCTTCATCATGAGTCGTTGAATCCTTGGAGACATCTCATTCAGGTTCTTTTTCATGACGGCAACCAGTGGGCTGTGGTCTGTCTCAACTGTGAAGGTGGGAAGTCCATATATGTAGCCATGAAACTTTTCTAGTCCAACTACCAAGCCTAGACATTCCTTTTCAATCTGGGCGTATCGACACTCAGTATCAGTCATAGACCTGGAGGCATAGGCAACAGGCTTCCAATCTTCACCCTCTGCTTGTAGCAAGACCGCACCTAGGCCATCTTTTGATGCATCTGTTGACACTTTGATTCTTTTTGTTGGGTCAAAGAAGGTGAGTACAGGTGTGGTTGTCAGCACTGTTCTGAGGTTGATCCACTCTTGTTCATGTCTTTCTGTCCATGCGAACTCATTTGTTTTACGTAGCAGGTCTCGCAGACAGGCTGTCTTGGCTGACAAGTTAGGAATGAACTTTCCAATGAAGTTTATCATCCCCATGATGCGTAGCACTCCTTTTTTGTCAGTGGGTCAGTGCATTTTGAGTACGGCGTTTACTTTTTCCATATCTGGCTCTATTCCTTTACCAGATAGATTATCTCCTAGGAAAGTGACTTCCTGGATGCCAAACTGACACTTGGCATTGTTGAGCTTCAGTCCATTCCGGCATATGCTCTGTAGCACTTTAGTCAGTCTCTCATTGTGTTCTTTCAGTGTGGAGCCCCAGATGATGATGTCATCAACATAGACCCGAACTCCTTCCAGACCGTCAATTATGTGTTCCATCGCTCTATGAAAGATTTCAGATGCAGATATTATCCCGAAAGGCATTCTGAGGAAACAATACCTGCCAAATGGTGCATTGAAGGTACAGTATTTGGTGCTCTCTTCATCCAGTTTTAGTTGCCAAAATCCTTGTGAGGCATCGAGCTTTGTAAAGTATCTGGCACCTGACATTTCACTGGTGATTTCTTCTCGCTTGGGAATCTGGTAGTGTTCACGTTTTATGTTTGCATTTAAGTCCTTTGGATCCATGCATATTCTTAGATCATTGTTCTTTTTCTTGACACATACCATGGAGTTAACCCAGTCTGTTGGCTCTTCAACTTTCCTGATGACTCCTAGTGTGGTCATTCTGTCCAGTTCATTCTTGAGCCGGTCATGCAGGGGTGCTGGAACTCTTCGTGGAGCATGTACCACTGGCTGAGCATTCTCCTTTAGCTGGATCTTGTAAGTGAATGGTAGAACTCCAAATCCTTTAAACACTTCCTGGAAATTATTCACTACAGAATCCACCGAGTCATCTGGTCTGCTTATGGCACAGTTTATACGGTAGACTCTCTTGACCAGTTCTAAGTCCTCACAAGCTTTGTCACCCAGTAGTGAATCAAGTCCTTCAGCCACAACAGAAAACATGAGATGATGCACTTTGTCTTTGACTGTCACTTTAAGTATGCATATACCTAAGCTATCTATTTTCTGTCCATTATAGTCCTTCAGTAGTACTGACTTTTTCTGTATTTTGGGCTTTTCTTTCATATTGTTAATGTCACTCATACTGATTAAGTTTGCTTTTGCCCCAGTGTCTAGTTTCAATGTAACTAATGCTCCATTTACCTGCAGTGGGTGTCGTGTCCGTGTGTAGATAAAGACACTGAAGACAGGAGTTGGTTCATAGGTATTTACTAAGCAAGTCTGGGGGGGGTTTCTAAAGGATATACACAATACACAGGCTTATATAGCCCAAGTGGCAATTACCGGCATTCCGCACACCTGGGGCTCTTAAAGGCACATACACCACAATTCCTCCCCTTCTAGCTAACTAGTACATCATATTTTAAGTAATTATTAATTACATGTTATATGCAAAATAATATACATTGCTGTATTAATTAATTATAAGTTAGTCTCTCAGGAGGCTTCCTGACTCGGTCCGGATAACGCCTTGGGGGTGTAGTAGTTTCTGGTGGTGTAGTAGGTTCTTCTGGCAAGGCTGATTCATCTTGAAGGCCAGTGTCGGGTTCATCGGGCCCCAGTATCACCGGATCGGATGTAGATATGGGTATCTCTACTTCATCGTTAGATGTATAGAGTGGTGGTGTAGGTTGTCCCTTTTCGGATGACTTGATGATTTGGTCAGTATGGCGCCTTATTATGCTGTCTCCGATGTCCACGGTATACATCAGTGGTCCTAATCGTGTGCAGATAGTTCCAGGCTGCCATTTCTCGGTACGGTAGTCCCGGGCCAAAACCGGTTGGCCTATCTGGAAGGCCCTAGTTGGCCTTTCATTCATGCACTGAAACTGTCGGTTCTCCACGTCCCTTCGGATGTTGGGCTTGACCAAATCCAGCCGGCATCTTAGGTTTCTATTGTAGAACATCATGGCAGGAGTTTGGTTAGTAACCATATGCGTTGCATTCCTATATGCAAATAAGAAGTTATCCACCTTGTGCTGAAGTTTTATGTCTTCATTACCCATGGCCTTGATGGCCTTCTTGAAGGTCTGGACAAACCTTTCAGCCAATCCATTGGTGGCGGGATGGTATGGGGCGGACGTGTAGTGCTTTACCCCATTGTTCTTTAAGAACTTTCTGAATTCTTCGGACACAAATTGCGGTCCATTATCAGAACATAGCTGCTCCGGCAGCCCATCCCTGGCAAATATGGCCCTTAATACTGTGATGGTTTTTTCCGTGGTGGTGGAGGACATCTTTATTACCTCCGGCCACTTGGAGTGTGCATCAACTGCGATTAAGAACATTGAGTCCATAAATGGACCAGCAAAGTCGATGTGCACCCTTTGCCAGGGAGATGAGGGCCACTCCCATGGATGTAGAGGGGCCTGTGGCGGAGCATTTTGGACCTTCTGGCATCCTAGGCAGCTCTTGGTCATGTCTTCGATGTCTCCATCGATACCTGGCCACCATACAAACGCCCTAGCTAGGTTCTTCATTTTCACTTCACCCAGATGCCCCTCGTGAAGCTCCTTTCGCACTTTATCCTGGAGTTTGGGTGGAATCACCACTCTGACTCCACACATCAAGGTTCCTCGGCACACTGACAGCTGTTCTCTTCTTTGCGAGTATGCTGGCAACAGTGGTTCGCCATGTGCTGGCCATCCCTTCACTGTTAAATCGTAGACCCGTGAGAGAGTAGGGTAATTTCTTGTC
Source organism: Somniosus microcephalus (assembly GCF_052327205.1). NCBI lineage: Eukaryota > Metazoa > Chordata > Chondrichthyes > Squaliformes > Somniosidae > Somniosus > Somniosus microcephalus. The sequence goes on along the minus strand of NW_028225186.1, from coordinate 25,094 downwards.
TCCCTTTCAATGGCAGAATTTGTCACCGGTAGACATTCCACTATGGTAGAGTGGAATATCTCTACTGGGTCTACTGTAGGTGCCTCTTCTATCGTTGGCAACGGTAGGCGTGATAACCCATCAGCATTCCCATGCTGTTTTGACCCTTTGTATTCAATGTTGTATTGGTGTGCCCCTAGAAAAAGGGACCACCTCTGTAGTCTTTGTGCCGTCATAATGGGGACACCGTTTTTAGGGTTGAATATGGAGATGAGGGGTTGATGGTCAGTCAGCAAGGTAAATTTTTGTCCGTGTAGGTAATGGTTGAATTTCTTCACTCCCCATACCAGGCTGAGTGCTTCCCTGTCTATCTGGGCATAGTTACGCTCAGCTGAGTTCAATGAGCGTGACGCAAAAGCTATCGGCCGTTCCGAGCCATCAGGGAATCTATGGGACAATACCGCTCCTATGCCGTAAGGGGATGCATCGCACGCCAGTCTGATTGGTAGTGATGGGTTGTAATGAGCCAAAATTTTCTCGGATGTGATTAAGTCTTTACATTTATGGAAGGCACGTTTACAGTCTTCGTTCCATTTCCAAATCACTCCTGTCTGTAGAAGATCATTAAGAGGGTGTAGAATAGTTGATAAGTTCGGTAAAAATTTATGATAGTAATTTATTAATCCCAGGAATGACCTTAATTGTGAAACATTTTCAGGTGCTGGGGCTTTTATAACTGCTTCAATTTTTTCAGGTGACTTATGCAACCCTTCCTTATTAATTATGTGGCCACAATATGATATCTGATTTTGGAAAAATTCGCACTTGGGGCGATTTGCTCGTAGGCCCCGTTCTTTCAGCCTTGTGAGCACCTGCTCCAAATTGGCAAGGTGCTTGTTGTCATTTTCTCCTGTTATAAGGATGTCGTCTAGGTAGCATTGAGTCCCCGGAATCCCTTGCAGGACTTGCTCCATAGCTCTTTGCCAGATAGCTGGAGCTGATGCTATTCCAAAAAACAGTCGATTGTACTGGTACAGGCCTTTGTGTGTGTTTATTGTGAGATACTTTTTAGAGGTCTCCTCAACCTCCATCTGTAGATATGCCTGTGCCAAGTCAATTTTTGTGAAACGTTTCCCTCCGGATAGTGAGGCGAAAATATCTTCTATCCTCGGAAGAGGATACTGTACCGTGTGAAGGACCGCGTTTACAGTCACCTAAAGTCCCCACAGATGCAAATCTTTTTCTGTTCCTCAGAGTTATTTTTCAATGTTTTTTTCATGACTGGAACGATGGGTGTTGCCCATTCGCTCCAATCTATTTTGGATAATACGCCTGCCTTTTCCAAATTCTTCAGCTCTGCCTCGACTGCCGGACGTATTGCGTATGGCACCGGTCTTGCCTTAAAGAATTTTGGAATTGCTGTATCTTCCACTTTTATTGAGGCGGTGATGCCTTTCAAGGTTCTTAGTTTCTCTTGAAACACTTCTTTGGCGTTGGCCAAGATGTCTTTTAATCGTTCAGGTATGATGTCATCATTGTTTTTTTCCTTACTGGTCACCGTCAGTGCCTGAATGGAGTGCCAGTCTAAATGTATCTTCCTTATCCATTCACGTCCCAACAACGGTGGACCACCATCTTGTAGAATGTATAAATACAACTTTTGTATTTCTTTGCCGTTGTATACCATAGGCACCCTTATTTTTCCTTTGGGGTAGACTTTCTGCCCCGTATATGTTTTTAAGATAATGGATGTCTTTTAGAGGTATATGCGAAAATAGCCTCTCGTAATCTCGTCGATATATTACGGTTAGAGCTGATCCTGTATCTAGCTCCATTTTAACTGGGGACCCTGCTATTGTGAGGGTAACCCAAATGGTTTGGTAATCCTCTTTGGCAAGTACATTATGTAATTTGAGACAGCTTAGTCTCTTGTTTCCGGAGTCGCTATCGCTATTCTGGTCTTCGGAGCTACTGTCCGCCATCATTTGTACCTTCCTGTACTTTTCTTTATTGATTTTTTGTTTTCTGTCAGTGGATTTATTTTGTCCAGATTGGCATACCCGTGCAATGTGTCCAATCTTACCACATTGCCTGCATGCTTTGCCCTTGAACCAGCAGTCCCTCTGGTTATGGGTGGATCTGCCGCAGCGATAACATCTTCCGAACTCCTGTGTCATTTTATGGGTGCCGAAGTCCTGTGTCTCTTGTTGTATCTCTGCAGCTCCTTTTGCTGCTGCTTCGTATGATACAGCCATACTGAAAGCTTTGTCCAATGTTAAATCTTTTTCAGAAAGCAGTCTTTTTTGTGTTCCTTCACTTAAGAGACCGCAAACTAATTTGTCTCGAAGATGATCCGAAAGTCCTGCTCCGAATTGGCAGTACTTTGATAGCTTTCTTAATTCGGTTAGGTAATCAGCGTTACTTTCATTCTTGTGTTGATTTCTCTTGAAGAACTTGAATCGTTCCGCTATCAGCAGCGGTGTTGGGTTTAAATGCTCCTGCAGGGTATCAACAATTTCTTTAAAAGTCTTGTCCTTTGGTTTGGCTGGAGTGATTAAATTTCGTAACAGCCCGTATGTCTTCGCGCCCATTAAGTTCAGAAGTACTGAAGCTTTTTTTTCATCTGTTATTCCAGTTGCAGTGCAATAAACCTCTACTCTTTCCACGGATGTGGTCCAATCTTCTATTTCGCCATCAAAAGCCTCAATATTACCAGATTTAGGCATTTCAGAAAAGATATGGCGCTTCCCGCGCTTTAAAAAAAAAAAAATTTCTCTCTCTGTAGCAACGATATGGCGCTTCCTGCGCTTTCCCGCCGCTGCTACCGATAACAACGCTGTTTTACTGTGGTTTCCGCTTATTCACTGTTGGAGACTCGTTCCCGACGGAGGTCTAAACGCTGACCTGCTTGCCGCGCCGGCCGTCTCTCGAGTGCACGCTCCCAGTCCATTATTGCTTGCCTCCGATTTCGCTGCCTGTCTCAGCTGTAGAGCCCGCCGCTGGAGCTCCAGCCTGACGCCCAGGAAGGATTAGCGCAGTACCTGTCACCAGCTTGGCCAGCTGGTGAAACCACAGTTTCTCTTACTTCCTTGAGTCTTCTGGACGCTGAAGGAATCGATGTCCTTGAGGTGCTGCCGAATTGCAGGTAAGTCCGTTTCCACTTCGTCGCCACTGTAGTGTCCGTGTGTAGATAAAGACACTGAAGACAGGAGTTGGTTCATAGGTATGTACTAAGCAAGTCTGGGGGGGGGGTTCTAAAGGATATACACAATACACAGGCTTATATAGCCCAAGTGGCAATTACCGGCATTATGCACACCTGGGGCTCTTAAAGGCACATACACCATAATTGCTCTTAAAGGCACATACACCACAGTGGGATCATCCATTTGTCCTCTTTTACTGAATTGACGTTATGTTCAGCATTGTTTATTCCTGAGGGCTGCACATTTTCTGTATCCTTTTCTATATTGTCGCATGACACCATTCCTACAAAAAATGTCTCACTTAAATCAGTGTCCTCAATCACATTAACTCGGACTTGTTGCCCTTTCTTTGTTTTTACTTTTGAAAAGCATTGTTTGGCAAAGTGATTCTTTCCATGACATTTTGTGCACATTTTCCCAAACGCTGCACATTGTTTTAACTGGTGTTTGTAACCACAGCGTTTACAATTAAAAATTCCTTCCTCCGATTGCTTTTCACTTCTGTTCTGCCCATGTTTCTTCCCCTTGTAGGACACAGCACCGACAGCAGCACTTACTGCAATCGCATCATCATTGATTTCACTGAAAGTCTTGGCATGCTTTTGAGCTAGCTCGCTAGCTTGGCATATTTTCACAGCAATTTCCAATGTCAGTTCGGTTTCTCTCAACAGACGTTCCCTGACTTTTTTTTATCATGAATACCAAACACAATCTGGTCACGAATCATGGATGCTTTCAGCTCAGAGAAATTACATGTCTGTTGTAGTGTATGTAACTGTTCTACCTTTAAGAGAACTATTGTATGTAACCGTTTACCTTTAAGAGAACTATTTTAGGTGTGGCACTACGTTATCTTGGCTGCTGTATACTGTAATACCGACGGTGACCACACCAGTATATAAGTGCTGTGGCAGAACTTATTGGGCAGAATCGCCCTGACCTTCGAATAGTAAAGTCCTGTTTAAGTTACTCTTGTAGTCTTTGTACTACTTCGCTATACAACCCACAGACTTTACAGTGGCGACGAGTTCGATCTTACCCTGCGGCATCAATACCTCTGAAGAAATAAACGAGCGTCGAGAAGAGGCACCCGCCCTCGTCGTTTTGCTGAGAGAAAACTCGAGTCTGCAGACCAAGTAAGGAGGAAGATTTCAAACACGAAGTCTTCCATCAGCAACAGGCACGGATTGTCCCTTCTGTCACGGTGGTGAGTGAGCCGATCAACACGAGAAGCAAGTCGGCCACGGTGACTGTGAGTAAAGGGAAAATAGAAACAAATAAACGAAGGATAAGGGCGGTGCACTCGACCACGGTCGAGGGGGAAAGGAGCCGGACAGAAGTCGGGCCCAGAGGCGCTGAGACTGGGGCAGCGTGGAGCAGAAGCCGCGGTACAAGCAGGCGAGGGCGCGTCGTGAGACGGCTAGACCGCGACGGCGAAAAAGGCTGGACAACTACCGCGACCACGAGGCGCTGCGACCGGTATCATAAGGCGCGGGAAGATATAAAAATAAATAAGCCACGGAGAACTCAGCCGCAGCCGGGGAGGAAAGCACCGGACTGCGAGAAGCTGGGAGGCGTGATTGGGGTGAAAAAGGCCAGATAGTGATTGAGGCCACGAAGCGCTGCGACCGGATCGTAAGGCGCGGTATGATATAAAATAAATAAACCGCGGAGTAAGTAGCCGCAGCCGGAGAGGGAAGCACCGGACTGCGAGAGCGCTGGAGGCGCGATTGGGAGCCGAGCGAACGGGAGAGACAGAGCCCGAGCGAGGAACGCTGAGCGAGAGCCAGCCCAGCGGCTGAAACTGTTTGCCGCCAACGGGTTGTACCCAGCACCGGCTGCCCTGCCGAGACAAGGGAACGCGCTGAAGCCGACGCGCAGGCTGCAAACCCGAAAGCCAGCGGCCGTCGCCCGAGGGAAGCTTACACCTCCGGCCAGGGGAAGAAACGTGGGAAGCCGCCAGTAGGCGGGGAAGAAGACAGAAGCGGGAACCGCCATTTTAAAGTGGGCGGGGAAAGAAGATAAGCGCGGGAAACCGCCACCTGAAAAAAAAAAGTTAAAGAATATTGTTGTTGTTTCTCAGGAAGAGTGTGAAGATGCCTAAGCATAGTAACAGCAACGGTTTCCATGCTGAGGTGGAAGATGGCCCACGTATGTAGAACGCATCGAGATATATTGTACGGCTAATAAAATAGCAAATTATGAAAAAGCTCTAACCTTATTAAATTCAATGGGTGCGAGGACATACGGGTTATTGAAGCATCTTCTATCACCAGCTAAACCGACTGATCAGTCTTTCGAGAATATTGTTGCTGTCCTGAAGGATCATTTTAACCCCGCACCGCTGATGTTAGCGGAACGATCTAAATTTTACTGGAGAACACAACGAAAAGAGGAAAGTAACGCGGAGTACTTGGTCGAGCTGCGTAGACTAGCGAAATACTGCCAGTTTAGAGGAAATCTGACAGAGGCATTGCGAGACAAGTTCGTGTGTGGATTGTCGAAGGAAGGAATGCAAAAACGACTACTCGAAGAGAACGATCTTACACTTGATAAGGCTGTCCGTATTGCAGCATCGCACGAAGCCGCAGCGAGAGGCACGGCGGAAATGCAGCGGAAGACAGCGGTACTCAGTGTGGATCAAATGACTTCGGGTACAACGAAATGTTCTTTTTGTGGGAAGACAACACACGACCAGAACCAATGCTGGGTTAAAAACCAGGACTGTAGGAAATGTGGCAAGCTTGGCCACATAGCTAAGGTATGCCGGTCAGGAAAGAAGAACAACAATAATAAGTCACCGCACAAGAAGTACAGAAAGGTACATGAGGTGACTGGGAAGAGTCCAGAGGAACAGAATTTGGACTCAGACTCCAACAGCAAGGCACTGGGTAGTCTGAGGATTCATAATGTGAGTAAAGGAGCTGAACGACAAACTATCTGGATCACACTACAGATTGCAAAAGTCCAAGTGAAGATGGAAGTGGACACCGAATCGGCGTTGACGGTCATGAATAAGCATGATTACAAAAAGTTATTCAAACATATTCCCCTACGGGATACGGAGATAGTATTGCAGACATACACGGGGCACAAAGTATACCCCATCGGGAAGATAGAAGTCAAGGTGAGATACAAAGACAAAGATCACCGAAGGATGGACTTGTATGTGCTGCCCGAGGGAGGTCCACCACTTCTGGGACGGGAGTGGATCAGGAAAATAAAGATAGACTGGCATTCACTAAACACAATGACGGTAGATTCCGGGAAGGAAGAGGTCAAACCTGAACGGTTGTCCAGAATATTGGGCGAAGCTAAAGAGGTAGTCCAGCAAGGACTGGGAACACTGAGAGGAATTAAAGCAAAAATCAAGATTGCAGAACATGCAAGGCCAAAATTTTTCAAAGCCAGATCGGTACCTTACGCGATATGACCTGCTGTGGAGGCAGAACTGGAAGAGCTTGAACGTTCAGGGGTACTGTCTAAGGTGGACTGGAGTGAGTGGGCCACGCCCATTGTTCCCGTCATGAAGTCTTCATCAAGTAACAAGCCAGGGGGACTGTGGAAGGTCCGCATCTGCGGAGATTTCAAGATCACAGTTAATCCGGTGCTTCACACGGTACAATACCCGCTTCCGCGGATTGAGGATATCTTTGCTTCATTGTCTGGCGGGCAACACTTCACCAAGATAGACCTGGCACAGGCATACTTACAAATGGAAGTCGAGGAAGAGTCGCGCCAGTATCTCACAATCAACACGCACAGAGGCTTGTATCGTTATAATAGACTGGTTTTTGGAGTAGCTTCGGCTCCAGCAATTTGGCAGAGGGCAATGGAGCAGGTCTTACAAGGTGTTCCAAGCACACAGTGTTACTTGGACGATATCCTGATTACGGGAGAAGACGAGGAGGAACACCTCACAAATTTGAAACTGGTGCTCACCAGGTTGAAGGAGTATGGCCTTCGAGTTAATCGCCAGAAATGTGAATTCTTCCAGAAACGGATCTCGTACTGCGGTCATGTCATTGACCAAGAGGGGCTGCACAAGTCGCCTGACAAGATAGAAGCTGTCGTGAAGGCCCCCGCTCCGGAAAACGTTTCACAGTTGAGATCGTTGCTGGGGTTGATTAATTATTATCACAAGTTTCTGCCAAATTTATCCACTGTGCTACATCCGCTGAATGCTCTGTTACGGAAAGAAGTGCCATGGAAGTGGAGCGAGGACTGTAAAAAGGCCTTTCGCAGAAGCAAGGCGTTGATTACCTCTGAGGAAGTGTTGGCTCATTTCAACCCAACGTTACCTCTTCGTCTAGCTTGTGATGCTTCTCCTTATGGAATTGGAGCAGTACTTTCACACAAGTTACCAAATGGCTCGGAAAGGCCAGTCGCATTTGCGTCCCGATCGTTGACCTCCGCGGAGCGAAATTACGCTCAGATAGACAGGGAGGCCCTCAGCCTTGTGTGGGGAGTAAAGAAATTCAATCATTACCTGCAGGGCAAGAAGTTCACATTACTGACAGACCACCAGCCGTTGGTGTCCATATTCAACCCTAACAAGGCTGTTTCCACTATGACAGCACAAAGGTTACAGAGGTGGTCCGTGTTACTTGGGGCACACCAATATGACATTGAATACAAAAGCTCCAAACAGCATGGAAATGCTGATGGGTTATCGCGCCTACCGTTGCCGGTAGTAGAAGAGGCAGCTACAATGGACCCGGTAGAGATGTTCCACTCATCCATAGTAGAATGTCTACCAGTAACCAATTCGATGATCGAGAATGAAACAAGAAATGACCCGACTCTCTCACGGGTCTATGATCTAACAGTGGAGGGATGGCCAGCACATGGCGAACCAACACTGCCAGCATTTTCACAACGGAAAGAACGGCTGTCAGTGTGCCGAGGAACCTTGATGTGTGGATCGAGAGTGGTGATTCCACCCAAACTTCAGCATAAGGTGCTAAAGGAACTTCACGAGGGGCATCTGGGTGGAGTGAAAATGAAGAACCTAGCAAGAGCGTTTGTGTGGTGGCCAGGTATTGATGGAGACATCGAGGAAATAACCAAGAGTTGTCTAGGATGCCAGAAGGTCCAAAACGCGCCACCACAAGCTCCTCTGCATCCATGGGAGTGGCCCTCATCTCCTTGGCAAAGGGTACACATCGACTTTGCTGGTCCATTTACGGACTCAATGTTTCTAATAGCGGTGGATGCACACTCCAAGTGGCCGGAGGTAATAAAGATGTCCTCCACCACCACGGAAAAAACCATCACAGTATTAAGGACCATGTTTGCCAGGAATGGGCTGCCGGAACAGGTCTGTTCTGATAATGGACCACAATTTGTGTCCGAAGAATTCAGGAAATTCTTAAAAAGCAATGGGGTCAAGCACTACACGTCAGCCCTATACCATCCCGCCACCAATGGCTTAGCTGAAAGGTTTGTCCAGACCTTCAAGAAGGCCATAAAGGCCATGGGTAATGACAACATCAACTTACAACATAAGGTAGATAACTTCTTGTTGGCGTACAGGAATGCAACACATGCGGTCACAAATCAAACTCCCGCCATGATGTTTTTCAACAGAAGGCTAAGATGCCGGCTGGATTTGATTAAGCCAAACGTCAGAAGGGACGTAGAGAACCGGCAATTGCAGGGCATGAATGAAAGGCCAACTAGATCTTTTCAGACAGGTCAACAAGTTTTGGCCCGGGACTACCGTACCGAGAAATGGCAGCCTGGAACTATTGTAAAAAGGCTAGGGCCGCTGCTGTATACAGTGGACATTGGTGGCAGCATCATAAGGCATCATGTTGACCAGATCATAGGGTCATCCACAAAGAGCCAACCTACTCCACAACCTTACACGGCTAATGTCGAAACAGAGATACCCAGAGCCCCTACCTCCGATCTGGTAATACTGGAATCAGATGATCCGGACACTGTCCTTCAAGCTGAATCGGCCTTGCCGGAAGAACCTACTACCCCACTGAAAACTGCTACGCCACCGAGGCGTTATCCGGACAGAGTCAGGAGACCTCCAGAGAGACTGAATCTGTGAACTGTTTTACATAATTTGTATATATGTTCTAATGATATGGTTAATGGGAAATAAGTATGTTGTAAGCTAAAAAGGGAGGATTGTAGTGTATGTAACTGTTCTACCTTTAAGAGAACTATTGTATGTAACCGTTTACCTTTAAGAGAACTATTTTAGGTGTGGCACTACTTTATCTTGGCTGCTGTATACTGTAATACCGACGGTGACCACACCGGTATATAAGTGCTGTGGCAGAACTTATTGGGCAGATTCGCCCTGACCTTCGAATAGTAAAGTCCTGTTTAAGTTACTCTTGTAGACTGTGTATTACTTCGCTATACAACCCACAGACTTTACATCTGTGCTTTCAGTTTCAGATCAGTCAAAAAGCTATCAAAAGTCTCATTTTGCTGCTGTGTCCGAGAATGGAAGATGTACCTCTCGTAGGTTTCATTCTTTTTGGGAGAACAATGTGTCTCAAACTTCTTTAGCACTTCGTCTAATTTTTCTCTGTTCTCCTCTGGATTAAATACAAATGTATTAAATACCTCTATCGCCTGTGGGCCTGCAACCGTGAGCAGCAACGCTATTTTCCTTGTGCCTGGCTTCGTACCGTACCCGATGGCAGCAATGTGGAGTTCGAATTGTTGTTTAAAAGTCTGCCAATTGTAGTCGACATTTCCTGTGAGTTTCAAACGCTCTGGTGGCTTCAAATTCTCCATGTCGCATTGCACAATATTCAGCAGATCTTACCAATCCTGGTACCATGTTATGTTCATTAATAACTAGTCGTTTTTATTAAGAACAGCTAGCTTTTGCTCGACACTTTATTGAGCACATGTGGACTAGGTACAGTATCTGTAGAGGCCTCCATCTTGACTGCTGCCTTGTGGGTAGCCTAGTGCATCGTGGGTTGCCCACTCTTATATACAGACAGCACCACCTAGAGTACCATTCCAGAATGACAGGTTACTGATCATTACAAAAACCTCCAGAACAGAGAAGAGTGAATTACATAAACCATACAACACAGAAATAGGATGTTTGGCCCAACTCTCTTCCGCAAACAGCAGTTGATGCTCGGTCAAGTGTTAATTTTAAATCTGAGATTAATAGATTTTTGTTAACCAAAGGTATTAAGGGATATGGGGCAAAGGCGGGTATATGGAGTGAGGACACAGATCAGCCATGATCTCAATGAACGGAGGAACATGTTCGAGGGGCTCAATGGCCGCCTCCTGTTCCTATCCAGCTCATGTTGTTTATTCTCTACACAAGCAGTGGTCCTAATCCCATGTGGCTGCCCTGTTCCTATACCATGGCATCTAATCTCGTTTAGGTACATCATTGGAGAGAGGTTCAGTTGTAACTACAGTGGTGTTTGAACTTGGCTCCCACCAGCAGTAAAAGTGAAGGTGGTCTCCCCAGAGTGTCAGAACAATCATGGGTGTGCAAGACACGTGACGCCTCAATCGGCTGAGAAATTACAAATGTCCAAAGAGCTTTCATTTCCCTTGTGGTGTGGAAAACCAATGTATTTTCCAGTTTAACTCCTAGAAACTGTCCAGCCAACATTTTATTATGAATCAGTCTATCCATGTATACTCGCTCAGTGTTGGAGAGAATATTTAAAGGGCCCTTGTGGCTTGGTATTTTCAAATGGAGTTCATTCATTCCCTTTAGATGAACTGTTTTTGAACAGCTTTAATGGATGTTTAATTTGTGGATTCTTCAGGAACACTCAGAAATCACCGCACACTTTGTGGGTTAAGGGCAGTCTTTTGGAACAGTTGTGGCCATTAGCGATATACCGAATGAATTATCGAAAATAATCTAGCTACTATTTGATCCGAATTAGCTAGTGGATCCCTACTGTCTTGTTTTGCACACTTTGTACAAAAATAATAAATTGCAGGACAACGGATTATTACAATTTAAACTCTTTTAATGAAGCATCAAGTCTGTAAGCTTTCTCAATCAATACAGCACCGTGTGGACAAGATGGAGTTCGGACCCCTGGGTCTTCTAAACAATAGCAGTCCTTACAGATGCCTGCAGGCCAATGACAACGCAACATGTGATCACGTGAATACAACAGGTATTGCTTCGATGCCTGCGGGCCAATGATAATTCAGTATGCAAATGTTACACCTACAACAATGCTGCTGCAATAGAAAGTAAGTTTTTGGTAGAAAAATCATTGGCTTGAATAGGATTTATATGATTGTGGCAGAGACCACATAGGGACAGTAACACAATTCACTATGTATAGGCAATGTTATCGCTCCACGTTATGTACGGAACTTGGTTGGGTTATCGGAGCAGGGTCCCTTTAAGAGTCGTCGATTGTGTGTCGATGTCATAGCCCTGCGACGAGGCCGAGTCCCTCAGTCCATGCGGAGAGTTAATAAAGCTAACACGTGTTTTTCTTTGCTGCTATGAAAGTCTCGCACTCTATTTCCAGTGACTCCTACATGATTACTGATTTAGCTTCACTTTACCCAACACCAACAATCTCCCCGTAGGACACACTACTGCTCGATTCAGACTAGTGCTTTACTTAATCCCAGACATCAAGTATTGCCGTCAGTGGGGCTAGGAAAAGAAAGTAACCTGGGAAAGAAAGAGAATGATAAACAGAAATGATCCTGCCCAAATGGAAGTTTCTAAGATGGCCAACGCTGTACTGTGTACACATGTCACACAGCTTTGGCAATCTAGTGCGTGACTTGTGCCATCAGTCAAATGTAAAGACAGCTCAATAGCAGATCATTCCCCCACCTTTACAGGTAAAAGTCTGAAGCAAGACACCAGGCATGTACTCTCCCTTCTCCTGACTGAAGAGTCACTACTGTCAGCACTAATTCAACCCCCTTCACCCTTCCCCATTTCTTTGTTTTAAAGCCACCACAGCTTAATGACTGTTTGCTGGCAGATGTTATAAAAAACCCTTTTCAGCAGGAACTGTTACCAAGAGCTCAGAAAACCATTAGAATCCTCTCCAGTGATGATTTGAAGATGTGGGCACAGCCATCCTGGGAGTGACTTCTGTATTTTTAACTTGGATCATATTACACAGCTGTGTATTGTGCAGTGGGATCTTAACCAGATCAGCTATTTAATTAAACAAAGACAAACCAGTTCAATGATGAATAACCTTTATTTCCATGTACTGTGACAGTTAGATGAGAAAACTGGGAAATAATGACAACCAAAGTATTCACCACCAGAAGTTGGTCACACTTCATTTCCAACCTGTATAGAACTAATGGTTCAAGAATCCCATTCAACTCAGGCTGTGCTTGTCAAACAGGTACTCTCCCATGCCATTCTCAGGGGCTCCCAGTCTCTTCAAGTTGGTGATGTGATCTCCAAGCTTCTTGATCATCTTCACTTGCTCATCCAAGTAGTGGGTCTCCAGGAAGTCACACAACTGAAAGTGAAAAACAAAGCACAATTAGCTCAGAGGAGACATCATCAAAGGCCTTCTGAGCTTCACCGCCCATGGAGATGGTCCTTTATCTTCTACTGGATGGGGTAACTGGTACAAGTGCTGCAGAGAAATAGGTGGATTGGACGTCAGATTAGATTTACTCCAGGAGTAATGCATTTACCAATTTAAAATTGGAAAGCAGAACCCCCTTCAGTTACAACTTATCCTTTGCTGTCCCAATTTCAATCTGCTTTATGCACTGGCCTCATCTCAGTGAGATCCTGATGTTGAAGTCTTTTGTGAAAGATCATCAGAAACCTATTGGGCATGGAGATATTGCTAAAGATCAGTGATCAGATTAAGCTCCCCAGATAGCCTTCAACTCACCCAAAACATGGCAAGTGTCAGCCATGGCTTACTGGTACCACTGCCAGTCAGAAGGCCCTGGGTTGTCCCATTTCAGAGAATGGAGTGAAAACCAACACTTCACTGCAGTACTGAGGGAGAGCTGCAATGTCAGAGGTATTGTCTTTTGGATAAAACAGTACACAAGGTCTTGTCTGCCCACATGGTACTATTTCAAAGAAAAAAAACTGGAATGTCAGTGTCCTGGCCAATATTTATCACTAACCAACTTAATAAAACAGACTATCTGGTGATTTCTCTCATTTCTGCAGCAGGATCTTGGTGTGCAGATTGACTGCCATGTTGCAAACATTACAATAATGACACTTCAAGAAGTACTGAATTGGCTGTGGTGTTTTTGGACACCGACGACAAGGAAGGCACTGTAGATATGCAAATCTTTCTTTAAATGAGACATTAGGAACTTACATGAGGGTCAGTGTTCCCAGTGGAAAGTTGGTGTAGATCCAACAGACTCTGGTTGACATCCTTCTCCAGCTGCAGAGCTCTCTGCATCACCACTAGGCCATTGCTCCACTCATCCTGCTCTGGTTTCTGAGAGTTTGTAGGGGTGGGGTATAGAGTAACATTGGAAGAAATTAGTTAACAGACTTGAACATTTCAGGAGTTAGTCAGATCACAACTCAATGTCATTCTTGATATTCTAAGCCAGGATTTTAACCAGACAGTTCATCAAGAATTCTCTTTGGAATGAGTTATTTGACTTGAAATCACAGCACTATAGGCTCTAAAGTGAGATCACCTAAAATGGAGCACAATATTCCAAATGAGGTCTATCTAGCAGTAATTGCAGTAACACTTCCTTGCTTTCTATTCTATGCCAGAACATGAAGCCCACCTTTCAATCAGCCTTTTGTCTCTGCAAGCTAGCTTCTAAATGACATCTGTACTGGGACACACCCCAAATCCCTACACTCTTACATCTGATGTGAACATCAACCACTTCCTTCCAGTCAACCCCCTAGCCAGTCTCCAATTTTGCCCTGGAGCTCACTATAGACCCTAGCTCAGCAGATCACTATTTGCACATTTAGATCATATGCACTAGTCACCATCCAGTGGTCTATTTTATACCAACTGCCTCCTACTCCACCCAGTTTTATTGGGGTCACAAGGTTGCTTCTAATGCACTTCCAATTTCTGCCAGCAATCTCCTGCCTTCTGAAAATCCATGCATACAACAATCATTGAGCCTCCTCTTGGAACAACTTCCATGACTCAGATAATCTAGTATGAGGTAACTAGCCTACTTTTCACAAAACCATGGCAATTCTTCAAAGTTTGCTGAATCTAACCTTGACATCCTCCAGGACAACACGCCCCCCACGCATATTCTGGAATTTCAGCAGTTTCTCAGCATGCTCACGTTCCTCATGTGACTGCTCCTTGAAGAACTCGGCAAAGTGACGCAGGGCAACATCATCCCGGTCAAAGTAATACGACTGCAGGTAGAGAGAAAAATGGAAAAGAGACAATTGAAATCTAGATCTGATCCATGGCCAACTCAAATGGTAGCAACACCAATACTTTCCAAATCCTTTTTGAATATGTTGGAAGCTCCTCATTGAAGTAGCTCAACAGAATAGGAGGTTATGTTACTAGAAAATATTAGCGAGCTTTAATGCTTTTTGGAATAAAGCTCTCAACTACACTTGGTCAAAATATCTGTGGTATCTTCTTTTGTTCCCAGATGAAAGTCTAAAAGCAGAGAAGGAAAAGAGCCAAATCTTTAAAATTAAATAGTTTAACACCATCCTCAGGTGAGAAAGACTAACAGGATTCACTCAATTAGAGGGGGATAAAAACTGGCCAGAACCAGCCAATGTTTCACTAACTAGTCACCCAATTCAATCTAATTGTTGCCATCCAAGTTGGAAGTTGACTAGTTTTAGTGAATCTTCAAGATGAACCCTCCATTACAAACTTGATGAAACCCTGGAGTTAGTTTCAAATATAAACACATCAGAATAGGACAGAGCTATTACAGAGCAGGAAAGAGTCCTTCTGCAAGATCACTGTCTTAAGAGCATTCACTGGATTAAGACTGGGGAGGGCTATAGAGAGACCCTCTAAAGCCCATTCATTGACCTAGAGAAATTCTACCTGCTTAGAATAAAATAACAGCCTTAATTTTGAAATAGGACCCCAAAAATACAAAACTCACCATGGAGAGATAAACATAGGAGGAATAGAGCTCCATGTTGATCTGCTTGTTGACAGCATCCTCACAGTCCTTGTGATAGTTCTGACGCACTTGGGAAGCCATCTTAACTCTTCCTGTTGCAAAGCACTGAGCTCAAACTCCACTGTAGTAACAACCTAACCTCTACCCTCACAAGCTCCTGCATTTCAACAGGGTCTGGCATGATCAATGATGATTGACAATCCCTGTGAGCCAGTCAGGATCTTCCATCAATCCAGGCACCAATTAACAAAGGAGAGGGGGCGGTGTGTGATACCCAGAGCCAATCAGAGCTTTGGAATACAGAGGTTTGGATGATTATTCTGTGATGTCATTGCTGTTGGTTTCTTTGACTTTCCTCAAACTGAATTTGAAAGCGTCTCTGTTCTCAGAATCAGAGTTTCACAACATATCTCAAAGAGCTCGATGAAATTCCACCCTACAGATGGTGTCGAGCACAGCCGGCTCTAAGTTAACCCGTCTCTCGGAGAATTGATGGGCATCTCGGTGGCTCCAGAATGAGTCCGTGATACCAAGGTTCACAATGTTGACCACAATAGATTGAAAGAGACTGACCTACACCAGTCAGTCTGCAGTGGATCTGCAAAGCAGCCCACAACGAGTTGGGGAAATGGAAAGTGGATCAGTGGGGAGCTTCAGACAGAATCTGTTGCTCCGTCACTGTAAAGTGCGATGTGGACTTTTATCCCCATGAAATTTAAGAGCTGTAAAGTCCTGTGGTTAGTTTGCACTGTTTCCTCATCTCCTGCAAACCCCGGGTCTGTTTTGAGGAATGGTTTTATACCAGAAAGGTCAAGTGTCTCGTGTTTTCTCGACCGATGCTGCCTGACCTGCTGAGTGTCTCCAGCGTTTTCTGTTTTTCTTTGAGATTTCCAGTATCATAGAGTCATAGAGTAATACAGCACGGATAGAGGCCCTCGGCCCATCGTGTCCGCGCCGGCCATCAAGCCCTGTCTAATCTAATCCCATATTCCAGCATTTGTTCCGTAGCCTTGTATGCTATGGCATTTCAAGTGCTCATCCAAATGCTTCTTAAATGTTGTGAGGGTTTCTGCCTCCACAACCCTTTCAGGCAGTGAGTTCCAGACTCCAACCACCCTCTGGGTGAAAAAGTTCTTTCTCAAATCCCCTCTAAACCTCCCGCCCTTTACCTTGAATCTATGCCCCCTAGTTATTGACCCCTCTACTAAGGGAAAAAGCTCCTCAGCATCCATCCTATCTATGCCCCTCATCATTTTGTACACCTCAATCATGTCCCCCCTCAGCCTCCTCTGCTCCAAGGAAAACAAACCCAATCTGCCCAGTCTCTCTTCATAGCTGAAGCGCTCCAGCCCTGGTAACATCCTGGTGAACCTCCTCTGCACCCTCTCTAACGCGATCACATCCTTCCTGTAGTGTGGCGACCAGAACTGCACACACTATTCCAGCTGTGGCCTAACCAGTGTTTTATACAGCTCCATCATAACCTCCTTGCTCTTATATTCAATGCCTCGGCTAATGAAGGCAAGTATCCCATATGCCTTTTGTACCACCTTATCCACCTGTTCCGCCGCCTTCAGGGATCTGTGTACTCGCACACCCAGATCCCTCTGACCCTCCGTCTTGCCTAGGGTCTTTCCATTCATTGTGTATTCCCTTGCCTCGTTAGTCCCCCCAAAGTGCATCACCTCGCACTTTTCCGGGTTAAATTCCATTTGCCACTGTTCCGCCCATCTGACCAACCCATCTATATCGTCCTGCAGACTGAGGCTACCCTCCTCGCTATTTACCACCCTACCAATTTTTGTATCATCCGCGAACTTACCGATCATACCCTTTACATTCATATCCAAGTCATTAATGTAGACCACAAACAGCAAGGGACCCAGCACCGATCCCTGTGGTACCCCACTGGCCACAGGCTTCCAGTCACAAAAACAACCTTCGACCATCACCCTCTGCCTTCTGCCACTAAGCCAGTTTTGTATCCAATGTGCCAAGGCACCCTGGATTCCATGGGCTCTTACCTTCTTGACCAGTCTCCTGTGCGGGACTTTATCGAAGGCCTTACTGAAATCCATCTATACCACATCCACTGCGTTACCCTCATCCACACACCTAGTCACCCCCTCAAAAAATTCAATCAAATTAGTCAGACATGATCTTCCCTTGACAAAGCCATGTTGTCTATCCCTGATTAATCCTTGCCTCTCCAAGTGGAGACAAATTTTGTCCCTCAGAATTTTTTCCAAGAATTTTCCTACCACTGATGTTAGGCTCACTGGCCTGTAGTTCCCCGGTTTTTCCCTACTACCCTTCTTGAATAATGGTACTACATTAGCGGTTCTCCAGTCCTCTGGCACATCCCCTGTGGCCAGAGAGGTCCTGAATATATGTGTTAGAGCCCCCGCAATCTCTTCCTTTGCCTCACCCAGCAGCCTGGGATACATTTCATTCGGGCCTGGGGATTTATCCATTTTTAGGCCAGCTAAAACTGCCAATACCTCCTCCCTCTCGATGTTAATATGTTCGAGCATATCACAGTCCCCCCGCCCTATTTCTATGTCTACACCGTCCTTCTCCATCGTGAAAACAGATGCAAAAAATTCATTTAGAACCCCTCCTACATCTTCCGGCTCCACACACAGATTGCCACTTTTGTCCCTAATGGGCCCTATTTTTTCCCTAGTTATCCTCTTACCCTTAATATACTTATAAAACATCTTAGGATTTTCCTTTATTTTGCTCGCCAGTGTTATTTCATGGCCCCTCCTTGATCTCCTCATTTCTTTTTTAAGTATCCCCCTGCACTTTTTGCACTCCTCTAGGGCTTCCTCCATCTTTAGCCTTTTGTATCTACCAAAAGCCCTCCTTTTTTTCCTAATCCATTCTCGTATATCCCCTGACATCCAAGGTTCCCTGTGGTTTTTGGAACCACTCTTGACCTTTACGGGAACATGTTGCCATTGTATGATCTCAATCTCCCTTCTGAAAGCCTCCCATTGCTCCGATGCGGATTTTCCTACAAGTAGCTGATCCCAGTCCATTTTGGCCAGATCCTGCCTTATCCTATTAAAATCGGCCTTTCCCCAATTTAGAACCTTTATTTCCGACCCATCCCTGTCCTTTTCCATGACCACCTTAAATCTTACCATATTATGGTCACTATCACCAAAGTGCTCACCTACTAGCACTTTTTCCACTTGGCCGGCCACATTCCCTAGAATTAGGTCCAGTACCGCCCCCTCTCTTGTAGGACTTTCTACATGCTGGCTCAAAAAGCTCTCCTGGATGCACTTTAAGAATTCTACACCCTCTGAGCCTTTCACACTCTGACTATCCCAGTTAATATTGGGGAAGTTGAAATCCCCCATTATTATTACCCTATTATTTGCACATTTCTCTGAGATTTGCCTACATATCTGTTCCTCTATCTCCCCCTGACTGTTTGGAGGCCTATAGTACACTCCCAGCAAAGTGCTTGCCCCCTTTTTGTTTTTAAGCTCCACCCATATGGCCTCATTAGAGGAACCTGCTAATATATCATCCCTCCTTACTGCAGTAATTGACTCCTTAATTAATATTGCGACACCCCCTCCTCTTATACCTCCCCCTCTGTCTCGCCTGAAGATTCTGTACCCCGGAATATTGAGCTGCCAGTCTTGCCCCTCCCTCAACCATGTCTCCGTGATAGCAACAATATCATACTCCCATTTGTTTATCAACACCTTCAGTTCATCCACCTTATTTGCAAGACTCCTTGCATTAAAATAGATGCCATCCAGCCTTGCCCTCATATATTTGCCCTGTCTACCAAGCTGACTTGTTTTTTTCTCTATAATTGGCAGCACATCACCCCCTATTTCAGCTCCCCTCTGTATCCCATCCCCCTGCCAAGTTAGTTTAAATCCCCCCCAACAGTGCTAGCAAACCTCCCCGCAAGGATATTTGTCCCGCTCTGGTTCAGGTGCAACCCGTCCGACTTGTACGAGTCCCACCTTTCCCAGAAGCAGGCCCAGTGATCCAGGAAAGTAAAACCCTCCCCCCTACACCAACTCTTTAGCCACGCATTCATCTGCTCTATCTGCTCTATCCTCCCATTCCTATACTTACTAGCACGTGGCACTGGCCCACAGCCCCGAGACCGGAGAAGCAGCGGACCTGCGCGGGAGCAGCCCGAGGCGGGAGAGCTTAAAGGCTTGAGAGGGAGCAGTCAGAGGCACCGACCAATCCAGGTTCCAGGAGAGAGCTGGTGCAGTCGGGAGAGCAGGAGGCCAGTAACTGGTGAGTTTAAAAGCTCACCTTTCGCGGGCTTTTTCTTTCACAGCTGGTGCAGTCGGGAGAGCAGGAGGCCAGTAACTCTTATATAGGTGGAGCTGTTGCTAAACCCGAAGCACTACAGTGTAGTGTCTCCCACCCTTCCACCTCCTCTAACCTTTTAGGGGTTAGGGGAAGTTGAAAAGGTAGGTTCAATTTATTTTATTTCAGGAGCCTAACCTAGGTGGAAAAGGTTCCAGGACAGGAGGCGGCAGTGAAAATACAACACCAGAAAACAGGTAGGTGACTGGTTGGTGAGTACTTTCACAAACTTATTCTAAGTAGAATTCAATAATTAAGCTAAATCGTAGTAAATAAAAGGGTATTGTAAGGGTTAAGTCATGGAAGGGCAGCTCGGACCCATGTCATGCTCCTCCTGTGCCATGTGGGAACTCAGGGACACTGTCCCTGACAACTATGTGTGCAGGAAGTGTGTCCAGCTGCAGCTCCTAGTGGACCGCATGGTGGCGCTGGAGCTGCGAATGGACTCACTCTGGAGCATACGCGATGCTGAGGATGTTGTGGATAGCACATTCAGTGAGTTGGTCACACCGCAGGTAAAGGCTAGCTCAGACAGTAAATGGGTGACCAAAAGGCAGGGTAAAGGAAGGAAGGTAGTGCAGGAGTCACCTGCGGTCATCTCCCTCCAAAACAGGTTTACCGTTTTGGGTACTGTTGGGGGAGATGACTTATCAGGGGAAGGCACCAGCAGCCAGGTTCAGGGCACCATGACTGGCTCTGCTGCACAGAAGGGCGGGAAAAAGAGGGATAGGGCTATAGTGATAGGGGATTCAATTGTAAGGGGGATAGATAGGAGTTTCTGTGGCCGAGACCGAGACTCCAAGATGGTATGTTGCCTCCCTGGTGCAAGGGTCAAGGATGTCTCGGAGCGGGTGCAGAGCATTCTGAAGGGGGAGGGGGATCAGCCAGTTGTCGTGGTACATGTAGGTACCAACGATGTAGGTAAAAAGAGGGAGGAGGTCCTACAAGCTGAATTTAGGGAGTTAGGAGCTAAATTGAAAAGTAGGACCTCAAAGGTAGTAATCTCTGGATTGCTACCAGTGCCACGAGCTAATAAGTTTAGAGAGAGTAAGATAGATAAGCTAAATACGTGGCTTGAGCAGTGGTGCAAGGGAGAGGGATTTAAATTCTTGAGGCATTGGAACCAGTTCTTGGGGAGGAGTGACCTGTACCAAGGGGACGGTCTACACCTGAACTGTGAGGGAGCCGATGTCCTCGGGGTAATATTTTCTAGGGCGGTTCGGGAGGATTTAAACTAATTTGGCAGGGGGATGGGAACCTAGGTAGTGGAAAAGAGGGAAGTCATATGAAGTCAGAAATAGATGGTAGAAAGGTGAGAAGCAATAAGCAAAGGAGAGAAACACAAAGGGCCAAACTAATTCATAATGAGAGTGTGAAAAAAGCAAGCCTGAAGGCTTTGTATCTTAATGCTAGAAGCATTAGGAACAAGGTGGATGAATTAGTTGTGGAAATAGAGGTAAACAAGTATGATTTGATTGGGATTACAGAAACGTGGCTGCAGGGTGGGCAAGGCTGGGAACTTAACATCCAGGGATATACAATATTTAGGAAGGATCGGCAAAAAGGTAGGGGAGGTGGGGTAGCATTGCTGGTAAAGGAGGGGATTAATGCAATGGAAAGGAAGGATATTAACTCGGATGAAACGGAATCTGTATGGGTAGAAATGAGAAATAGCAAGGGGAGGAAAACGTTAGTGGGTGTGATATATAGGCCTCCAAATAGTAATATGGAGGTGAGGGAAGGCATAAAAAGGGAAATTAGAGAAGCGTGCGATAAGAGCACAGCTGTCATCATGGGTGACTTTAATTTACATATTGATTGGACTACCCAAATTAGTAAAAATTCTGAGGAGGAGGAATTCCTGGAATGTTTTCGGGACGGTTATCTGGACCAATATGTCGAGGAGCCGACTCGAGATCAGGCCATTTTAGACTGGGTATTGTGCAATGAGAAGGGACTTATCAGCAATCTTCTTGTACGAGGCCCCTTGGGTCAGAGCGATCATAATATGATCGAGCTCTCAGTCGAGATGGAGAGTGAGGAAATTGAATCAGAGACTAAGGTCCAGAACTTAAATAAAGGGAATTACGAGGGTATGAGACGGGAATTGGGTAAGATTGATTGGGTGGTGTTTCTGGGGGGATTGACAGTGGATAGACAATGGCAAGCATTCAAAGATAGAATGGAAGAATTCCAGAACATGTTTATACCGGTTTGGCATAAAAATAAACCTAAAAAGGTGACTCAACCGTGGATAACGAGGGAAATTAGGGACAGCATAAAATCAAAAAAAAGGGCATATCAACTGGCAAAAAAAAGCACCAGACCGGAAGATTGGGGGCAGTACAGGATACAGCAAAAGAGGACAAAGGGATTAATCAGGAAGGGGAAAATAGAATACGAAAGTAAACTTGCAGCAAACATAAAGACAGACTGCAAAAGCTTTTATCGGTATATCAGGAGGAAAAGACTGGTAAAATCCCAAGTCGGTCCCTTGCAGTCCAATTCGGGAGAATATATAATGGAGAATAAGGAAATGGCAGACCAATTAAACTCATACTTTGGTTCTGTATTCACAAAGGAGGACACAAATAACCTCCCAGGAATATCGGCAAACATAGGGACTAATGAGAGGGAGGAGCTGACAGAAATTAGTATCTCTAGGGATATGGTGTTGGGTAAGTTGAGGGGACTGAAGGCCGACAAATCCCCGGGGCCTGATAAACTACATCCTAGGGTACTTAAGGAGGTGGCCCTGGAGATAGCAGATGCTCTAAGGATCATCTTCCGGAACTCCATTGACTCGGGAACAGTACCCGTGGATTGGAGGGTAGCTAATGTTACCCCAATATTTAAAAAGGGGGGTAGAGAGAAAGCAGGGAATTATAGACCAGTAAGCCTTACATCGGTTGTGGGCAGAATGCTAGAGTCCATTATTAAGGATAAAATAGCGGAGCACTTGACAAATGGGGAAAGGATCGGACAGAGTCAACATGGATTTACAAAGGGTAAATCGTGTTTGACTAATCTGCTGGAATTTTTTGAGGAAGTAACTGGTAAAATAGATGGGGGAGAGCCAGTGGATGTGGTGTACCTTGACTTCCAGAAAGCCTTCGATAAGGTTCCACACAAAAGATTATCATGCAAAATTAAGGCTCATGGGATTGGGGGCAAAGTATTAACGTGGATAGAGAACTGGCTGGCGGATAGAAAACAGAGAGTTGGAATAAACGGCTCGTTTTCGGAGTGGCAGGCAGTGACCAGCGGGGTGCCGCAAGGATCTGTCCTGGGACCCCAGCTGTTCACAATATATATAAATGATCTGGATCAGGGAATTGGATGCAATATTTCCAAATTCGCTGACGACACTAAACTAGGAGGAGGGGTGGGCTCTGATGAGGATGTCAGGAGGCTACAGTGCGATTTGGACAGGTTGGGGGAATGGGCGGATACGTGGCAGATGCACTATAATGTGGATAAATGCGAGGTTATCCACTTTGGGGGTAAAAACAGGAGGGTAGATTATTATCTAAATGGCAATAGATTGGGAGATGGGGAAGTGCAGAGGGACCTGGGTGTTCTTGTGCACCAGTCACTGAAGGAGAGCATGCAGGTGCAACAGGCGATTAAGAAGGCAAATGGTATGTTGGCCTTCATATCAAGGGGGTTCGAGTATAGGAATAGGGATACCTTACTACAGCTGTACAAGGTGCTGGTGAGACCGCATCTGGAGTATTGTGTACAGTTTTGGTCGCCCCATCTGCGGAAGGATGTTCTTGCCATGGAAAGAGTGCAGCGGCGATTCACCAGGCTGATACCTGGAATGGCGGGAATGACCTATGGGGAGAGATTGAATGGTTTGGGCTTGTACTCACTGGAGTTTAGAAGATTGAGAGGGGATCTCATCGAAACATATAAAATTATGGCAGGCCTGGACGGGCTGAATTCAGAGAGAATGTTTCCAATGGCCGGGGAGCACAGAACCAGGGGCCACAGTCTAAAAATAGCGGGCAAATCATTTAAAACAGAGATGAGGAAGAATTTCTTCACTCAAAGAGTGGTGGGCCTGTGGAATTCCCTGCCACAGAGGGCTGCGAAGGCTAATTCAATAAATATTTTCAACAGAGAATTGGATATATTTCTGAAGGCTAAGGGGATTAAGGGTTACGGAGAAAAGGCGGGGACGGGGTACTGAACTGGTAAGATCAGCTAGGATCTCAGACGAAGATCAGCCATGATCTCATTGAATGGCGGAGCAGGCTCGAAGGGCCGAATGGCCTACTCCTGTTCCTATCTCTATGTTTCTATGTTTCTATCCAGAGATTACAACCTTCGAGGTCCTGCTCTTTAATCTGTTACCTAACTCCCTAAATTCTTGATGCAGGACCTCCTCCCCCTTCCTTCTTATGTCGTTGGTCCCAATGTGGACCACGACCTCTGCCTGCTCACCCTCCCCCTTAAGAATGCCCTGTAGCCGCTCAGTGACATCCCAGACCCTGGCCCCAGGGAGGCAACAAACCATCCTGGAGTCACGTTTGCGGCCACAGAAATGCCTATCTGTTCCCCTTACGATAGAATCCCCTACCACTATTGCTCTCCCACTCTTTTTCCTCCCTTTCTGAGCAGCAGAAGCGTCCCTGGTGCCAGGAAGCTGGCTGCTGCTGCCTTCCCCTGGTGAGTCATCCCCCTCAACAGTGTCCAACTTGGTATACTTGTTTGAAAGGGGGATGTCCGCAGGGGTGCCCTGCACTTCCTGCCTGCCTCTGTTGCTCCGCCTGATGGTCACCCGCTGTGCAGCCCTACCCTGAGGCGTGAACAACTCGCTAAATGTGCTATCCATGACACTCTCAGCATCGCGCATGCTCCAAAATTCATCCACCCGCAGCTCAAGCGCCGCAATGCGGTCTACAAGTAGCTGCAGCTGGATGCATTTCCCGCACACATGGTCGTCAGGGACACTGGCAGCATCCCTGATTTCCCACATGGAGCAAGAGGAGCAGAACACGGGTCTGAACTCTCCTGCCATGACTTACTCCTTTATTAATCTAAAAAATTATTCAATACCCCAGTTACAGGTATACTCTAGGGCGCTTTATTTACCAACTGTCCCCACTACACCAGAGACCCTAGAAATTTAACACCACAGAAGTCAAGCTTGTATTGAAAAGAAATACTCACCAACCAATCACTTACCTGCTCCCTGGTGACGTCACACTCTGATTACTTTTTACCTCTCTCCTCTGCTGTTGCTTTGGTATGCCTCAGTATCTGCAGTATTTCGGTTTGTGTTCCTATCCTGTTGTAACTCTGGTCCAACTACCAGGCATTTAATAGGACCACAAAACTGTTATGTTCATTAATAACTAGTCGTTTGTATTAAGAACAGCTAGCTTTTGCTAGACACTTTATTGAGCACATGTAGACTAGGTACAGTATCTGTAGAGGCCTCCATCTTGACTGCTGCCT
>NW_028225185.1:48388011-48596021 GCF_052327205.1 Somniosus microcephalus | reverse complement strand
CTTTGTGTGTTTGTTCCCCCTCCCCGCCCTGAGAACTCACTCCAGCGCCTTTCTCGGCCCGTGCCCGAGGCGGGCTATTCGACCGCAGAAGGCAGCACGCCCCTGCCCATTGTGACCCGCACTTTCTCCACGGGAGTCGCTGGGTGGTAATGGGGGAGCTGAAATATTTTTATTAACCCACACCCCCGGGCCCAACATTCCCCCTGCCCCCCCCTCCCCCCTCATGGCACTGAGGCCATTCGGGCCGGGGGAGGGACACGATGGAGGGTCCTCCTGGTCAATGCGGCCCGGGGTTGTGCCTTCAATCACCGGGGCCACGAGGGGTGAGTGGGTGGTGTGGGGGGTTAGAAAGAGAGAGACAGAGAGAGAGACAGGACAGACAGAGACAGACAGACAGAGAGAGCGACGAGAGAGAGAGAGCGACGAGGAGAGGAGAGAGCGACGAGAGAGAGAGCGACGAAGAGAGAGAGCGACGAGAGAGCGAGCGACGAGAGAGAGAGCGAGCGACGAGAGAGAGAGCGAGCGACGAGAGAGAGAGCGAGCGACGAGAGAGAGAGAGCGAGCGACGAGAGAGCGAGAGCGAGCGACGAGAGAGCGAGAGGAGAGCGACGAGAGAGAGAGAGAGAGCGACGAGAGAGAGAGAGAGCGACGAGAGAGAGAGAGAGCGACGATGAGAGAGAGAGAGAGCGACGAGAGAGAGAGAGCGACGAGAGAGAGAGAGCGACGAGAGAGAGAGAGAGCGACGAGAGAGAGAGAGCGACGAGGAGAGAGAGAGCGACGAGAGACGGAGAGAGAGCGACGAGAGAGAGAGAGAGCGACAGACAGAGAGACAGAGGAGAGCGACGAGAGACAGAGAGAGAGAGAGAGAGAGACACAGAGACAGAGAGAGAGACAGAGAGAGAGACAGAGAGAGAGACAGAGAGGCGACAGAGAGAGCGACGAGACAGGAGAGGGAGGCGACGAGGGACAGAGAGAGCGACGAGGGACAGAGAGAGCGACGAGGGACAGAGAGAGCGACGAGGGACAGAGAGAGCGACGAGGGACAGAGAGAGCGACGAGGGACAGAGAGCGACGAGGGACAGAGAGAGCGACGAGGACAGAGAGAGCGACGAGGGACAGAGAGAGCGACGAGGGACAGAGAGAGCGACGAGGGACAGAGAGAGCGACGAGGGACAGAGAGAGCGACGAGGGACAGAGAGAGCGACGAGGAGAGAGAGAGCGACGAGGGAGAGAGAGCGACGAGAGACAGAGAGAGCGACGAGAGACAGAGAGAGCGACGAGAGACAGAGAGAGCGACGAGAGACAGAGAGCGACGAGAGGCAGAGAGAGCGACGAGAGGCAGAGAGAGCGACGAGAGACAGAGAGAGCGACGAGAGACAGAGAGAGCGACGAGAGACAGAGAGAGCGACGAGAGACAGAGAGAGCGACGAGAGACAGAGAGAGCGACGAGAGACAGAGAGCGACGAGAGACAGAGAGAGCGACGAGAGACAGAGAGAGCGACGAGAGACAGAGAGAGCGACGAGAGGCAGAGAGAGCGACGAGAGGCAGAGAGAGCGACGAGAGGCAGAGAGAGCGACGAGAGGCAGAGAGAGCGACGAGAGGCAGAGAGAGCGACGAGAGGCAGAGAGAGCGACGAGAGGCAGAGAGAGCGACGAGAGGCAGAGAGAGCGACGAGAGACAGAGAGAGCGACGAGAGACAGAGAGAGCGACGAGAGACAGAGAGAGCGAGCGAGAGGACAGAGAGAGCGACGAGAGACAGAGAGAGCGACGAGAGACAGAGAGAGCGACGAGAGACAGAGAGAGCGACGAGAGACAGAGAGCGACGAGAGACAGAGAGAGCGACGAGAGAGAGAGACAGAGAGAGAGAGAGACACAGACACACAGAGAGAGACAGAGAGAGAGAGAGACAGAGAGAGAGAGAGAGACAGAGAGAGCGACGAGAGACAGACCGAGAGAGAGAGAGACAGAGAGAGAGAGACAGAGACACACAGAGAGAGACAGAGAGAGAGAGACACAGAGAGAGAGAGACACAGAGAGAGAGAAAGAGAGAGAAAGACACAGACAGAGAGAGAGAGAGAGAGAGAAAGACACAGACAGAGAGAGAGAGAGACAGAGAGAGCGACACAGAGAGAGAGAGACACACAGAGAGACAGACAGAAAGGGTCCAGAACCAGGGGTCACAGTCTCAGGATAAGGGGTCGGCCATTTAGGCCTGAGATAGAGGAGGGAATTTCTTCACTCAGAGGGCGGTGAATCTTTGGAATTCTCTGCCCAGAGGGCTGTGGAGACTCAGTCGTTGGGTATATTCAAGACCGAGATCAATAGATTTTTGGACTCTAGGGGAATCGAGGGATCTGGGGATCGGGCGGGAAAGTGGAGATGAGGCCGAAGATCAGCCATGATCTCATTGAATGGCGGAGCAGCTCGAGGGCCGAATGGCCGACTCCTGCTCCTATTTCTTGTGTCCTTACGTTTTTAAGAGCCTGTCACTCAATCTGCTGGGGACAGAATCCTTAGCCTGGCCCCTGAGCACCAGCTGATCTTAACCCTCTCCCGGCACCACTTACTCCGAATCACCGACTCCCTTAATGTGTCTCGCAGTCAGAAAGGAGAGGGAAGTATTGGTGAGGTCAGTGGTTTATCGGGTGGTATTTTAAGTTAGTGAGCTTTCTCCTTTACATTACAGAGTGTCAGCTGTAGAACGAGGGGAGGGGCAATAACTGGTGATCAGGCCGGTCCCGGGCCGACTGCAGGATTCCCTGGTTTGATTCCGGCTCCGCAATTGGTTCTTCCGCTCCGCTCCCTCTGTCCCACAGCACCTTCCCTCAACCCTGGCTCAGTGGGTCTCTCTTGCCTGTGAGTCAGATGGTCGTGGGTTCGAGCCCCATAATTCAGGCCGACACTCCCTCAGTGCCAGTACTGAGGGAGCGCCGCACTGTCGGAGGGGCAGTACTGAGGGAGCGCCGCACTGTCGGAGGGGCGGTACCGAGGGAGCGCCACACTGTCGGAGGGGCAGTACTGAGGGAGTGCCGCACTGTCGGAGGGGCGGTACTGAGGGAGCGCCGCACTGTCGGAGGGGCGGTACCGAGGGAGCGCCGCACTGTCGGAGGGGCAGTACTGAGGGAGCGCCGCACTGTCGGAGGGGCGGTACCGAGGGAGCGCCACACTGTCGGAGGGGCAGTACTGAGGGAGCGCCGCACTGTCGGAGGGGCGGTACTGAGGGAGCGCCGCACTGTCGGAGGGGCAGCACTGAGGGAGCGCCGCACTGTCGGAGGGGCAGTACTGAGGGAGCGCCGCACTGTCAGAGGGGCAGTACTGAGGGAGCGCCGCACTGTCGGAGGGGCAGTACTGAGGGAGCGCCGCACTGTCGGGAGGGGCATACTGAGGGAGCGCCGCACTGTCGGAGGGGCGGTACTGAGGGAGCGCCGCACTGTCGGAGGGGCGGTACTGAGGGAGCGCCGCACTGTCGGAGGGGCGGTACTGAGAGAGCGCCGCACTGTCGGGGTGGGCGGTACTGAGGGAGCGCCGCACTATCGGAGGGGTGGTACTGAGGGAGCGCCGCACTGTCGGAGGGGCAGTACTGAGTGAGCGCCGCACTGTCGGAGGGGTAGTACTGAGGGAGCGCCGCACTGTCGGAGGGGCGGTACTGAGGGAGCGCCGCACTGTCGGAGGGGCAGTACTGAGGGAGCGCCGCACTGTCGGAGGGGTAGTACTGAGGGAGCGCCGCACTGTCGGAGGGGCGGTACTGAGGGAGCGCTGCACTGTCGGAGGGGCAGTACTGAGGGAGCGCCGCACTGTCGGAGGGGCAGTACTAAGGGAGCGCCGCACTGTCGGAGGGGTAGTACTGAGGGAGCGCCGCACTGTCGGAGGGGTAGTACTGAGGGAGCGCCGCACTGTCGGAGGGGCGGTACTGAGGGAGCGCCGCACTGTCGGAGGGGCGGTACTGAGGGAGCGCCGCACTGTCGGAGGGGCGGTACTGAGAGAGCGCCGCACTGTCGGGGTGGGCGGTACTGAGGGAGCGCCGCACTATCGGAGGGGTGGTACTGAGGGAGCGCCGCACTGTCGGAGGGGCAGTACTGAGTGAGCGCCGCACTGTCGGAGGGGTAGTACTGAGGGAGCGCCGCACTGTCGGAGGGGCGGTACTGAGGGAGCGCCGCACTGTCGGAGGGGCAGTACTGAGGGAGCGCCGCACTGTCGGAGGGGTAGTACTGAGGGAGCGCCGCACTGTCGGAGGGGCGGTACTGAGGGAGCGCTGCACTGTCGGAGGGGCAGTACTGAGGGAGCGCCGCACTGTCGGAGGGGCAGTACTAAGGGAGCGCCGCACTGTCGGAGGGGTAGTACTGAGGGAGCGCCGCACTGTCGGAGGGGTAGTACTGAGGGAGCGCCGCACTGTCGGAGGGGCGGTACTGAGGGAGCGCTGCACTGTCGGAGGGGCGGTACTGAGGGAGCGCCGCACTGTCGGAGGGGCGGTACTGAGGGAGCGCCGCACTGTCGAATGTTATGAGCTGAAGCTGCAGACCTCCGGCTGCAAGAATTTCTCCGAAAGAACAACGGCTCGCTGTTTTTTTGGGCTAATTTCCTGCCAAATTGGCCCGAGTTGCGGCCTGCCTGTTTGATCGCTCAAGCAATTGAAGAATGGGCCGGCGGGTTTTAATTTTCCGGATTACTTGTGGATTCCCAGAATCTTCCCTCGCTGACGATGCATCTCGTTTCTCGGTGCATCGACGACCGACGGAATGAGAGACTGTCGGGGTGATTTATATCCTCGTCGATCGAAGGGCGGGTGACAAGCCTGATTATTAATCAAAGCCCATCGGTTGCCCAGGAACAGGCAGGACAGACTCCGAGAGCGATTGCCTCTTAACCAGCACCCGGGCCCAGTGTTCGAGCGCGACGTGCCTGTTGTGTGTTGAACAGATTTGAGAGGCGGGTGCGATTGTTGATGGTGCGGAGGAATGATCTATAAAACAGGAGGCGGCCCCTGTCACACTTCTCCTTGTGTCGCACGGTTGTTGCTTCATATCCTAAGCCTGCTCTTTCAAATAGTGCCGTCGGTTTAACATCTCATCTGAAAGACACTGCCTCCGACAGTGCGGCACTCCCTCAGTACTGCCCCTCCGACACGGCGGCGCTCCCTCGGTACCGCCCCTTCGACAGTGCGGCGCTCCCTCAGTACCGCCCCTCCGACAGTGCGGCGCTCCCTCAGTACCGCCTCTCCGACAGTGCGGCGCTCCCTCAGTACAGCCCCTCCGACAGTGCGGCGCTCCCTCAGTACTGCCCCTCCGACAGTGCGGCGCTCCCTCAGTACTGCCCCTCCGACAGTGCGGCGCTCCCTCAGTACCGCCCCACCGACAGTGCGGCGCTCCCTCAGTACCGCCCCTCCGACAGTGCGGCGCTCCCTCAGTACCGCCCCTCCGACAGTGCGGCGCTCCCTCAGTACCGCCCCACCGACAGTGCGGCGCTCCCTCAGTACCGCCCCTCCGACAGTGCGGCGCTCCCTCAGTACTGCCCCTCCGACAGTGCGGCGCTCCCTCAGTACTGGCACTGGGAGTGTCGGCCTAGATTTTTGTGCTCAGGTCTCTGGAGTGCGACTTGAACAACACCCTGTATTTACCCAGCGCCTTTAATGTAGTAAAACGTCCCAGGGCGCTTCAAAGGAGCGTAAATCAAACACCGAGTTCCACATCAGGAGATATTAGGACAGGTGATCAAAAGCTTGGTCAAAGAGGCCAGTTTTAAGGAGCGTCTTAAAGGGGGAGAGAGAGGCGGAGAGGTTTAGGGAGGGAATTCCAGAGCTCAGGGCCCAGGCGGCTGAAGGCACGGCTGCCAATGGTGGAGCGATGGAAATCGGGGGATGCGCAAGAGGCCAGAATTGGAGGAGCGCAGAGATCTCGGAGGGTTGTAGAGCTGGAGGAGGTTATAGAGATAGGGAGGGTTGTAGGGCTGGAGGAGGTTACAGAGATAGGGAGGGTTGTAGGGGCTGGAGGAGGTTACAGAGATAGGGAGGGTTGTAGGGCTGGAGGAGGTTACAGAGATAGGGAGGGTTGTAGGGGCTGGAGGAGGTTACAGAGATAGGGTTGTAGGGCTGGAGGAGGTTACAGAGATCGGGAGGGTTGTCGGGTTGGAGGAGGTTACAGAGATAGGGAGGGTTGTAGGGGCTGGAGGAGGTTACAGGGATAGGGAGGGTTGTAGGGGCTGGAGGGGGTTACAGAGATAGGGAGGGTTGTAGGGCTGGAGGAGGTTACAGAGATAGGGAGGGTTGTAGGGCTGGAGGAGGTTACAGAGATAGGGAGGGTTGTAGGGGCTGGAGGAGGTTACAGAGATAGGGAGGGTTGTAGGGGCTGGAGGAGGTTACAGAGATAGGGAGGGTTGTAGGGCTGGAGGAGGTTACAGAGATAGGGAGGGTTGTAGGGGCTGGAGGAGGTTACAGAGATAGGGAGGGTTGAAGGGCTGGAGGAGGTTACAGAGATAGGGAGGGTTGTAGGGGCTGGAGGAGGTTACAGAGATAGGGAGGGTTGTAGGGGCTGGAGGAGGTTACAGAGATAGGGAGGGTTGTAGGGCTGGAGGAGGTTACAGAGATAGGGAGGGTTGTAGGGCTGGAGGAGGTTACAGAGATAGGGAGGGTTGAAGGGCTGGAGGAAGTTACAGAGATAGGGAGGGGGTCGAGGAGACCGTGGAGAGATTTGAACACCAGGATGAGAATTTTAAAATCGAGGCGTTGCCGGTCCGAGGGCCAGTGTGGGTCAGTGAGCACAGGGGGTGAGTTGCCCTCCAACCTGATGCCTTGAACCGGAAGGCTCGGTGGCGGAGGCCGGTTATGTCTTCTGGAACACCAGCCAGGGTCTGAACCTTTGAGAGCAGCTGGGGAACTGGAAAGGATTGAAAAATAACATCTGCTTGAAGAAGACGCCATGTTTAGCCGCACGAGGAGACACAGATGCCGCTCGTTGTAAACCTAAAGCTAGGGCGTGGGTTGATAATTTAACCTCTCTCCCTTTTGCACGGCCTCAGCAGTCCTTGCTGGGGAGGGGGTCAGGCTCCTCTGTCCCCCTCACATTATCTTGTGCTCAACTGAGCATTTTCTTGGAAGAAAATCTTTCCAAAATTTTATTTGGGAGAAAAGGGATGCGGGTTTTGCGCTTCTCGCAAGTGCCTTACATCGAAGTAACACGACACCGACCCAGGCCCCTGGAGCCTGTACAAACTGGTGTTTATGCTTCGCTTGGTCCTTTTTGATCACAACTGTCTCCAATATATTTGGAACTATTAGACCAAAGTCTTCAAAGGAATTTAACAAAAAACCCTCACAATTTCTTTAACGGCGCCCAACGATTTTACTCCAGAGTTTTTCCTCACAGCAGATGTCCTGGGGATTGATCTGTTCTTCCTGGTGTTTCCAGGGTATTCCTGGACCTCCAGCCCATTCCTCAAACCACCAGCCCATTCCCGGGTCTCCAGCCCATTCCTGGACCTCCGGCCCATTCCTGGACCTCCGGCCCATTCCTGGACACCCGGCCCATTCCTGGATACCCGGCCCATTCCTGGGACCACCAGCCCATACCTGGATCTACAGCCCATTCCTGGGACCACCAGCCCATTCCTGGACCTCGGCCCATTCCTGGACCTCCAGCCCATTCCTCGAGCTCCGGCCCATTCCTGGACCTCGGCCCATTCCTGTAGTCTCCAAGCCAGTGCGGGAGGAGTTGCCGCCCCGACCTCTCCATCGCGGCACTGACTCAATCAGCCGCTGCTGAACAATCCCATTTCATCAGCCTCTAATAGCACATCATTCACTACCCCAGTTTAATCCTCATCCGTTTGACAAGTGCAATTTTTCAATATCATCAGCAGATGTATTATTAACTTCAGCTTTGACATAAAAGATGGTTAATTTTTCAGCAGGAGAGCAGACAGAAAATTCACCTCCGAATTCACCAAGTTGAGGGATGTTCGAACGGCCCTGGGAGTGTTTGATGGGACAGTGTAGAGGGAGCTTTACTCTGTATCTAACCCATGCTGTACCTGCCCTGGGAGTGTTTGATGGGACAGTGTAGAGGGAGCTTTACTCTGTATCTAACCCATGCTGTACCTGCCCTGGGAGTATTTGATGGGACAGTGTAGAGGGAGCTTTACTCTGTATCTAACCCGTGCTGTACCTGCCCTGGGAGTGTTTGATGGGACAGTGTAGAGGGAGCTTTACTCTGTATCTAACCCGTGCTGTACCTGCCCTGGGAGTGTTTGATGGGACAGTGTAGAGGGAGCTTTACTCTGTATCTAACCCGTGCTGTACCTGCCCTGGGAGTGTCTGTTAACTAAAACTTTCTTGCAGACGATAAATCCACAACCTGAAATGATAGATGGTGGGTGGTGCTGGCCAGCTCTGATTAAAGTAAAGCCTTCATCTCCATTAGGAACTATCGGATACTCTTTGCAAGCCCGAAGAAATCTGATTGATTTAAGCAGCAAATGGATTGACCGTGAGGGGGGCCGAGCGATGAAGGCTGTGCTCTGTGCAGCCCACAGACATGCTGCCACTGAATCCCGTCAATCGCAGCGCAGGGAGGAGGCCATTCGGCCTATCGTGCCTGTGCTTCCTCCGTCCTGGCACTTTCTCAATCTGATCCCTTTCCCTGGTATCATTTTATATTCCGTTTCCGATCCTTATCCAATTCCCGTTAAATGATCTTACAGTCTCTCCCTCAGGTGAAGTTTACCCAATTCCTCCGCCCGTCTGCCCTCCGCCCCTCGCCCTCCGCCCGTCTGCCCTCCGCCCCTCGCCATCTGCCCTCCAACCCTCGCCCCTCGCCCTCCGCCCTACCTCCTCCGTCTAGATGCAGGAAGGATGTTTCTGATGGCCGGGGAGTCCAGAACCAGGGGTCATAGTCTAAGGATAAGGGGTAAGCCATTTCGGACTGAGATGAGGAATTTCTTCACCCAGAGAGTGGTGAACCTGTGGAATTCTCTACCACACAAGGCAGTTGAGGCCAATTCATTAAATATATTCAAGAAGGAGTTGGATATATTTCTTAAGGCTAAAGGGATCAAGGGATATGGGGAGAAGGCAGGGACAGGGTACTGAATTTGGATGATCAGCCATGATCTCATTGAATGGCAGAGCAGGCTCGAGGGGCCGAATGGCCGACTCCTGCTCCTATCTTCTATGTTTCTATGTCTCTGTGGTCTTGAACCCTTGATCTTCTGACTCAGGTGAGAGATTGACCGTGATCGCGGATCCACTTTGCTCTAGTTCAATGATTGGTGTAAATTGCATCTTCCTGATAAATCCTGCCTCGTTGCTCAAGTTACAATCTGGCAGCAAAAGGATTGGTGCTTCATTGGGTTAAGGAAAGATTGAAACATGAAAGGGGAGAGTGTACATGGGCTGTGGGAGGAGATTCAATGGGTGGGTAGAGTCCATGATAGGGGAGAGTGTCCATGGGCTGTGGGAGGAGATTCAATGGGTGGGTAGAGGCTGTGATAGGGGAGAGTGTCCATGGGCTGTGGGAGGAGATTCAATGGGTGGGTAGAGTCTGTGATAGGAGAGAGTGTCCATGGGCTGTGGGAGGAGATTCAATGGGTGGATAGAGTCTGTGATAGGGGAGAGTGTCCATGGGCTGTGGGAGGAGATTCAATGGGTGGATAGAGTCTGTGATAGGGGAGAGTGTCCATGGGCTGTGGGAGGAGATTCAATGGGTGGGTAGAGTCCGTGATAGGGGAGAGTGTCCATGGGCTGTGGGAGGAGATTCAATGGGTGGATAGAGTCTGTGATAGGGGAGAGTGTCCATGGGCTGTGGGAGGAGATTCAATGGGTGGGTAGAGTCTGTGATAGGGGAGAGTGTCCATGGGCTGTGGGAGGAGATTCAATGTGTGGGTAGAGTCCGTGATAGGGGAGAGTGTCCATGGGCTGTGGGAGGAGATTCAATGGGTGGGTAGAGTCTGTGATAGGGGAGAGTGTCCATGGGCTGTGGGAGGAGATTCAATGGGTGGATAGAGTCCGTGATAGGGGAGAGTGTCCATGGGCTGTGGGAGGAGATTCAATGGGTGGGTAGAGTCTGTGATAGGGGAGAGTGTACATGGGCTGTGGGAGGAGATTCAATGGGTGGGTAGAGTCTGTGATAGGGGAGAGTGTCCATGGGCTGTGGGAGGAGATTCAATGGGTGGGTAGAGTCTGTGATAGGGGAGAGTGTCCATGGGCTGTGGGAGGAGATCCAATGGGTGGGTAGAGTCTGTGATAAGGGAGAGTGTACACGGGCTGTGGGAGGAGATTCAATGGGTGGGTAGAGTCTGTGATAGGGGAGAGTGTCCATGGGCTGTGGGAGGAGATTCAATGGGTGGGTAGAGTCTGTGATAGGGGAGAGTGTACATGGGCTGTGGGAGGAGATTCAATGGGTGGGTAGAGTCTGTGATAGGGGAGAGTGTCCATGGGCTGTGGGAGGAGATTCAATGGGTGGGTAGAGTCTGTGATAGGGGAGAGTGTCCATGGGCTGTGGGAGGAGATTCAATGGGTGGGGAGAGTCTGTGATAGGAGTGAGTGTACATGGGCTGTGTTAATCTATCTCGTGGTCTTGCTCGGTCTCTTGTTTTATCTTTGTCACCTGGCCGATGTAACTATTAGATTCCATCTCCCTGTCTCTCTCTCTTTTCCAGATCTATTTATCGAGCCCCTTTTCAAATCTAACAGCTACTGTAAATATTATAATATAATCACTCTCAAATATGCACTGTGTGTTTATTCTTCCTGTCAGCAGGCTAACAGTCAGGCAAATAGAATAAAAATAGAATTAAAAAAAAACATCAACAGGACTATAAATAGGACCAACACGGCGGGGAGCCGAGAGATCTAATTATCAAACTCATTCCACCTTGTAACTGTGGCACTCCCACATTACAAAGTGCACCTATATGCTGTGTTAAATCCTGTCAGCCTTGTCTCAGTTGATAGCAGTCCTTGTCTCTCATCTCTGAGTCAGAAGGTTGTGGGTCCGAGACCCCCAATCCAGAGACTCGAGCCCCACAATCCAGGTCAACACTTTCAGTACCAGTACTGAGGGAGCGCCGCACTCAGCCTTGGGCTGACAAGTGGCAAGTAACAATTCGCACCACACAAGTGCCAGGCAATGACCATCTCCAACAAGCAAGACTCTAACCATCTCCCCTTGACTTTCAATGGCATTACCATCGCTGAATCCCCCACCATCAACATCCTGGGGGTTACCATTGATCAGAAACTGAACTGGACCAGCCATATAAATACTGTGGCTACAAGAGCAGGCCAGAGGCTGGGAATTCTGCGGCGAGTGTCTCACCTCCTGACTCCCCAAAGCCTTTCCACCATCTACAAGGCACAAGTCAGGAGTGTGATGGAATACTCTCCACTTGCCTGGATGAGTGCAGCTCCAACAACACTCAAGAAGCTCGACACCATTCAGGATAAAGCAGCCCGCTTGATTGGCACCCCATCCACCACCTTAAACTTCACTCCCTCCACCACCGGCGCACTGTGGCTGCAGTGTGTACCGTCTACAAGATGCACTGCAGCAACTCGCCAAAGCTCCTTCAACAGCACCTTCCAAACCCGCGACCTCTACCACTTAGAAGGACAAGGGCAGCAGACACATGGGAACATCACCACCTACAAGTTCCCCTCCAAGCCACACACCATCCTGACTTGGACCTGTATCGCCGTTCCTTCACTGTCGCTGGGCCAAAATCCTGGAACTCCCTTCCTAACAGCATTGTGGGTGTACCTACACCATATGGACTGCAGCGGTTCAAGAAGGCGGCTCACCACCATCTTCTCAAGGGCAATTAGGGATGGGCACTAAATGCAGGCCTAGCCAGCGACGCCCACATCCCATCAATGAATTAAAAAAAACTGTCGCAGGGCGGTACTGAGGGAGTGCCGCACTGTCGGAGGGGCGGTACTGAGGGAGCGCCGCACTGTCGGAGGAGCAGTACTGAGGGACCGCCGCACTGTCGGAGCGGCAGTACTGAGGGAGCGTTGCACTGTCAGGGGGCGGTACTGAGGGAGCGCCACACTGTCGGAGGGGCAGTACTGAGGGAGCACCGCACTGTCGGAGGGGCGGTACTGAGGGAGCGCCGCACTGTCGGAGGGGCGGTACTGAGGGAGCGCCGCACTGTCGGAGGGGCGGTACTGAGGGAGCGCCGCACTGTCGGAGGGGCGGTACTGAGGGAGTGCCGCACTGTCGGAGGGTCAGTACTGAGGGAGTGCCGCACTGTCGGAGGGGCGGTACCGAGGGAGCGCCGCACTGTCGGAGGGGCAGTACTGAGGGAGTGCCGCACTGTCGGAGGGGCGGTACCGAGGGAGCGCCGCACTGTCGGAGGGGCAGTACTGAGGGAGCGCCGCACTGTCGGAGGGGCAGTACTGAGGGAGTGCCGCACTGTCGGAGGGGCGGTACTGAGGGAGCGCCGCACTGTCGGAGGGGCAGTACTGAGGGAGTGCCGCACTGTCGGAGGGGCGGTACTGAGGGAGCGCCGCACTGTCGGAGGGGCAGTACTGAGGGAGTGCCGCACTGTCGGAGGGGCGGTACTGAGGGAGTGCCGCACTGTCGGAGGGGCAGTACTGAGGGAGCGCTGCATTGTCGGAGGGTCAGTACTGAGGGAGCGCCGCACTGTTGGAGGTGCCGTCTTTCGGATGAGATGTTAAACCGAGGCCCCGTCTGCCCTCTCAGGTGGACGTAATAGATCCCACGGCCACTATTGGAAGAAGAGCAGGGGGAGTTCTCCCCGGTGTCCTGGGGCCAATATTTATCCCTCAACCAACATCACTAAAACAGATGCTCTGGGTCATTATCACATTGCTGTTTGTGGGAGCTTGCTGTGCGCAAATTGGCTGCCGCGTTTCGTACATTACAACAGTGAGCACACTTCAAAAAAGGTACTTCATTGGCTGTGAAGCGCTTTGGGACGTCCTGAGGCGGTGAAAGGCACGGGGGGAGAAACGGGAGTCTGTCTATTTATGAATGGTGAGAGAGGGAAACCAGGGAATTATAGACCAGTTAGCCTAACATCTGCTGTGGGGAAATTGCTGGAGTCTATAATTAAGGATAAGGTGACTGAAGACAGTGAAAATTTTCAGTTGGTCAGAGTCATAGAGTCATAGAGTTTTACAGCACAGAAAGAGGCCCTTCGGCCCATCGTGTCTGCGCCGCCCATCCATCCCTGTCCAGTCTAATCCCATTTTCCAGCATTTGGTCCATAGCCTTGTATGCAATGGCATTTCAAGTGCTCATCCAAATGCTTCTTGAATGTTGTGAGGGTTCCTGCCTCTACCACCCTTTCAGGCATTGAGTTCCACATTCCAACCACCCTCTGGGTGAAAAAGTTCCTCCTCAAATCCCCTCTAAATCTCCTGCCCCTTACCCTGAATCTATGCCCCCTTGTTATTGACCCCCCTACTAAGGGGAAAAGTTCCTCTTTGTCTACCCTATCTATGCCCCTCATCATTTGAGCCAGCATGGATTTGTGAAAGGTCAGTCATGTCTGACAAACCTGATTGAATTTTTTGAGGAGGTGACTAGTGGACAGGGGGATGTATGTGGATGTTATTTATATGGACTTCCCAAAGGCATTTGATAAAGTCTCGCATAAGAGACTGTTAGCTAAGGTAGAAGCCCACGGAATTGAGGACAAATTATTGAGCTGGTTCGGAGATTGGCTGAGCGGCAGGAGACAGGCAGTAGGGACAATGGGCGGGTATTCTTAATTGGCAGGTGACTCGTGGTGTCCCGCAGCGATCTGTGTTGGGACCTCAACTATTCACAGTATTAATTAACGACTTAGATGATGGGATAGGAAACCACATATGTAAATTTTCCGATGACACAAAGATAGGCGGCATTGTAGATAGATGCAAAAGATATTGACAGATTAAGTGAATGAGCAAAAACTGAGGCAAATGGATCTCTAATTTCTCTCCACGGATGTTGCCTGGCCTGCTGAGTTTTTCCAGCATTTTCTGTTGTTATTTTGGATTTCAATGTAGGCAAATGTGAGGTCATCTACTCTGGACCTAAAAAGGATCGAACAGGGGGCTTTCTAAATGGTGAAAGGCTAAAAACAGTGGAGGTCCAAAGAGACTTGGGGGGTCCAGGTACATCGATCATTAAAATGTCAGGAACAGGTACCGAAAATAATCAAAAAGGCTAATGGGATGCTGGCCTTTATATCTAGAGGACTAGAATACAAGGGGGTAGAAGTTATGCTGCAGCTATACAGAGCCCTGGTTAGACCACACCTGGAGCACTGGGAGACCACACCTGGAGCACTGGGAGACCACACCTGGAGCACTGTGAGACCACACCTGGAGTACGGTGAGACCACACCTGGAGCACTGTGAGACCACACCTGGAGCACGGTGAGACCACACCTGGAGCACTGTGAGACCACACCTGGAGCACTGTGAGACCACACCTGGAGCACTGTGAGACCACACCTGGAGCACTGTGAGACCACACCTGGAGCACTGTGAGACCACACCTGGAGCACTGTGAGACCACACCTGGAGCACTGTGAGACCACACCTGGAGCACTGTGAGACCACACCTGGAGCACTGTGAGACCACACCTGGAGCACTGTGAGACCACACCTGGAGCACTGTGAGACCACACCTGGAGCACTGTGAGACCACACCTGGAGCACTGAGACCACACCTGGAGCACTGTGAGACCACACCTGGAGCACTGTGAGACCACACCTGGAGCACTGTGAGACCACACCTGGAGCACTGTGAGACCACACCTGGAGCACGGTGAGACCACACCTGGAGCACGGTGAGACCACACCTGGAGCACGGTGAGACCACACCTGGAGCACTGTGAGACCACACCTGGAGCACTGTGAGACCACACCTGGAGCACTGTGAGACCACACCTGGAGCACTGGGAGACCACACCTGGAGCACTGTGAGACCACACCTGGAGCACTGTGAGACCACACCTGGAGCACGGTGAGACCACACCTGGAGCACGGTGAGACCACACCTGGAGCACTGTGAGACCACACCTGGAGCACTGTGAGACCACACCTGGAGCACTGTGAGACCACACCTGGAGCACTGTGAGACCACACCTGGAGCACTGGGAGACCACACCTGGAGCACTGGGAGACCACACCTGGAGCACTGTGAGACCACACCTGGAGCACTGTGAGACCACACCTGGAGCACTGTGAGACCACACCTGGAGCACTGGGAGACCACACCTGGAGCACTGTGAGACCACACCTGGAGCACTGTGAGACCACACCTGGAGCACTGTGAGACCACACCTGGAGCACGGTGAGACCACACCTGGAGCACGGTGAGACCACACCTGGAGCATTGTGAGCAGTTCTGGGCCCCGCACCTTAGGAAGGATATACTGGCCTTGGAGGGAGTGCAGCGCAGGTTTACCGGAATGATACCTGGACTCCAAGGGTTAAATTACGAGGAGAGATTACACAAACTGGGGTCGTATTCCCTGGAATTTCGAAGGTTTAAGGGGGTGATCTGATGGAAGTTTTCAGGATATTAAAGGGGAAGTGATAGGGTAGCTGGAGAGCCCTGATGGGCCGAATGGCCTCCCCGTCTTGCGCCGTTATTTCTCTAATCCAGTCGACTGCGGCGCCGGGCTGTGGGTGCCGGAGTTGGCAGAGAGGCCCTCCGCTTGTTTCGAAGCCTCTCCCGAGAGATGAGTGCCGAGACCTGTCCAACTGAGGTTGTAATTATAGCTTTCAGCCACCGCTGTCTGTTGTTTGCAGGATCTGGTTGCCTGTACTTGCTTATTACGCAGCCGAGGGCAGGTAGGGGCCGGATTGTGTCTTTCACAGATGGGAACGGGTAACGCTCGCTCCTCTTCATTACACCGAGACCCTTTTGTCTCTGTGATTCTCCCCCTTCCCCCCCCCCCCCGCCCCCGGTCTAATATCCTCCCTCCCTTCCTCCTCTCCTGTGGAGGCGCTCATTCTCACTGGTGTAATTTTTTCCCCCCAGCCCGGCGACGTGGCCAGGGCAGGTGTTCGACCGTGTGAGGCATCGCGGGGAATTCTCCCTCCCGGCAATCCACGCGCTCTGCAGCAGGGATCGCCAGGACTCCCGGTCAGCCTCCCCACTTTCCTGCTCATTTCCTAACTCCCTCCGTGTTCAACCTGCGTCCCACCGGGAACAGTTAATGAATGCACCGACCCCCATTTCTCTCCCGCCTTTCACCACCTCAGGACGTCCCACAGCGCTTCATAGCCAATACAGTACTTTTTTGAAGTGTGGTCACTGTTGTACCAATTTGCGCACAGCAAGCTCCCACAAACAGCAATGTGATAATGACCAGATCATCTGTTTTAGTGATGTTGGTTGAGGGATAAATATTGGCCCCAGGACACCGGGGAGAACTCCCCCTGCTCTTCTTCCAATAGTGGCCGTGGGATCTTTTACATCCACCTGAGAGGGCAGGCGGGGCCTCGGTTTAACGTCTCATCCGAAAGACGGCCCCTCCGACAGTGCGGCGCACCCTCAGTACTGCCCCTCCGAAAGGGCGGCGCTCCCTCAGTACTGCCCCTCCGAAAGGGCGGCGCTCCCTCAGTACTGCCCCTCCGACAGTGCGGCACTCCCTCAGTACTGCCCCTCCGACAGTGCAGCGCTCCCTCAGTACTACCCCTCTGACAGTGCGGCGCTCCCTCAGTACTGCCCTTCCGACAGTGCGGCGCTCCCTCAGCACCGCCCCTCCGACAGTGCGGCGCTCCCTCAGTACCGCCCCTCCGACAGTGCGGCGCTCCCTCAGCACTGCCCTTACGACAGTGCGGCGCTCCCTCAGTACTGCCCTCCGACAGTGCGGCGCTCCCTCAGTACTGCCCTCCGACATTGCGGCGCTCCCTCAGTACTGCCCTCCGACAGTGCGGCGCTCCCTCAGCACCGCCCCTCCGACAGTGCGGCGCTCCCTCAGTACTGCCCTCCGACAGTGCGGCGTTCCCTCAGTACTGCCCTCCGACAGTGCGGCGCTCCCTCAGTACTGCCCTCCGACAGTGCGGCACTCCCTCAGTACTGCCCTCCGACAGTGCGGCGCTCCCTCAGTACTGCCCTCCGACAGTGCGGCGCTCCCTCAGTACTGCCCTCCGACAGTGCGGCGCTCCCTCAGTACTGCCCTCCGACAGTGCGGAAGTGTGGTGGTACTGAGAACAAATGTCACAGCACAGATACTATTCCGACTGAGACCTGCGATCTGACCCGGGCTGTGGGGGTTGAATCTGGTACTTTCTGCCTCGCGTAGCTCAATATCAAAGCACCACAGTGTGCCCTGGGGTGGGGGGAGGGTTGGGGTGGAGAGTTTCTTGCAGATGTGGCTGGGACCTGTCAGAGGGTGAGGGCGGGGGGGATGGGGAAGCTAGTAGTTTGGAAGCGTAGGTTTGGCAGTAGGACGGTGTTTTGCTCGGAGTGTGAAAGCAGGGAGACAACTTAATGACACCCTGCGGTAGGAATACCTTGTTCTTCTTGTGAACCCTTAGGTAATGGAACAGGACAGACCGACTAGGAGCTCAGTGCAGGAAGGACAGACTGACCGAGGGGAGTGTCCATCTCTCGCACTGAGTGACACAAAATAATGAAAGGGCTGAACAGCGTCCCTAGTGTTAGATTGCTCCAGTTCGACCCATTGGGGAGGACCAGGGGACACACGTTTACACTGTGCAAGAGTCAGAATAGATAAGTCAGGAGTGTGATGGAATACTTTCCACTTGCCTGGATGAGCGCAGCTCCAACAACACTCAGGAAGCTCGACACCATCCAGAACAAAGCAGCCCGCTTGATTGGCACCCCATCCACCACCTTAAACATTCACTCCCTCCACCACCGGCGCACCGTGGCTGCAGATTTTCCCCCCGATTCCCATACAGTGGGAGTGAATGGGAAGGGCATTGGGTCCATTGGGATTGTGTACAATGGGAGTGAATGGGAAGGGGTTTTGTCCATTGGGACTGTGTACAATGGGAGTGAATGGGAAGGGGTTTTGTCCATTGGGATTGTGTACAGTGGGAGTGAATGGGAAGGGGTTTGGTCCATTGGGATTGTGTACAATGGTGGTAAATGGGAAGGGGTTTGGATCCATTGGGATTGTGTACAATGGGAGTGAATGGGAAGGGGATTGGGTCCATTAGGATTGTGTACAGTGGGAGTGAATGGGAAGGGGTTTTGTCCATTGGGATTGTGTACAGTGGGAGTGAATGGGAAGGGGTTTGGGTCCATTGGGATTGTGTACAGTGGGAGTGAATGGGAAGGGGTTTTGTCCATTGGGATTGTGTACAGTGGGAGTGAATGGGAAGGGGTTTGGGTCCATTGGGATTGTGTACAGTGGGAGTGAATGGGAAGGGGTTTGGGTCCATTGGGATTGTGTACAATGGGAGTGAATGGGAAGGGGTTTGGTCCATTGGGATTGTGTACAATGGGAGTGAATGGGAAGGGATTTGGTCCATTGGGATTGTGTACAATGGGAGTGAATGGGAAGGGGTTTGGGTCCATTGGGATTGTGTACAGTGGGAGTGAATGGGAAGGAGTTTGGATCCATTGGGATTGTGTACAATGGGAGTGAATGGGAAGGGCATTGGGTCCATTGGGATTGTGTACAATGGGAGTGAATGGGAAGGGCATTGGGTCCATTGGGATTGTGTACAATGGGAGTGAATGGGAAGGGGTTTTGTCCATTGGGATTGTGTACAGTGGGTGTGAATGGGAAGGGGTTTGGGTCCATTGGGATTGTGTACAGTGGGAGTGAATGGGAAGGAGTTTGGATCCATTGGGATTGTGTACAATGGGAGTGAATGGGAAGGGCATTGGGTCCATTGGGATTGTGTACAATGGGAGTGAATGGGAAGGGCATTGGGTCCATTGGGATTGTGTACAATGGGAGTGAATGGGAAGGGGTTTTGTCCATTGGGATTGTGTACAGTGGGAGTGAATGGGAAGGAGTTTGGTCCATTGGGATTGTGTACAATGGGAGTGAATGGGAAGGGGTTTGGGTCCATTGGGATTGTGTACAGTGGGAGTGAATGGGAAGGGAATTGGGTCCATTAGGATTGTGTACAATGGGAGTGAATGGGAAGGGGTTTTGTCCATTGGGATTGTGTACAATGGGAGTGAATGGGAAGGGGTTTGGGTCCATTGGGATTGTGTACAGTGGGAGTGAATGGGAAGGGGATTGGGTCCATTGGGATTGTGTACAATGGGAGTGAATGGGAAGGGGTTTTGTCCATTGGGATTGTGTACAATGGGAGTGAATGGGAAGGGGTTTGGTCCATTGGGATTGTGTACAATGGTGGTGAATGGGAAGGGGTTTGGGTCCATTGGGATTGTGTACAATGGGAGTGAATGGGAAGGGATTGGGTCCATCCTGGATCTATGTTTTAGTCATGTGTTCGATGGGCAGTTTCTTAGCGGGCTCCCAAACAGTGAGACAGACACACAGTATATCTCTGAGGAAAGGCCCGCGATATTTGGGTTTTGCCGATTCTCATTGTGACGTGGGGTTCCACTGGGGCCATGAGAGATGCTAAGCCACATCCTGCTCCTTGAAACCAGAGCTCTCCACCTCTCTGGTTCCA
Organism: Somniosus microcephalus; assembly: GCF_052327205.1. Taxonomy (NCBI): domain Eukaryota; kingdom Metazoa; phylum Chordata; class Chondrichthyes; order Squaliformes; family Somniosidae; genus Somniosus; species Somniosus microcephalus. Next base: position 48,576,435 of record NW_028225185.1, on the reverse strand, counting down.
TCTGTTGCTGTTGACTAGCGTGGAACCTGTGTGAAGGATCTGACCCCAGACTTGTCCCGTTCTGGAGCAGGTGGTCCTACAGTGATTCTCCACGAGCCTGAGACTGGATGTTGCCTCCTGTGATCCTCATATTCACCTGAGGTGCTCACCACCTCAGGACGTCCCAAAGCGCTTCACAGCCAATGAAGTACTTTTTTTGAATTGTGGTAACTGTTGTAATGTAGGAAACACGGTAGGAAATATCAGCCCCAGGACACCGGGGAGAACTCCCCCCTGCTCCTCGTCCAATAGTGGCCGTGGGATCTTTTACATTCACCTGACAGCAGACGGGGCCTCGGTTTAACATCTCATCCGAAAGATGGCAGTTTTGACAGTGCGGCTCTCCCTCAGTACTGCCCCTCCGACAGTGAGGCGCTTCCGCAGTACTGCCTCTCCGACAGTGCGGCGCTCTCTCAGTCCCACCCGTCCGACAGTGCGGCGCTCCCTCAATACTGCCCCTCCAACAGTGCTGCGTTCCCTCAGTACCGCCCCTCCGACAGTGCGGCGCTCCCTCAGTACTGCCCCTACCACAGTGCGGCGTTACTGACTGTATCTCTACTGATGTTAATCCAGCTCCCTCACACTGTCACTCAGTAACCCCTCTCCCCCAGCACCCTGTGTTACTGGCTGTATCTCACCTGATGTTAATCTAGCTCCCTCACACTGTCACTCAGTAACCCCTCTCCCCCAGCGCCCTGTGTTACTAACTGTATCTCCACTGATGTTAATCCAGCTCCGTCACTCAGTAACCCCTCTCCCCCAGCGCCCTGTGTTACTGACTGTATCTCTACTGATGTTAATCCAGCTCCCTCGCACTGTCACTCTGTAACCCCTCTCCCCCAGCGCCCCGTGTCACTGAGGTTAATCCCGCTCCCTCAGTAATTTGGCCCTCTCTTTAAACCCACCTCGCACTTGGAACCCCCCCCCCCACCAAACCCCGCCTGTGGCTCCCTCCGATGAGGCAGACTCCTCTGTGAATGCGAATCCACCATTTTCCAAACGTTTACGGAGGAAACACCGACAAGAGACACAAGGGGATTGGGGACGACGGGTTTCCGACTCGGGATGGGCGTATTCCTGGAGCTCTGATCCCAAGACTGCCAACTGCACCGCCACCAATTTCCCGCCACCGGTTGTCCGATAAATCCATCCCGCCTTCCCTAGCCTCTTCGCTATCCGGTGGTGATGATTCTTGAGCATCTGCCCCACAACCCATGTCCCATATTTCTATAACTAGCGAACTAAAAAATTCACCGTGCCAGCGCGTCACACTTCATCTAGTGCCATTGTCTGTCTCTTTACCTGCCCGGTTACCATCTCGTCTCATTGAATATCTCTTAATGTCTCTTCTTTCATCCCCTCCCCCCTTTCCCAGCCCCCAAACTGCCTTTTGTTTCATTTCCTCCCTTTTTTCTCTCAGTCCTGACGAAGGGTTTCGACCCGAAACGTTGACGCTGTTTCTCTCTCCACGGATGTTGCCTGGCCTGCTGAGTTTTCCCAGTGTTTTCATGTGGTTATTTAAAATTTCCACAATCTTGTTTAACTCCTCTTCTGATTTCCCCACCCACCCCACTCCTCTCCTTCGCCGCTCCCGGGATTTTACACGCAACAGTGTTCCTCCGGCGAGCGATCCTCAAATCCTGCAGCCTTGGTGGCAAATCCTTCAGGGGCCTCGCAACTGACCCCCCCAAGTCCCCGGCTTCCATTTCAGGAAGAGACAGAAAGAAAAGAAAAGAGAGAGAGAGAGAGAAAGAGGACAAAGAGAGACAAGAGTCGACTTGAGACGGGGATGGTTGCTTTATATATACAGTGTCGGAAAGACTTGCAAATAAGGGACCACATACAACACGGACGGCAGCTTTAAGTCGCTACACACAGATTTCCAACAAAACGACAGAAAATAGCACAGGAGGGCACACAGTAAACAAGTGTGGAGAGAATACAGAGCAAGGGGTTTGGCCCATCCCACCACCGGGTTTCCACGGAAACCGTCTCCCTGGTGACGGAGGAGCCAGTCAGAAGGGAAGGAAGACTGATGAGACAGTGAGAGAGGAGCCGCTGTTTCCCAGCACCCGCGGCCAGCTATAGACCCGAGGAGCATGCAAGATATAACAGGCACACGCTCTCCCCAGCCCCCCAACCCCCATCTCCCCGAGCCCAGCCCGAGGCCTCCCCTTCCCCCCGAGGCCTCCCCGCCCCATAGCTCAGCCTCCAACTCCATCTGACAAACCGGGAGACCTTTGGGGATGAACTGGCCCCTTTCCGTTGTCGCAGTTTGCAACCTCTCTCCGCCACTGGTCCCGCACCTCACTCGGAGGGAGGGGGTGAGGGGGGTGGTGTGCGGTGTTGCGCCCCCCCCCCCCCCCCTCTACACTGTCCCATCAAACACTCCCAGGGCAGGCACGGCACGGGTAAGATACAGAGTAAAGCTCCCTCTACACTGTCCCATCAAACACTCCCAGGGCAGGTACAGCACGGGTTAGATACAGAGTAAAGCTCCCTCTACACTGTCCCATCAAACACTCCCAGGGCAGGTACAGCACGGGTTAGATACAGAGTAAAGCTCCCTCTACACTGTCCCATCAAACACTCCCAGGGCAGGCACAGCACGGGTAAGATACAGAGTAAAGCTCCCTCTACACTGTCCCATCAAACACTCCCAGGGCAGGGACAGCACGGGTTAGATACAGAGTAAAGCTGCCTCTACACTGTCCCATCAAACACTCCCAGGGCAGGCACAGCACGGGTTAGATACAGAGTAAAGCTCCCTCTACACTGTCCCATCAAACACTCCCAGGGCAGGCACAGCACGGGTTAGATACAGAGTAAAGCTCCCTCTACACTGTCCCATCAAAGACTCCCAGGGCAGGCACAGCACGGGTTAGATACAGAGTAAAGCTCCCTCTATACTGTCCCATCAAACACTCCCAGGGCAGATACAGCACGGGTAAGATACAGAGTAAAGCTCCCTCTACACTGTCCCATCAAACACTCCCAGGGCAGGTACAGCACGGGTTAGATACAGAGTAAAGCTCCCTCTACACTGTCCCATCAAACACTCCCAGGGCAGGTACAGCACGGGTTAGATACAGAGTAAAGCTCCCTCTACACTGTCCCGTCAAACACTCCCAGGGCAGGTACAGCACGGGTTAGATACAGAGTAAAGCTCCCTCTACACTGTCCCATCAAACACTCCCAGGGCAGGTACAGCACGGGTTAGATACAGAGTAAAGCTCTCTCTACACTGTCCCGTCAAACACTCCCAGGGCAGGTACAGCACGGGTTAGATACAGAGTAAAGCTCCCTCTACACTGTCCCATCAAACACTCCCAGGGCAGGTACAGCACGGGTTAGATACAGAGTAAAGCTCCCTCTACACTGTCCCATCAAACACTCCCAGGGCAGGTACAGCACGGGTTAGATACAGAGTAAAGCTCCCTCTACACTGTCCCGTCAAACACTCCCAGGGCAGGTACAGCATGGGTTAGATACAGAGTAAAGCTCCCTCTACACTGTCCCATCAAACACTCCCAGGGCAGGGACAGCACGGGTTAGATACAGAGTAAAGCTCCCTCTACACTGTCCCATCAAACACTCCCAGGGCAGGTACAGCACGGGGTTAGATACAGAGTAAAGCTCCCTCTACACTGTCCCATCAAACACTCCCAGGGCAGGTACAGCACGGGTTAGATACAGAGTAAAGCTCCCTCTACACTGTCCCCAACAAACACTCCCTCCCCAACAGCACTGTGGGAGCACCTTCACCACACGGACTGCAGCGGTTCAAGGCGGCGGCTCACCACCAGCTTCTCAAAGGCAATTAGGGATGGGCAATCAATGCTGGGCCTTGCCGGTGATGCCCACATCCCATAAACAAATTTAAAAAAAATCTTGGGCACCGTCAGAACAGATGGCCAGACGTGTGACAAGGCTGTGACACTTTTGTTGGGTTTTGATGAGGTTTTGCAAAATACACTCTGTCACTCCAAAAAACAACCCATCCAAAGTCTATCCATCCACCTGTTTCGTGAGTTGGAGTGATGTTCATGCCTAGTCACCATGGTCCAAGGTCACTATGCATGGTCCTTATTTAAGGAGGGATATACTTGCATTGGAGGCAGTTCAGAGAAGGTTCACTCGGTTGATTCCTGGGGTGAAGGGCTTGTCTTATGAGGAAAGGTTGAGCAGGTTGGGTCTATACCCATTGGAGTTTAGAAGAATGAGAGGGGATCTTATTGAAACATAATATAAGATTCTGAGGGGGCTCGACAGGGTAGATGCAGAGAGGATGTTGCCCCCCGTGGGGGAATCTAGAACTCGGGGGCACAGTTTCAGAATAAAGGGTCGCCCTTTTAGAACTGAGATGAGGAGGAATTTCTTCTCTCGGAGGGTCGTGACTCTTTGGAATTCTCTACCCCAGAGAGCTGTGGAGGCCGGGTCATTGAATATATTTACGGTGGAGATAGACAGATGTTTGAACGATAAGGGAGTCGAGGGTTATGGGGAGCGGGCAGGGAAGTGGAGTTGAGGCCAAGATCGGATCAGCCATGATCTTATTGAATGGTGGAGCAGGCTCGAGGGGCCGAATGGCCGACTCCTGCTCCTACGTCTTATGTTCTTATGTATGGTTGTTGGGATCTGCCAATGCTTCACTGAGGTTTGACTGCCTTCCGTCAACCTGTTGACTGTCCCCTCTTTGAATACCCGCCAGAGGGGTTTCCACTGGAATGATGGGGGGCCCCCCCCCCCGCCCCCCTCTACATCCATCCCCAAGACATCCTAGAGGAACATTACGCACCCTTTCCTCCACGCCAAGGTCGCGACTCACTGCCTTCTCTCCTACTTCAGCTCAGTCTGTAGACTATGGAACTTCCTCACCTCCGCTCAGTCACCCCACTCCATCCCCACCCCCACAGCACTAGCACACGGAGGGAGTGAGCCCTGAGCCTGGGCGGTGGGGGAATAAAGTGCTTTAATTAAATGGGCAATGGTGGAGGCAAGCACAGAGAGCATCGAGGAAGAAGGCAACACTCCTGCCCATCTCCCGCCCTCGCTTCTCTCTCCATAAACCCACCGCGTTGAACCTTGACCCCATTTCTATGTCTACTTCGCTGGAAACCTGATTCCACAAACTCGATTTCCCCTCTGGGTGGAAAGGGCTTCCCTTCCTTCGCCGAACTCCCTGCATGTCGAACTCGTGTCTCCTGGGAGTGAGAACCCCTTCACCTCCGGGAGGAGCTAGCAGGAATCCACACCCGTGGTCCTCTGTAGAACTTGAATGAGGTCACCTCAAAGTCTCCTCTTTGCCCAACGAAGCTAAACCAACTTCCAGAACGGAAGTCCCTGCTAGGTGGAATCCCGCTTGCTGCTTCTCTCAAGGGCGGGAATATCCTGGGATTGGATGGCCAGCTCAGGACTAGCTCTGATTGCTCGCATCATCCCACCTACTCCAACAAGGGCAAGGGGGATTCCTCCCCGGTGTCCTGGGGCCAATACCCCTCAACTAACATTACTAAAAAGACAGACGATCTGGTCGTCTATCTCATTGCTGCTTGTGAGAGCTTGCTGTGCGCTAATGGCCTGCCGCGTTTCCTACATTACGACAGTGACCACACTTCAAAAAGTACTTCATTGGCTGTGAAGCGCTTTGGGACGTCCTGAGGTGGTGAAAGGCGGGGGGAGAAATGCAAGCTCACTAGCTTTGCTCCACCATTGGCGGCCGTGTCTTCAGCCGCCTGGGCCCCGAGCTCTGGAATTCCCTCCCCAAACCTCTCCGCCTCTCTCCTCCTTTAAGACGCTCCTTAAAACCGACCTCTTTGGCCAAACGTTTGGTCACCTGTCCCTAATATCTCCTTATATATGGCTCGGTGCCGAATTGCCTGTTTACGCTCCTGTGCAGCACCGTGGGAAGTTTTACTACGTTAAAGGCGCTACATAAATGCGAGGTGTTCTTCACACTTTTCAAACTCGGTGGTGTCCTTGGCTGGTCACTAAGGTGTCTCAATATTGGCCTCCAACCAATAAATCAGAACATCACAGGAATAGGCGCAAACTCAGAGTAGCTCAGGGACACTGGGAAAGGGGAGCGTGTGTGCGCGAGGCTCCGTATAGGAGCTCTGTGATTACCTAAATCATGAAAAAGAACTTCAGTTAATGTGGAGAGACTGGAGAAGCTGGGGTTGTTCTCCTTAGAGCAGAGATGGTTAAGGGGAGATTTAATAGAGGCGTTCAAAATTACGAGGGGTTTTGATGGAGTAAATAAGGAGGAAGTGTTTCCCGTGGCAGGAGGGTCGGTAACCAGAGGACACAGATTGAAGATAATCGGGAAAAGAACCAGAGGGGAGATGAGGAGAATGTTTTTCCGCAGCGAGTTGTTGTGATCTGGAATGCGCTGCCTGAAAGGGCGGTGGGAGCAGATTCAATAGTAACTTTCAAAAGGGAATTGGAGAAATACTTGAAAAGGAGAAATGTGCAGGGCTGTGGGGAGAGAGCAGGGGGGAGTGGGACTAATTGGAGAGCTCTTTCAAAGAGCCGGCACAGGCTCGATGGGCCGAATGGCCTCCTCCTGTGCGAGTCTGTGAAAAGGCTGATGAAAGACACAGTGAAGGTGGAGAGAGGCGTGATCCCGCACTTAGATACACCACGCAACCGACCACATGGCCATCAGCGTGTTCCGGGACTGAATATTCACAGAGGGGCAACCCCCTCCCTCCCACAGTTCCACAGGAACCCATGGAGGAGCTCGTGTGACAGGGTGACACTGGGATACAGCATTAGATTAAACCCCTCGATTAGATTCCAGCCTGTAACTCACTCCCGGGTATCTGTTATTCTAGAAATAAACCCCCCGAACCCCTCGATTAGATTCCAGCCTGTAACTCACTCCCGGGTATCTGTTATTCTATATATAAACCCCCTGAACCCCTCGATTAGATTCCAGCCTGTAACTCACTCCCGGGTGTCTGTTATTCTATATATAAACCCCCCGAACCCATCGATTAGATTCCAGCCTGTAACTCACTCCTGGATCTGTTATTCTATATATAATCTCCCCGAACCCCTCGATTAGATTCCAGCCTGTAACTCACTCCCGGGTATCTGTTATTCTATACATAAACCCCCCGAACCTCTCGATTAGATTCCAGGCTGTAACTCACTCCCGGGTATCTGTTATTCTATATATAAACCCCCTGAACCCCATGATTAGATTCCAGCCTGTAACTCACTCCCGGGTATGTTATTCGATATATAAACCCCCCGAACCCCGCGATTAGATTCCAGGCTGTAACTCACTCCCGGGTATCTGTTATTCTATATATAAACCCCCTGAACCCCATGATTAGATTCCAGCCTGTAACTCAATCCCAGGTATCTGTTATTCGATATATAAACTCCCCGAACCCCGCGATTAGATTCCAGGCTGTAACTCACTCCCGGGTATCTGTTATTCTATATATAAACCCCCCCGAACCCCTCGATGCGATTCCAGCCTGTAACTCACTCCAGGGTATCTGTTATTCTATATATAAACCCCCCGAACCCCTCGATTAGATTCCAGCCTGAAACTCACTCCCGGGTATGTTATTCTATATATAAACCCCCCGAACCCCTCGATTAGATTCCAGCCTGCAACTCACTCTCGGGTATCTGTTTTATTCTATATATAAACCCCCTGAACCCCTCGATTAGATTCCAGCCAGTAACTCACTCCCAGGTATCTGTTATTCTATACATAAACCCCCCCCCACACCCCTCGATTAGATTCCAGCCAGTAACTCACTCCCAGGTATCTGTTATTCTATACATAAACCCCCCCCCCGAACCCCTCGATTAGATTCCAGCCTGTAACTCACTCCCGGATATTGTTATTCTATATATAAACCCCCTGATCATCTTGATTAGATTCCAGCCTGTTACTCACTCCTGGGTATCTGTTATTCTACATATAAACTCCCCCCGAACCCCTCGATTATATTCTGGCCTGTAACTCACTCCTGGGTATCTGTTATTCCATATATAAACCTCCTGAGCCCCTCGATTAGGTTCCAGCCTGTAACGCACTCCTGGGTATCCGTTATTCTATATACAAACCCCCCGAACCCCTCAATTAGCTTCCAGCCAGTAACTCACTCCCGGGTATCTGTTATTCTATATATAAACCCCCCCGAACCCCTCGATTAGCTTCCAGCCTGTAACTCACTCCCGGGTATCTGTTATTCTATATACAAACCCCCTGAACTCCTCGATTAGATTCCAGCCTGTAACTCACTCCCTGGTATCTGTTATTCCATATATAAACCTCCTGAGCCCCTCGATTAGGTTCCAGCCTGTAACGCACTCCTGGGTATCCGTTATTCTATATACAAACCCCCTGAACTCCTCGATTAGGTTCCAGCCTGTAACGCACTCCTGGGTATCCGTTATTCTATATATAAACCCCCCCGAACCCCTCAATTAGCTTCCAGCCAGTAACTCACTCCCGGGTATCTGTTATTCTATATATAAACCCCCCGAACCCCTCAATTAGATTCCAGCCTGTAACTCACTCCCGGGTATTTGTTATTCTATATACAAACCCCCCGAATTCCTCGATTAGATTCCAGCCTGTAAATATAAACCCCCGAACTCCTCCATTAGATTCCAGCCTGCAACTCACTCCCGGGTATCTGTTATTCTATATATAAACCCCCCAAACCCCTCGATTAGATTCCAGCCTGTAACTCACTCCCGGGTATCTGTTATTCTATATATAAACCCTCCGAACACCTCGATTAGATTCCAGCCTGAAACTCACTCCCGGGTATCTGTTATTCTATATATAAACGACCCGAACCCCTCGATTAGATTCCAGTCTGTAACTCACTCCGGGGTATCTGTTATTCTATAAATAAACCCCCTGAACCCCTCGATTAGATTCCAGCCTGTGACTCACTCCCGGTTATCCGTTATTCTATATATAAACCCCCCAAACCCCTCGATTAGATTCCAGCCTGTGACTCACTCCCGGGTATCTGTTATGCAGCCATGGGTCTCTCCTCATAATAGTGCTCTGTAAGTACAAGCAGTTCCTTTGAAAACCAATTACACATCAGATCGGAAATCACTGCAGTTTGGCTGGTGACACAACAAATACATCATCAATCCTCAAAACTCCAGCTCGGGTTAGATACAGAGTAAAGCTCCCTCTACACTGTCCCATCAAACACTCCCAGGGCAGGTACAACACGAGCTGGATACAAAGGAATGCTCCCTCTACACTGTCCCCGTCAAACACTCCCAGGTCTGGTACAGCACGGGTTAGATACAGAGTAAAGCTCCCTCTACACTGTCCCATCAAACACTCCCAGGGCAGGTACAGCATGGGTTAGATACAGAGTAAAGCTCCCTCCACACTGTCCCATCAAACACTCCCAGGGCAGGTACAGCACGGGGTTAGATACAGAGTAAAGCTCCCTCTACACTGTCCCATCAAACACCCACAGGGCAGGTACAGCATGGGTTAGATACAGAGTAAAGCTCCCTCTCACTGTCCCATCAAACACTCCCAGGGCAGGTACAGCACGGGTTAGATACAGAGTAAAGCTCCCTCGACACTGTCCCATCAAACACTCCCAGGGCAGGTACAGCAAGGGTTAGATACAGAGTAAGGCTCCCTCTACACTGGCCCATCAAACACTCCCAGGGCAGGTAGAGTACGGGTTAGAGGGAGATATTAGGACAGGTGACCAATAGCTTGTTCAAAGAGGTCGGTTTTAAGGAGTGTCTTAAAGGAGGAGAGAGAGGCGGAGAGGTTTAGGGAGGGAATTCCAGAGCTCGGGGCCCAGGCGGCTGAAGGCACGGCCGCCAATGGTGGAGCGATGGAAATCGGGGGATGTGCAAGAGGCCAGCATTGGAGGAGCGCAGAGATCTCGGGGGGTTGTAGGGCTGGGGGAGGTTACAGAGATAGGGAGGGGTGTAGAGATGGAGGAGGTTACAGAGATAGGGAGGGTTGTAGGGGCTGGAGGAGGTTACAGAGATAGGGAGGGTTGTAGGGGCTGGAGGAGGTTACAGAGATAGGGAGGGGTGTAGGGGCTGGAGGAGGTTACAGAGATAGGGAGGGTTGTAGGGCTGGAGGAGGTTACAGAGATAGGGAGGTTTGTCGGGGCTGGAGGAGGTTACAGAGATAGGGAGGGTTGTAGAGCTGGAGGAGGTTACAGGGATAGGGAGGGGTGTAGGGGCTGGAGGAGGTTACAGAGATAGGGAGGGGGCGAGGAGGCCATGGAGGGATTTGAACACCAGGATGAGAATTTTAAAATCGAGGCGTTGCCGGACCGGGAGCCAATGTAGGTCAGTGAGCACAGGGGGTGATGGGTGAACGGGACTGGGTGCGAGTTAGGACACGGGGCAGTGAGCACAGGGGGTGATGGGTGAACGGGACTGGGTGCGAGTTAGGACACGGGGCAGTGAGCACAGGGGGTGATGGGTGAACGGGACTGGGTGCGAGTTAGGACACGGGGCAGTGAGCACAGGGGGTGATGGTGTGAACGGGACTGGGTGTGAGTTAGGACACGGGGCAGTGAGCACAGGGGGTGATGGGTGAACGGGACTGGGTGCGAGTTAGGACACGGGGCAGTGAGCACAGGGGGTGATGGGTGAACGGGACTGGGTGCGAGTTAGGACACGGGGCAGCGAGCACAGGGGGTGATGGGTGAACGGGACTCGGTGCGAGTTAGGACAGGGGCAGTGAGCACAGGGGGTGATGGGTGAACGGGACTGGGTGTGAGGACACGGGGCAGTGAGCACGGGGGGTGATGGGTGAACGGGACTGGGTGCGAGTTAGGACACGGGGCAGTGAGCACAGGGGGTGATGGGGTGAACGGGACTGGGTGCGAGTTAGGACACGGGGCAGTGAGCACAGGTGGTGATGGGTTAACGGGACTGGGTGCGAGTTAGGACAAGGGGCAGTGAGCACAGGGGGTGATGTGTGAACAGGACTGGGTGTGAGTTAGGACACGGGGCAGTGAGCACAGGGGGTGATGGTGTGAACGGGACTGGGTGCGAGTTAGGACACGGGGCAGTGAGCACAGGGGGTGATGGGTGAACGGGACTGGGTGCGAGTTAGGACACGGGGCAGTGGCAGAGTTTGGGATGAGCTGGGGTTTACGGAGAGTGGATGGTGGGAGGCCGGTGAGGAAAGAATTGTAAGAGTCGAGTCTGGAGGTAACAAAGTGCATGGATGAGGGTTTCCAGCTGTGTCCGTGAGGTACAGCTCCAAAAAGTAAAATATCGGATGCCTTCCCGTGACGACACAGGTCCTCTTTAATTAAGACCCCCGCGGGTTGGTGACGGGGTTCCGTTGGAGGGAGGCCATTGATGGGACAACCTCTCCGAGATCAGGTGGCTCAGTTTCCATGGCGCTGGTCAGAAATTCCGCCCCCCCCCCCCCGGCTAATCTCCCGGGTAGAAAAATATCGGAGGCGGAGAAGGAAGGAGGGAGGGGGAGCAAAAACGGCCACTCGACATGACAGCTGGGAATCATCCGATGGGGCAGCGGAGCGCCGCGCGGATTGGCGTGCCCAATGGCGGGAGTGTCAGAGGTCACGTGATGAATCCTTCCAGGGACTACATCCAATCGGTGTTGCCGATCGCTACACGGCCGGTGGAGGCAACCCTCCCCTCATTTCCCCCCGGCCTGTCCTTTGCCCCACACACACACACTCACAGGCCACGAGCAGGCCTCTCGGCCTAGTGCTTAACAAAGGCCCTGGGGCCCGGCATTTGAGCAGGGAGAAAACTACAGCCAGACATCATGAATTCGGGTCAAAAGGTCTTGTACTCGACAAATATACAGACAGATACAAAAAGAAAAATAATCCGTTAAGATCACAACAGACAACTTAAGCTTTCGAAGTAACTAAATAAATACAATAAATTAAAGGGGCGGGGTAGAGAGGTGCGTGGTCCGTTCAACTCTGTCAGTGAGCGAAAGATCTTTCTCTCTCATTCCTGGAGAGCGATATTTTTAAAAGTGTCGGAAATCAATAAATAACAGGGGAAAAAAAACGAATCAAGAACATAACAAGGGTCAAAGTTCAGTTCCTCGATTTGCCGTCGTCCTGCGGCCTAGTGTTTCAGGCCTCGCTGCTGAGGCCTCGTTTCTCAGGCTCCGCTTCAATGGTACCCCCTCACCACCCCCCCCAACCGATGAGGCCAGATGCGCGGGACGCAGGCGAGCACATCTGATGCAATTTGCCTCGTGTAGGATGTGACGTGAGCCCCGAGAGGGTTAGGGTTTACTAAATGCTGCTCTATAATTCATGGCGAGACAGGGATCCTCCCATGTATTGATCGCACATCGTTCTACCATTTTGGTCGCTGTCAGGAACCACTTCTCTTTCCTAAAACCAGTCTCCATGAAAAGAACAGACAGTGTGTTATATCTGCTGTTGCTTCGCTAGTTGTGAGGCAAGTCTTTCTAGATACAGCACGGGGTTAGATACAGAGTAAAGCTCCCTCTACACTGTCCCATCAAACACTCCTAGGGCAGGTACAGCACGGGTTAGATACAGAGTAAAGCTCCCTCTACACTGTCCCATCAAACACTCCCAGGGCAGGTACAGCACGGGTTAGATACAGAGTAAAGCTCCCTCTACACTGTCCCATCAAACACTCCCAGGGCAGGGACAGCACGGGTTAGATACAGAGTAAAGCTCCCTCTACACTGTCCCATCAAACACTCCCAGGGCAGGTACAGCACGGGTTAGATACAGAGTAAAGCTCCCTCTACACTGTCCCATCAAACACTCCCAGGGCAGGTACAGCACGGGTTAGAGTAAAGGGGCAGTGAACAGCGTCTCTGTCTCAACCAGGTCCTTTAACGGTACAGGATGGCGACTGATCCTTGGGGTGATGTTTTCTCCTGCCTCGGTCGTCTTAATCAGTTCATCGGAATTCGAATGCTCCTGTTCCCATCTCTGGTCTTCCCCACAAACCTCCCCAGCATCAACTGTAATGGGACCTCAAGAGAGAGAGAGAGAGGAGTCCCCATGGATCAGCCTGGGTGACGGAGTCGGGGCAATGGAGTCCAGTCCAAGCTCATTGCTGTCCTCCGTGTTGGACAATCGAAGACACACAGAACAGCAAGCGAGACAGTTGTACCTCAGCTGTAATGACCGCTCCCTTTATAAAGCTTTGGCTGTCTTCTAAAAAGGTGATTGTTGTTATCACAACACTGCTCCTTCGCAACAGCTGCTTCCTCAACCGGCAACTAAGCTTGGCGATGACACACGGCCCCAGGACACCAACAGCCCTACATTTTGTTCCAATTTTGACTCTTAAGTTGATATTTTTTATATGTTTAATGTATTGACATGCACTGTAAACAAGTCGACTGCCTTGGGCCGCCAAGGACCTTGTATTGGTGTGAAGCCTCAAATCCTAGGCCCGATCTAGCACCTCGTGACGGCAACTCTTTTTCCTATTCTATTGACTTAAAGCCTCAGTCCTAGGCCCGATCTAGCGCCTCGTGACGGCAACTCTTTTTCCTATTCTATTGACTTAAAGCCTTAGTCCTAGGCCCGATCTAGCGCCTCGTGACGGCAACTCTTTTTCCTATTCTATTGACTTAAAGCCTCAGTCCTAGGCCCGATCTAACGCCTCATGATGGCAACTCTTTTTCCTACTCTATTGACTTAAAGCCTTAGTCCTAGGCCCGATCTAGCGCCTCGTGACGGCAACTCTTTTTCCTATTCTTTTGACTTAAAGCCTCAGTCCTAGGCCCGATCTAGTGCCTCGTGATGGCAACTCTTTTTCCTATTCTATTGACTTAAAGCCTCAGTCCTAGGCCCGATCTAGCGCCTCGTGACGGCAACTCTTTTTCCTATTCTATTGACTTAAAGCCTCAGTCCTAGGCCCGATCTAGCGCCTAGTGACGGCAACTCCTTTTCCAACTCTATTGGCGTGAAGCCTCAGTCCTAGGCCCGATCTGGCCGATTGTGCTGGGAGCTGTGTCCCCCTCTCCTACCAGAGCCCTCGAATCACGGACGCAAAGCAATTGAGCGCAGCCGGCTCGAGCAGAACCTGGGTCCGTCTGATCTGTAGGGTTCGGTGGTCACTCCAGGCTGTACGGTAACAAAGCAAAGTAGGCCTAGGGTGGGGGGCGGTGGGGAATCGCACACTCACCCCCACCCCCGCCCCTCGCCCCCCTCAGCAATAACACCATGCAAACTTGGCCACGTTCCCGCTCCGGGATTTCCCTGATGGTTGCGGGAAGTCTCTCTTCCGCTGGGCCGCTTCCGAAAGGAGCAGGGAGGGGGGGCCTGGCGAAAGTGCAGATTAAAACACCTAAAACACCCGACGGGTACGAGCCGGAAGATAAAAATTAAAAAAAAAACATTAATTCGGGACAGTTTATTCAGCGGCCTGAGGAGCAGGGATGTCGTCGTCACGGCAACCAAGTCCCACCCCCCGCGACCCCCCCAGTCGGTTCCCGCCGCGACCTTCGAACCCGGAGAGTTGAAAGGTCGGCCCGAACCCCCAAAAAAATATGGGCGACGGATCCAAAAACCAAAAATAAATAAATAAATAATCCAATCCTCAGCTCCTGGGGCTCTGAGAGTCTTCGAGGTGAGGTCGCCTGGCTCCTTTACCCACCCTCCCAGGGGATGGCGGTAGCGAGGAGGGGCGAGGGCGGAACAATGCACAGCAGATTGCCCCCACCCCCGTCCTCCCTTTCACCACCTCCCGCCCCCGCCCTCCCCAGGCTCCCCTGAAGATCCAAGCGGGCTCCTAAACTTCGGCTGTTAGAAGCCCAGGCCTTGCGTGAAGTGGGCGGACCTCCCGAGGCGGTGGGCCCGTCTACTCTACCCGCCGAGTTCGGCGTTACCCGGGCAACGCGGAAAGCTGAAAGGGAGCCGAGTGGCGGGGAGCCAACCAACCCGGGACTTGGGCTAAAACCAACTTGACAACTAGGAGGAGCCCGAGCCAGTCGCCATTCCCACCCCAGCACCCCTGTATGTTGGGTTGACTAAGGTGGCCATTGAGCCCCTCCACTTTAAGTGGAGTGTTACCCCCTTTTTGGTGGTGGGAGGGGGGGGGAAGTTGAGGGTGATTTTCAACTCGGCCTTCGAATGAAGTAAATCTCAAATTAACAGCAAGCTTAGAGGCCGTGGGAGGCATCGTAGCTTTGTCGGCGCATGCCCCTTTTCCGTAATGGCAGGGCAGGTTGTGGGGGGGGGGGGGGGTCGCCTTGGATAGTGATTGGGATCTGGCTGATTCCCCCTCTTCCCACCCTGAGGCCAACTGAGATTGATGTCAGTCCGGGGAGGTGTGTGTGCGTGTGGGTGCGGGATGGGGGGGGGCGGGGGTGGCGCGCACTGTCCGGAGATCCTCCTGGTCTGTACGGCTCAGCCACACACACCAGGGATTCCTTGGCATTCATGCAGCCTATCGAAGATCATTTGGGTTTGGGTCAAGATTGAGGGGAGGGGGTTGGAGGGAGCGGTGGTGGGGCAGGAGAGCCAGATGCGAGCAATGCATGCAGCGAGGGAGGGGGGGAGGGGGAGGGAGAGGTGGTTGCGCAAGGGTGGGGGGGAGCCTCGTGCCCCCGGGGTACGAGCTCTCGCCCTCACGGCGTGCCGAGCCAGAGTCTGGGCTCCGGGAGCACGCCCTGTGCCAAACAGCGAGGGTGGGGGTGGGGGGGGGGGGGCCCCGCTGGGCCTTCACGGGGTTTTACGTCTCATGATCTTGATATCCCTGGCCTATCGGATAGCCCCACCCCTTTGGCAATTGATACATAGGAAATATGCAGCAGTCCAAGAATCAGTAGGCCGCAGAAACCCATGTGACCAGGCCTCAAGAGACCCATGTGACCAGGCCGCTAGAGACCCATGTGACCAGGCCTCAAGAGACCATGTGACTAGGCCTCTATCGACCCATGTGACCAGGCCTCAAGAGACCAATGTGACCAGGCCTCAAGGGACCATGTGACTAGGCCTCTACCGACCCAATGTGACTAGGCCTCTAGAGACCCAATGTGACCAGGCCTCTAGAGATCCACGTGCCCAGGCCTCAGAACCCCTTTATGTGACAGTAGGCCTCGAGGGCAGACACAACAACGTAGAGTAACCACAGAGCCACAAAGAACAAAGAGGTGATGATCTTGGCTGTCCTCGGGCCTCCAAGTTCACCTCCGATCTCCGGCCGGCGCCGATACATCAGGATGGCGACGCAAACAAAGGCGAAGATGGTGAAGATGGTGACGGAGAAGGCCAGGTTGCCTGGGTTGACGTGGAACTTCTTGCCCTTGCTGGCCCAGTAGATGGCGGCCATGGACCAGGCCAATCCGATCCCCAGGAACACGTTGACTGCGTTACTCCCCGTCACATTGCCAATTGAGGCGTCGGCATACTGGTCCTGAATAGCGGCAACTTTGCTGGCAAACGTGTCTGGTACGATGGAGAGAGAGAGAGAGAGGGGGTTTAGCGAATGGGCAATCAGGGCAGGTCCATACCAGGCTGAGATATCTTCAGCTGGGATTGTTCTCCTTAGAGCAGAGAAGGTTAAGGAGGAGATTGACCAGAATGGTCCCAGGGGATGAGGGACTTCAGTTATGTGGAGAGACTGGAGAAGCTGAGGTTGTTCTCCTTAGAGCAGAGAAGGTTAAGGGGAGATTTGACAGAGGCGTTCAAAATTACGAATGGTTTTGATGAAGTAAATAAGGAGAAAGTGTTTCCCGTGGCAGGAGGGTCAGTAACCAGAGGACACAGATTGAAGATAATCGGTAAAAGAACCAGAGGGGAGATGAGGAGAATGTTTTAACGCAGCGAGTTGTTGTGATCTGGAATGCGCTGCCTGAAAGGGCGGTGGAAGCAGATTCAATCGTAACTTTCAAAAGGGAATTGGAGAAATACTTGAAAAGGAGAAATGTGCAGGGCTGTGGGGAGAGAGCAGGGGGGAGTGGGACTAATTGGAGAGCTCTTTCAAAGAGCCGGCACAGGCACGATGGGCCGAATGGCCTCCTCCTGTGCTGTGTTCTTCTTTGACAGGGATGGAAAACTTCACGCTTTACACTTGAAAGTGGCAACAAAAAAAACTCAGCCTGGTTCCGCAAGATGAAAATAAAACTTTCAGCTCCTTCCCGTCGACACAGGAGCTGGATATTTTTATCTCAAAGCGTCAGTGTTTATCTCCTAAACTAGGGCACAGTGTCCCAGGCAGGGTACGGACTGCTGAAGGTGTAACATCTCCCCTACCTGTGAATGCCCTTCAGAATCGCTGAGATTTCAGCTCCTCGCATAGCTC
Organism: Somniosus microcephalus; assembly: GCF_052327205.1. Classification (NCBI taxonomy): domain Eukaryota; kingdom Metazoa; phylum Chordata; class Chondrichthyes; order Squaliformes; family Somniosidae; genus Somniosus; species Somniosus microcephalus. The sequence continues at coordinate 48,559,116 of NW_028225185.1, read as the reverse complement.
CGCAAAGCCCTCAGCCCTCAGCCATCAGCTCTCGCTCGAAGGCGGTGACGATCGCTGGGGGTGGGGTTCAGCGGCTAGCCCGCATTGTCGGAGGGGCAGTACTGAGGGAGCGCCGCACTGTCGGAGGGGCAGTACTGAGGGAGCTCCGCACTGTCGGAGGGGCAGTACTGAGGGGAGTGCCGCGCTGTCGGAGGGGCAGTACTGAGGGAGCGCCGCACTGTCAGAGGGACAGTACTGAGGGAGCGCCACACAGTCAGAGGGGCAGTCCTGACAGAGCACCACATTGTCGGAGGGGCAGTACTGAGGGAGCGCCGCACTCTCGGAGGGGCGGTACTGAGGGAGCGCCGCACTGTCGGAGGGGCGGTACTGAGGGAGCGCCGCACTGTCGGAGGGGCGGTACTGAGGGAGCGCCGCACTGTCGGAGGGGCGGTACTGAGGGAGCGCCGCACTGTCGGAGGGGCGGTACTGAGGGAGCGCCGCACTCTCGGAGGGGCGGTACTGAGGGAGCGCCGCACTGTCGGAGGGGCGGTACTGAGGGAGCGCCGCACTGTCGGAGGGGCGGTACTGAGGGAGCGCCGCACTGTCGGAGGGGCGGTACTGAGGGAGCGCCGCACTGTCGGAGGGGCGGTACTGAGGGAGCGCCGCACTGTCGGAGGGGCGGTACTGAGGGAGTGCCGCACTGTCGGAGGGCCGGTACTAAGGAGCGCCGCACTGTCGGAGGGGCAGTACTGAGGGAGCGTCGCACAGTCGGAGGGGCGGTACTGAGGGAGCGGCACTATGGATCGGGGGAGGGGAGGGGGTTCGGAGCGGGGGAAGGGAGGGTGTGTGGAGCGGGGGAGGGGAGGGGTGCGGAGCGGGGGAGGGAGGGGTGCGGAGCGGGGAGGGGAGGGGTGCGGAGCGGGGAGGGGAGGGGTGCGGAGCGGGGAGGGGAGGGGTGCGGAGCGGGGCGGGGAGGGGTGCGGAGCGGGGGAGGGGTGCGGAGCGGGGAGGGGAGGGTGTGGGGGAGGGGTGCGGAGCGGGGGAGGGGAGGGCGCGGAGCGGGGGAGGGGAGGGCGCGGAGCGGGGGAGGGGAGGGTGCGGAGGGGAGGGCGCGGAGCGGGGGAGGGGTGCGGAGCGGGGGAGGGGTGCGGAGCGGGGGAGGGGAGGGTGTGGAGCGGGGGAGGGGAGGGCGCGGAGCGGGGGAGGGGAGGGGCGCGGAGCGGGGGAGGGGAGGGGGCGGAGCGGGGGAGGGCGCGGAGAGGGCGCGGAGCGGGGGAGGGCGCGGAGCGGGGGAGGGCGCGGAGCGGGGGAGGGGAGGGAGCGGGGGAGGGGAGGGGAGGGCGCGGAGCGGGGGCGCGGAGCGGGGGAGGGGAGGGGGCGGAGCGGGGGAGGGGAGGGAGCGGGGGAGGGGAGGGCGCGGAGCGGGGGAGGGGAGGGCGCGGAGCGGGGGAGGAAAGGGGAGGAGCGCGGAGCGGGGGAGGGGAGGGGGCGGAGCGGGGGAGGGGAGGGCGCGGAGCGGGGGAGGGAAGGGCGCGGCGCGGAGCGGGGGAGGGGAGGGCGAGGAGCGGGGGAGGGGAGGGGTGCGGAGCGGGGGAGGGGAGCGGCGCGGGGGAGGGGGCGGAGCGGGGGAGGGGAGGGGGCGGAGCGGGCGCGGCGCGGAGCGGGGGAGGGCGTGGAGCGGGGGAGGGGCGCGGAGCGGGGGAGGGGAGGGCGCGGAGCGGGGGAGGGGAGGGCGCGGAGCGGGCCTCACCTGGAACAGACGTCCCCAGCGCTACGAAGATGATGGCAGTGACGGAATTCTTCAGACCGACGGTGCAGCCAAAGTGCGTGGCCAGATCCCCCGTTAACGCAGTCAGCATCCCGATCAACACTATCGACACCACAAAACAAGCCCAGCCATTCCAGTACTCTGTCGGAGGCACAAAGGCGAACAGAACCTTCCAGAAGACCGTCAGGAAATGCATGATGTAATCAAAGCAGGAGGGCAGGCGCTCCTCACTGTTGCCATCCTCATCATCATCTTCACCTGCAAGGGGGCAGGTACAGCACGGGTTAGATACAGAGTAAAGCTCCCTCTACACTGTCCCATCAAACACTCCCAGGGCAGGTACAGCACGGGGTTAGATACAGAGTAAAGCTCCCTCTACACTGTCCCATCAAACACTCCCTGGGCAGGTACAGCACGGGTTAGATACAGAGTAAAGCTCCCTCTACACTGTCCCATCAAACACTCCCAGGGCAGGCACAGCACGGGTTAGATACAGAGTAAAGCTCCCTCTACACTGTCCCATCAAACACTCCCAGGGCAGGCACAGCACGGGTTAGATACAGAGTAAAGCTCCCTCTACACTGTCCCCATCAAACACTCCCAGGGCAGGTACAGCACGGGTTAGATACAGAGTAAAGCTCCCTCTACACTGTCCCATCAAACACTCCCAGGGCAGGTACAGCACGGGTTAGATACAGAATTAATCTTCCTGAGTGAGGTAGGGGGTGGGGTGCATGGTTTGTGATGAGGCAGCGATGTCGATGAGCCAGGAACTAAATGCAGCATGCAGCAGGACACTGTATGTCAACTGCCGTGGCTATTCAATCCCTCTGTGATCAATTGACTGTGTAATGTAGACGATTCAGTCATTATATTAATCTAATTAAGTAAATGGGACCAGTACAATTGTGATGAGATAGAACATCATTAGAGCACTCGGATTGGACGACTGATTAAAGTTAGCCTGCCTCTGTCAGAAACCTGATCGAGGTCTTTAAAATTTATGAAGGGTTCGATAGGGTAGACGTAGAGAAGATGTTTCCACTTGTTGGCGAGACCAGAACTAGAGGCCGTCAATATAAGATCGTCACTAATAAATCCAATCGGGAATTCAGGAGAAACTTCTTTCCCCAGAGAGTGGTGAGAATGTGGAACTCGCTCCCACAGGGAGTGGTCGAGGTGAATAGCAGAGATGGATTTAAGGGGAAGCTGGATAAACACACGAGGGAGAAAGGAATAGAAGGATATGGTGATGGGGTGAGATGAAGAGGGGTGGGAGGAGGCTCGAGTGGAGCAGGAACACCGGCACGGAGCAGTGGGGCCGAATGGCCTGTTTTGCTCCCTGTCGCACACTCTGTTCCCGAGCCACTGACTCCATCCCTCTCCCTGGCAACAGTCTGAGGCTGCACCACATCGTTCGCAGCCCTCGCCGTCCTATCTGACCCCGAGATAAGCTTCTGCCCTTATCTCCGCTCTCTCACCAAGACTGCCTACTTCCACCTCCGTAACATCGCCCGTCCCCGCCCCGCCTCAGCTCATCCGCTGCTGAAACCCTCATCCCTGCCTCTGTTATCTCCAAACTCCCGACTATTCTGACGCTCTACTGGCCCGGCCTCTCCCACCCTCCGTAAACCCCAGCTCATCCCAAACTCTGCCTCTGCCCCCGTCTCCTAACTCGCACCCAGTCCCGTTCACCCATCACCCCCTGTGCTCACTGCCCCGTGTCCTAACTCACACCCAGTCCCGTTCACCCATCACCCCCTGTGCTCACTGCCCCGTGTCCTAACTCACACCCAGTCCCGTTCACCCATCACCCTCTGTGCTCACTGCCCCGTGTCCTAACTCACACCCAGTCCCGTTCACCCATCACCCTCTGTGCTCACTGCCCCGTGTCCTAACTCACACCCAGTCCCGTTCACCCATCACCCCCTGTGCTCACTGCCCCGTGTCCTAACTCACACCCAGTCCCGTTCACCCATCACCCCGTGCTCACTGCCCCGTGTCCTAACTCACACCCAGTCCCGTTCACCCATCACCCCCTGTGCTCACTGCCCCGTGTCCTAACTCGCACCCAGTCCCGTTCACCCATCACCCCCTGTGCTCACTGCCCCGTGTCCTAACTCGCACCCAGTCCCGTTCACCCATCACCCCCTGTGCTCACTGCCCCGTGTCCTAACTCACACCCAGTCCCGTTCACCCATCACCCCCTGTGCTCACTGCCCCGTGTCCTAACTCACACCCAGTCCCGTTCACCCATCACCCCCTGTGCTCACTGCCCCATGTCCTAACTCACACCCAGTCCCGTTCACCCATCACCCCCTGTGCTCACTGCCCCGTGTCCTAACTCACACCCAGTCCCGTTCACCCATCACCCCCTGTGCTCACTGCCCCGTGTCCTAACTCACACCCAGTCCCGTTCACCCATCACCCCCTGTGCTCACTGCCCCGTGTCCTAACTCACACCCAGTCCCGTTCACCCATCACCCCCTGTGCTCACTGCCCCATGTCCTAACTCACACCCAGTCCCGTTCACCCATCACCCCCTGTGCTCACTGCCCCGTGTCCTAACTCACACCCAGTCCCGTTCACCCATCACCCCCTGTGCTCACTGCCCCGTGTCCTAACTCACACCCAGTCCCGTTCACCCATCACCCCCTGTGCTCACTGCCCCGTGTCCTAACTCACACCCAGTCCCGTTCACCCATCACCCCCTGTGCTCACTGCCCCGTGTCCTAACTCACACCCAGTCCCGTTCACCCATCACCCCCTGTGCTCGCTGACCCGTGTCCTAACTCACACCCAGTCCCATTCACCCATCACCCCCTGTGCTCACTGCCCCGTGTCCTAACTCGCACCCAGTCCCGTTCACCCATCACCCCCTGTGCTCACTGCCCCGTGTCCTAACACACACCCAGTCCCGTTCACCCATCACCCCCTGTGCTCACTGCCCCGTGTCCTAACTCACACCCAGTCCCGTTCACCCATCACCCCCCGAGCTCGCTGACCTACATTGGCTCCTGGGCCGGCAACACCTCGATTTTAAAATTCTCATCCTGGTGTTCAAATCCCTCCATGGCCTCCTCGCCTCCTCCCTATCTCTGTAACCTCCTCCAGCCCCTACAACCCTCCCTATCTCTGTAACCTCCTCAAGCACCTACAACCCTCCCTATCCCTGTAACCTCCTCCAGCCCCTACAACCCTCCCTATCCCTGTAACCTCCTCCAGCCCTACAACCCTCCCTATCTCTGTAACCTCCTCCAGCCCTACAACCCTCCCTATCTCTGTAACCTCCTCCAGCCCTACAACCCTCCCTATCTCTGTAACCTCCTCCAGCCCCTACACCCCTCCCTGTAACCTCCTCCAGCCCCTACAACCCTCCCTATCTCTGTAACCTCCTCCAGCCCCTACACCCCTCCCTATCCCTGTAACCTCCTCCAGCCCTACAACCCTCCGTCTCTGTAACCTCCTCCAGCCCCTACAACCCTCCCTATCTCTGTAACCTCCTCCAGCCCCTACACCCCTCCCTATCCCTGTAACCTCCTCCAGCCCCTACAACCCTCCCTATCTCTGTAACCTCCTCCAGCCCTACAACCCTCCCTATCTCTGTAACCTCCTCCAGCCCTACAACCCTCCTTATCTCTGTAACCTCCTCCAGCCCCTACAACCCTCCCTATCTCTGTAACCTCCTCCAGCCCTACAACCCTCCCTATCTCTGTAACCTCCTCCAGCCTCTACAACCCTCCCTATCTCTGTAACCTCCTCCAGCCTCTACAACCCTCCCTATCTCTGTAACCTCCTCTGGCCCTACAACCCCCCCCGCCACCCCCGAGATCTCTGCGCTCCTCCAATTCTGGCCTCTTGCGCATCCCCCGATTTCCATCGCTCCACCATTGGCGGCCGTGCCTTCAGCCGCCTGGGCCCCGAGCTCTGGAATTCCCTCCCTAAACCTCTCCGCCTCTCTCTCCCGTCCTTTAAGTCACTCCTTAAAACCGACCTCTTTGACGAACCTCTCCTAATATCTCCTCACGTCGCTGTCAAATGTTGTTTGATTTACGTTCCTGAGGCGCCTTGGGATGTTTTACTCTGTTAAAGGGCGCTGTATTCAGGCAAGGTGTTGTTGTTAACTCGTTCTTGACTCAATGCCAGGACACAGATTGGAGCAGCTGATGTTTTGAACCAAGAAATGCCTGGCCCCAGCAAAAAAAAACAGAAGCCGACAGTGCCCTTTTAAACCAGCTGGCAGTGGGTCTCTGGGACTGAGAGGTGGGGCCCACCAGCTTGGCTGCGGGCTGTACGGAAGGGGCGGGGGAGTCACGCCGCCCCATCTGGCTAGACGACAGTGTCACGTGACTCCAGTCACAGATGGCGCATGCAGCTTCGGCCTGGCGTGACGAGGTGATAAATGCTTCCTTTCCCTCTTCCCTCCCACCCTGACATTGTGTGGAACTAAAACACAGAGCCCCTGCTCTGTTGGGTCGGAATAACTCCCCCGCACCCCCCGCCCCCACCCCCACCGGCTCCCAGTCTTGGGAATTGGAGAAACACTTTGAAAAGAGAAAAATTTGCAGGGCTGTGGGGGAAAGAGCAGGGGAGAGAGTGGGACTAATTGGAGAGCTCTTTCCAAAGGGCCGGCACAGGCACGATGGGCCGAATGGCCTCCTTCTACGAGCCGTATCGCTCTGCAGCTCGAGTCGGTGCACCTTGTTTCGAATGCCGCCCCCAGTTCAATAGCTCACCGAAGCTCGCTGTCTTGGTAGGGGGGTGTCGACTTGCCGTGAAGAAATGGGGTAGTGGAGGACAGATATTCGCCCATGGAGCCTGTAACACCCCCCCTCCCCCCACTTATCGGTGGGCGAGGTGTGGGTGGGGTTTGAGAAGGAGACACGGGGGTGAATTAAACAGCGGAGGGGGCGACACACAGAACAGCTGCGGGAGGGGGGGATGAGGGGTGCGCGTCCCACTCTCCAGTGACCCACACCCCCACCTCGCCCCATTGTAACACCTCCTCCACCTTGCTGGAAAGTGGACGAGGACCGCCCCTCTGCCCCCCCGTGGTCGAATAGCAGCCCAGGTTCGCGTCGAAAAAAGGGGACTTTTGGAAGAGATGCACAGCCGGGAGCCTTGAACCCAGTTACCCCAGCACGAACCGGCCCCTTTGGGAGAGGAGGAGGCTGCGGGGTGCGTGAGCAATAAAGGCTCGGGCCTTGCCAAAGCTTCTGCCCCTGCTCGATCGGGACCGGCGCGCCAATCCCCGTCTCTCTCGTCAGCTGGTGTTTAATGAAGTGCTAAGTTTGCCACAGCAGTAATTACCGAACAGCTTGACACTGAAGCACTGTGTTTGTAGAATTAAGGACGGGCTTAGTTGGTAATTGGGCCCAAATTGAAGGGTTCGTTTTTGGAATAAATTTACTCTTGGGTTGGAGCAGGAGGGGTTCCAGCACCAACCATCGGCCTTGCTGTCGCTAATTGACCCCCTCGGCCTACTGCGCCCTTCTGCAGCCTTTCCCCTCGCCACCGCTGAAGCGCCTTGTTACCACGACGACGCGCCAATATGCAGGCTCCAAATCCGGCCTACCCCCTTTCCTCCTTCACGAGGTTCTGAATTTTAATACTCCTGTTTAAAAAAATTTATCCCGGGCAAAATGCTTCTGATCCAGAATAAATCCAGTGCCTTTTATAACACAAATTTTTTAAGGGGACTGGCTTTATAGTTCTTCGAGGTGCCATTTAGGAGGTAATTCAGCCCCCTCGAGCCTGTTCCACAGGAACAGGAGGAGGCCATTCAGCCCCCTCGAGCCTATTCCACAGGAACAGGAGGAGGCCATTCAGCCCCCTCGAGCCTGTTCCACAGGAACAGGAGGAGGCCATTCAGCCCCTCGAGCCTGTTCCACAGGAACAGGAGGAGGCCATTCAGCCCCTCGAGCCTGTTCCACAGGAACAGGAGGAGGCCATTCAGCCCCTCGAGCCTGTTACACAGGAACAGGAGGAGGCCCATTCAGCCCCCTCGAGCTTGTTACACAGGAACAGGAGGAGGCCCATTCAGCCCCCTCGAGCCTGTTACACAGGAACAGGGGGAGGCCCATTCAGCCCCTCGAGCCTGTTACACAGGAACAGGAGGAGGCCATTCAGCCTCTTGAGCCTGTTACACAGGAACAGGAGGAGGCCATACAGCCCCCTTGAGCCTGTTACACAGGAACAGGAGGAGGCCATTCAGCCCCTCGAGCCTGTTACGCAGGAACAGGAGGAGGCCATTCAGCCCCTCGAGCCTGTTACACAGGAACAGGAGGAGGCCATTCAGCCCCTCGGGCCTGTTACACAGGAACAGGAGGAGGCCATTCAGCCCCTCGAGCCTGTTACACAGGAACAGGAGGAGGCCATTCAGCCCCTCGAGCCTGTTACACAGGAACAGGAGGAGGCCATTCAGCCCCTCGAGCCTGTCCCGCCATTCACTGAGGTCGCGGCTGATCTGTATCCTAACTCCATCCACCCACCTTGGCTCCATCTCCCTTGTCTAGCAAAAATCTATCGATCTCGGATTTAAAATGATTTATTGAGCTGGCGTCGAGTGCTTTCTGTGGGAGAGAGTTCCACACTTCCACCACCCTTTGTGTGAAGAAACGTTTCCCAACTTCTCTCCTGAACGGCCTGGCTCTGATTTTAAGGTTCTGCCCCCTTGTCCTAGACTCCCCCCCCCGCCCCCACCAGCGGAAACACTTTCTCTCCATCCACCCCATCAATTCCTTTCAAAATCCTAAACACCTCAATCAAATCCCCCCTTAACCTGCTATATTCCAGGGAACACAAGCCTACGTTATCTAGCTGTGGCTCAGTGCGTCGTACTCTCTCTCTCTCTTGCCTCTGAGTCAGAAGATCGTGGGATTGAGCCCCACTCCACAGACTTGACACAATATCCAGGCCGACACTCCCAGTGCAGGGCTGAGGGAGCGCCGCACTGTCGGAGGGGCGGTACTGAGGGAGCGCTGCACTGTCGGAGGGGCGGTACTGAGGGAGCGCCGCACTGTCGGAGGGGCGGTACTGAGGGAGCGCCGCACTGTCGGAGGGGCGGTACTGAGGGAGCGCCGACTGTCGGAGGGGCAGTACTGAGGGAGCGCCGCACTGTCGGAGGTGCCGTCTTTCGGATGAGACATTAAACCGAGGCCCTGTCTGCCCCTCGGGTGGATGTAAAAGATCCCACGGCCACTATTGGAAGAAGAGCAGGGGGAGTTCTCCCCGGTGTCCTGGGGCCAATATTTATCCCTCAACCAACATCACTAAAACAGATGATCCGGTCATTATCACATTGCTGTTTGTGGGAGGTTGCTGTGCGCAAATTGTCTGCTGCGTTTCCCACATTACAACAGTGACCACACTTCAAAAAAAAGTACTTCATTGGCTGTGAGGCGCTGTGGGACGTCCTGAGGTGGTGAAAGGCGCGGTATAACTCCAATCTCACTGCTTTCTTTCAGAGGGTCCCTGGGCTTGTTCCCTGTAACCATTCTCCCCCGTGTCCGTGCTCACTCAGTACCTACCCGCACTGACGGTGACGGCATTGACAAACTGCTCACGCCAGCTGCTGCTGCTCACCACCAGCGCCAGGTTCGTCTTCTTAATCAACTTGTCCACCGTGCTCTAGGGAAAGGAAACGGAGAGAAAATGGCAGATGGGTTAACTGGTTCCAATCATGAAAAACACACACAGGAACAGGAGGAGGCCACTCAGCCCCTCGAGCCTCTTACACAGGAACAGGAGGAGACCATTCAGCCCCCTCGAGCCTGTTACACAGGAACAGGAGGAGACCATTCAGCCCCCTGGAGCCTGTTACACAGGAGCAGGAGGAGACCATTCAGCCCCCTGGAGCCTGTTACACAGGGACAGGAGGAGGCCATTCAGCCCCCTGGAGCCTGTTACACAGGAACAGGAGGAGGCCATTCAGCCCCTCGAGCCCTTTACACAGGAACAGGAGGAGACCATTCAGCCCCCTCGAGCCTGTTACACAGGGACAGGAGGAGGCCATTCAGCCCCCTGGAGCCTGTTACACAGGAACAGGAGGAGGCCATTCAGCCCCTCGAGCCCTTTACACAGGAACAGGAGGAGACCATTCAGCCCCCTCGAGCCTGTTACACAGGAGCAGGAGGAGACCATTCAGCCCCTCGAGCCTGTTACACAGGAACAGGAGGAGGCCATTCAGCCCCCTCGAGCCTGTTACACAGGAACAGGAGGAGGCCATTCAGCCCCTTGAGCCTGTTACACAGGAACAGGAGGAGGCCACTCAGCCCCTCGAGCCTGTTACACAGGAACAGGAGGAGACCATTCAGCCCCCTCGAGCCTGTTACACAGGAGCAGGAGGAGGCCATTCAGCCCCCTGGAGCCTGTTACACAGGAACAGGAGGAGGCCATTCAGCCCCTCGAGCCTGTTACACAGGAACAGGAGGAGACCATTCAGCCCCCTCGAGCCTGTTACACAGGAGCAGGAGGAGGCCATTCAGCCCCCTGGAGCCTGTTACACAGGAACAGGAGGAGGCCATTCAGCCCCTTGAGCCTGTTACACAGGAACAGGAGGAGGCCATTCAGCCCCCTCGAGCCTGTTACACAGGAACAGGAGGAGGCCATTCAGCCCCTCGAGGCTGTTACACAGGAACAGGAGGAAGCCATTCAGCCCCTCGAGCCTGTTCCACCATTCATGTGACCTCAACCAAGTGGTCACTTTTCTTGCGGGCTATTCGGCCACGGGGAGCAGTTCCGCTGAACTTAATTCTCCCGGCAGCCCGCACACTTGGCAGCAGGAGATCGCCGGGCATCTGGCCGGAAAGCGACCCTGGGCTAATTCTTCCCCCAACACCCCCTCCCCTCCCCTCATCCCCTCCCCTCCCCTCCCCTGCGGCTACAAGACGAGTGGCTGCTTACCTTAAATTCGTAGGACTCTTCGATGATGATCTCCAGGTTGGTTTGCTCCCCTAGACTTGGGCAGCCCAACTTGGCGATCTGTTCCTCAACGTCCTCCAAGATCACCGGCTTGTTCTCATTGGAGTCATCTGGCAAGAAAGTTCAAGGGTCGCAGGTCAGGGTGGGGGGTCGACAGGCACACACGAAGCACGGAAAAAGAGGGACCCTTTTTTTTACTTACTCATTCTCGATGGATGTAGGCACGCCAGCATTTGGGGTCATAAGAGTCATAACAGCACAGAAGGAGGCCATTCGGCCCATCGAGTCCGTGCCGGCTCTCTGTGGAGCCATCCAGTCAGTCCCATTCCCCTGCTCTATCCCCGTATCCCTGCAAGTTTATTTCCCTCCAGTGCCTATCCAGTCTCCCCTTGAACACATTGAGTGTCTCCGCTTCCACCACTTCCGTCAGCAGCGAGTTCCAGGTCCTCGCCACTCGCTGCGTAAAAAAGTTTTCCCTCACGTCCCCCCTGAATCTCTCGCCCAAAACCTTAAATCTGTGTCCCCTAGTCCTTGTACCATCAACTAGTGGGAACAGCCTTTCCCCGTCTAGCCTATCCAAACCCGTCATAATCTTGTACACCTCGATCAAATCACCCCCCAACCTCCTTTGCTCCAATGAAAACAAATCCAGCTTCTCCAACCTGTCCTTGTAGCTAAGATCCCCCATCCCCGGAACCATTCTGGTAAATCTCCTCCGCACCCTCTCAAGGGCCTTCACATCCTTCCTAAAGTGTGGTGACCAGAACTGGACGCAATACTCCAGCTGTGGCCTAACCAGCGCTTTATAAAGGTTCAGCATCACTTCTCTACTTCTGTACTCAATACCTCTATTTATGAAGCCCAAGATCCCATATGCTTTGCTAACCATTCTTTCAATATGTCCCGCCACCTTCAGGAACCTATGCACATTTTGGGCCAGTAATTCCGGTCCCAACCCGTGAGTACGGACGGTGTACTCATGCGTGGGCCCGTTGGAAGTGCCGGATTTCAGCATGCACAGCGCATGCGCGGGAAACCGGCATTTCCTCCAAGGGGTTCAGAGGTCCAACGCGTGCGCGCAGGACTTGATTCTTGAAGGTAAGTGGTCTATTATTTAAAATTATAACATTTTTTCCACAGCTTTATTGTTTTTAAGGACTTTACAGTAAGGTAAGTTTATTTTTAGACCCGATTTCTTAAAAAATTATTTTTTTAAATTTGATTAATTGTTTTAAATAGTTTTTTAAAGTTATTTATAGTATATTTAATTATTGGGATGTCTTTTTAAATTTTATTTAAAGTTAAACTAGTCTTTTGGGTGCCCGTAGTTTTCATGAGTTTGACAGTTCTTACTATCAAACTCATGAATGAAGTTTCCCCTCCCCTGATTGGCTGCCCAGTGCTCACCTGATCCCAGCCGGTACATCGCACTAACTACGCCGCTGGATCAGGCAAGCACAGCGCGCCGACAGCTGAACCGGGCCAGTGACAGGAATTCCAAGCAGGCCCAGGCTTCAGATGTCGGCGCGCCGGGTAAGTGCACATCAGGGGCTTGCACGCGCGGCAAGCACCCGATCCTAATTTCTGGCCCATTAATTCCCAGGTCCCTCTCTCCCTGCACACTCTTTAAAACTGTGCCATTCAGTGAACCAGTTGGGTTTTTACAAGAATCCGACAGCATCAAGGTCACTTTTACTGAAACCAGATTTCTCTTTCGACTGAATTTACATTCTCAAACTGCCCGCAGTGGGATGTGAACTCATGTTCTCTGGATTCCTAGCCCACAACCACCACACTACCGTACCCATCACATAGGTCTCAGCATTGGCTCAGTGGGTCACGCTCTCTCTCACACACATCTCGGAGTCAGAAGGTCGTGGGTTCGAGCCCCCACTCCAGAGACTCGAGCCCCGTAATCTGGACGGACACTCCCCCAGTGCCAGTACCGAGGGAGTGCCGCACTGTCGGAGGGGCAGTACTGAGGGAGTGCCGCACTGTCGGAGGGGCAGTACTGAGGGAGTGCCGCACTGTCGGAGGGGCAGTACTGAGGGAGTGCCGCACTGTCGGGGGGGCAGCACTGAGAGAGCGCTGCAGTGTCGGAGGGGCAGTATTGAGGGAGCGCCGCATTGTCGGAGGGGCAGTACAGAGGGAGCGCCGCACTGTCGGAGGGGCAGCACTGAGGGAGCGCCGCACTGTCGGAGGGGCAGTATTGAGGGAGCGCCGCACTGTTGGAGGGTCAGTACTGAGGGAGCGCCGCACTGTCGGAGGGTCAGTACTGAGGGAGCGCCACACTGTCGGAGGGTCAGTGCTGAGGGAGCGCCGCACTGTCGGAGGGGCTGTACTGAGGGAGCGCTGCACTGTCGGAGGGGCCGTACTGAGGGAGCGCTGCACTGTTGGAGGGGCGGTACTGAGGGAGCGCTGCACTGTCGGAGGGTCAGTACTGAGGGAGCGCCGCACTATCGAAGGGTCAGTACTGAGGGAGCGCCACGCTATCGGAGGGTCAGTGATGAGGGAGCGCCGCACTGTCGGAGGGGCCGTACTGAGGGAGCGCCGCACTGTCAGAGGGGCCATACTGAGGGAGCGCTGCACTGCTGGAGGGGCAGTACTGAGGGAGCGCCGCACTGTCGGAGGGGCAGTACTGAGGGAGCGCTGCACTGTCGGAGGGGCCATACTGAGGGAGCGCTGCACTGTCGGAGGGGTGGTACTGAGGGAGCACCGCACTGTCGGAGGGGCAGTACCGAGGCAGCACCGCACTGTCGGAGGGGTAGTACTGAGGGAGCGCTGCACTGTCGGAGGAGCAGTACTGGGGGAGCGCCACACTGTCGGAGGTGCCGTCTTTCAGATGAGACGTTAAACTGAGGGCCCCGTCTGCTCTCTCAGGTGGACGTAAAAGATCCCACGGCCACTATTGGAAGAAGAGCAGGGGGAGTTCTCCCCGGTGTCCTGGGGCCAATATTTATCCCTCAACCAACATCACCATAAGCAGATGATCCGGTCATTATCACATTCATGATTGTGGGAGCTTGCTGTGCACAAATTAGCTGCCGCGTTTCCTACATTACAACAGTGACCACACTTCAAAAAAGTTGGTTGGGGAGAGTTTTGGGATGTCATGAAAGGTGCTGTTGAAATGGGAGCTCTTTCCTCAGCTTAAATCGAGAATTATCCCACCCCTCCCCTCCTCGGACATGGTATCCCAGGACCACAAACCTCTTAACCCCTCCCGCTCCCTCAGTCTCCCCTTCCCTCCCCCACGACTGTCTACGGACAGTGGAAACCCTACTCACTGCTTCCTGATTTACCATGCCCGCTCTCCTACTCTCCCTAACCTGGCTACTTACATCCCCTCTAGGCTTTGGGCCTACTGTCGCAGTAAAATGGTGCCTCACCTGGTTTCTTCCCGATCTCCACCAGCACCGGATCCCCGAGCTCGACAAAAAAATTCTTGTTCTTCTCGTACTCCTCATCATCGATGATTTCGATTTCAATGACTTTTCTGAAATGGAAAGGGATTTAAGACAGAGGGAGAAATCGTAAAAAAATCTTCAATCAGAATACATCGCATGGCAACAGAAGGTCGCGAGTTGGAGCCGCATAATCCAGGCTGACACTCCCCGGTGCCAGTACTGAGGGAGAGCCGCACTGTCGGAGGGGCAGTACTGAGGGAGCGCCGCACTGTCGGAGGGGCAGTACTGAGGGAGCGCCGCACTGTCGGAGGGGCAGTACTGAGGGAGCGCCGCACTGTCGGAGGGGCAGTACTGAGGGAGCGTCGCACTGTCGGAGGGGCGGTACTGAGGGAGCGCGGCACTGTCGGAGGGGCAGTACTGAGGGAGCGCCGCACTGTCGGAGGGGCAGTACTGAGGGAGCGCCGCACTGTCGGAGGGGCAGTACTGAGGGAGCGCCGCACTGTCGGAGGGGCGGTACTGAGGGAGCGCGGCACTGTCGGAGGGGCAGTACTGAGGGAGCGCCGCACTGTCGGAGGGGCAGTACTGAGGGAGCGCCGCAGTGTCGGAGGGGCGGTACTGAGGGAGCGCCGCACTATCGGAGGGGCAGTACTGAGGGAGCGCGGCACTGTCGGAGGGGCGGTACTGAGGGAGCGCGGCACTGTCGGAGGGGCAGTACTGAGGGAGCGCCGCACTGTCGGAGGGGCAGTACTGAGGGAGCGCCGCACTGTCGGAGGGGCCGTCTTTCAGATGAGACGTTAATCCGAGGCCCCGTCTGCTCTCTCAGGTGGACGTAAAAGATCCCACGGCCACTACTGGAAGAAGAGCAGGGGGAGTTCTCCCCGGTGTCCTGGGGCCAATATTTATCCCTCAACCAACATCACTAAAAACAGATGATCCGGTCATTATCACATTGCTGTTTGTGGGAGCTTGCTGTGTGTAAATTGGCTGTCATGTTTCCTGACATAATAAGGCTGGATTTTAACCTCACTGCCGGCCTGGTTGTTAAACTAGAGGCAGAGTTTTCACCTCCCCATTCGTACCACAGTCCTGCCATGTTAGCTCCCGGGGCGGGTGAGGCCCTGCCCTCCACGCCCCCGACTGCGATGGACTCCAGATCCCCGCACCGCCATGCCGGGTTCCCTCGGGGCGGTCTCTAACCGCGCGATATCCTGCTCCACGGGCGCCGACGCCCCTCCTCTACCTCGCCCCCCAAGGGGCCATTTTTCCTGAGACATGGAGCACCTGTTGGATGTTTGACTGTGAGGGGCATCACATTTGAGCACATAGACCATCCTGACCACTTGTACTGTTTCAGCACGGGGCGGGGGGGCTAAGGGTGACTGGACAGCAATCAGGAGCTGGAACCCTGGCTGATTTCCCCCCTCCCCACCGCCCCCCCACCATTCGCTAACCCGGGGCCTGCCGGCTCGGTCCCTGCCCCGCCCTGTAGGGGGAGCTGTTGTACAGCCGACAAGTCCCAGCTCCCAGCTTCCCACAACCAGTGTCCCATTCCCAACACAAGGCGTTTCCCCCTTCTCCCTCTCTCTCTCTCTCCGTCTGTCTGTCTCTCTCTCTCTCCGTCTGTCTTTCTCTCTGTCTCTCTCTCTCTCTCTCTCTCTCTCTCTCTGTCTCTCTCCCCCTCTCTCTCGCCTCTCTCCCCGTCTCTCTCTCTCTCTCTCTCTCTCCCCCTCTCTCTCTTGCTCTGTCGCTCTCTCTGCCCCCCTCTCTCTCGCTCTCTGTCTCGCTCTGTCTCTCTCTCTGTCCCTCTCTCTCTCGCTCTGTCTCTCTCTGTCTCCCTCTCTCTCTTTCTCTCCCCCCTCGCTGTCTGTGTCTCTCTCTCCCCACCCTCTCTCTCTCTCTCCCCCTCTCTCTGTCTCTTTCTCCCCCTCTCTCTCTCTGTCGCTCTCTCTGTCGCTCTCTCTCTCTCTCTCTCTCCCCCCTCGCTCTCTCTCCCTCTGTCTCTCTCTCTGTTTCTCTCTCTCTCTCTCTCTCTCCCTCTCTCTCTCTTGTTTACCAGTTGTCAGTATTCCCCCGGGAGATGCCTCGAGGAACCCCGGGGACAGGTGTGATCCTCACCCATTGCCCAAACACCATCTTCCGATATACTCAGCACATCACAACAACATGGGTGGTAATCGTGAGCCAGTGGCTTGGCCTGGGCAGACCTGTCACTGACTCGCCCCTCCCCCTCCTTGAGCCCCCTACGCTAAAATACACTGGAGCAATTCGACTAGGGCTGGCATCGCCAAAAGTGGGTGATAGCGAATCGGCTGCCCCCTGTCACACTCCCCCAGATGGAAAAGAAAGGCTTGCATTTCTATAGCGCCGCTCCCTCAGTACTGCCCCTCCGACAGTGCGGCGCTCCCTCGGTACCGCCCCTCCGACAGTGCGGCGCTCTCTCAGTACTGCCCCTCCGACAGTGCTGCGCTCCCTCAGTACAGCCCCTCCGACAGTGCGGCGCTCCCTCAGTACTGCCCCTCCGACAGTGCGGCGCTCTCTCAGTACTGCCCCTCCGACAGTGCGGCGCTCCCTCAGTACTGCCCCTCCGACAGTGCGGCGCTCCCTCAGTACTGCCCCTCCGACAGTGCGGCGCTCCCTCAGTACTGCCCCTCCGACAGTGCGGCGCTCCCTCAGTACCGCCCCTCCGACAGTGCGGCGCTCCCTCAGTACTGTCCCTCCGACAGTGCGGCGCTCCCTCAGTACTGCCCCTCCGACAGTGCGGCGCTCCCTCAGTACTGCCCCTCCGACAGTGCGGCGCTCCCTCAGTACTGCCCCTCCGACAGTGCGGCGCTCCCTCTGTACTGCCCCTCCGACAGTGCGGCGCTCCCTCAGTACTGTCCCTCCGACAGTGCGGCACTCCCTCTGTACTGCCCCTCCGACAGTGCGGCGCTCCCTCAGTACTGCCCCTCCGACAGTGCGGTGCTCCCTCAGTACTGCCCCTCCGACAGTGCGCCGCTCCCTCAGTACTGCCCCTCCGACAGTGCGGCGCTCCCTCAGTACTGCCCCTCCGACAGTGCTGCTCTCCCTCAGTACTGCCCCTCCGACAGTGCGGCGCTCCCTCAGCACTGGCACTGGGAGCGTCGGCCTGGATTACGGGGCTCGAGTCTCTGGAGTGGGGGGGCATCGAAATCACGACATTCTGGCTCCGAGGCGAGAGCGTGCTACCCACTGAGCTGCTCGAAGCAGGGAGGAATAAGACGGTTGTGGATTTGCTGGGAGTGCTCTCTCCAGGCCCACGGAATGCAGTCAGTGTGGGCTTTGAAAGAGGTTATTTGAGTGTTCTGGGCAGCTTCCTAACCCGCTTGGCGTGGATAGCGAAGGATACCCTGAGCAACCACACAGCCAACAGAAGCAGCCACTGCCATGAATACAACCCATTCACAAGCATTTCCACTGCCCTCCCGTACCAACAGCGCTGAACTGTTGAAGTCTTGAGCCCTTTGCAAGAGAAAGCCAGGTCCCGACTGTTTATATATTTAAAAATAAGTGTCCCAAAGTGCATGTTCTATTTGCCCTGCAGTCTCGGAATCTGCTCGTTCTGAGCGCACCTTCAAAATCCCCTCAGGGTCTCGCTGGTTTCTCCTGACCTGCTTCCTTCCCCCCGACCTGCTTCCCTCCCCCCGACCTGCCCTCAACTGCAGCTCATCCCAAACTCTGCCTCTGCCCCCGTATCCTAACTCGCACCGAGTCTCGTCTGCTCATCACCCCCGCCCCCCACCCCACTCCGCTCGCTTAGCCTCCATTGGCTCCCGGTCCGGCAACGCCTCGATTTTAAAATTCTCATCCTGGTGTTCAAATCCCTCCATGGCGTCCTCGCCCCCCTCCCTATCTCTGTAACCTCCTCCAGCCCCACAACCCTCCCTATCTCTGTAACCTCCTCCAGCCCCTACAACCCTCCCTATCTCTGTAACCTCCTCCAGCCCCTACAACCCTCCCTATCACTGTAACCTCCTCCAGCCCCTACAACCCTCCCTATCTCTGTAACCTCCTCCAGCCCTACAACCCTCCCTATCTCTGTAACCTCCTCCAGCCCTACAACCCTCCCTATCACTGTAACCTCCTCCAGCCCCTACAACCCTCCCTATCTCTGTAACCTCCTCCAGCCCTACAACCCTCCCTATCTCTGTAACCTCCTCCAGCCCTACACCCCTCCCTATCTCTGTAACCTCCTCCAGCCCCTACAACCCTCCCTATCTCTGTAACCTCCTCCAGCCCTACAACCCTCCCTATCTCTGTAACCTCCTCCCTCCCCTACAACCCTCCCTATCTCTGTAACCTCCTCCAGCCCCTACAACCCTCCCTATCACTGTAACCTACTCCAGCCCCTACAACCCTCCCTATCTCTGTAACCTCCTCCAGCCCCGACAACCCTCCCTATCTCTGTAACCTCCTCCAGCCCCTACAACCCTCCCTATCTCTGTAACCTCCTCCAGCCCTACAACCCTCCCTATCCCTGTAACCTCCTCCAGCCCCTACAACCCTCCCTATCTCTGTAACCTCCTCCAGCCCTACAACCCTCCCTATCCCTGTAACCTCCTCCAGCCCTACAACCCTCCCTATCTCTGTAACCTCCTCCAGCCCCTACACCGCTCCCTATCCCTGTAACCTCCTCCAGTCCTACAACCCTCCCTATCTCTGTAACCTCCTCCAGCCCCACAACCCTCCGAGATCTCTGCGTTCCTCCAATTCTGGCCTCTTGCGCATCCCCCGATTTCCATCGCTCTACCATTGGCGGCTGTGCCTTCAGCCGCCTGGGCCCCGAGCTCTGGAATTCCCGTCAGGGACCCCTTTTAAAGAGGGAGTCTCTCCATCAGGGACCCTGTTTAAAGAGGGAGTCTCACCATCAGGGACCCCTTTTAATGAGGGAGTCTCACCATCAGGGACCCCTTTTAAAGAGGGAGTCTCTCCATCAGGGACCCTGTTTAAAGAGGGAGTCTCACCATCAGGGACCCCTTTTAAAGAGGGAGTCTCACCATCAGGGACCCTGTTTAAAGAGAGAGTCTCTCCATCAGGGACCCTGTTTAAAGAGGGAGTCTCTCCATCAGGGACCCTGTTTAAAGAGGGAGTCTCTCCATCAGGGACCCCTGTTTAAAGAGAGAGTCTCTCCATCAGGGACCCTGTTTAAAGAGGGAGTCTCTCCATCAGGGACCCTGTTTAAAGAGAGAGTCTCTCCATCAGGGACCCTGTTTAAAGAGGGAGTCTAACCGTCAGGTACCACTTTGAAAGAGAGAGTCTCTCCATCAGGGACCCTGTTTAAAGAGGGAGTCTCTCCATCAGGGACCCTGTTTAAAGAGAGAGTCTCTCCATCAGGGACCCTGTTTAAAGAGGGAGTCTAACCGTCAGGTACCACTTTGAAAGAGAGAGTCTCTCCATCAGGGACCCTGTTTAAAGAGGGAGTCTAACCGTCAGGTACCACTTTGAAAGAGAGAGTCTCTCCATCAGGGACCCTGTTTAAAGAGAGAGTCTCTCCATCAGGGACCCTGTTAAAGAGGGAGTCTCTCCATCAGGGACCCCTGTTAAAGAGAGAGTCTCTCCATCAGGGACCCCTGTTAAAGGGAGAGTCTCTCCATCAGGGACCCTGTTTAAAGAGAGAGTCTCTCCATCAGGGACCCTGTTAAAGAGGGAGTCTCTCCATCAGGGACCCCTGTTAAAGAGAGAGTCTCTCCATCAGGGACCCCTGTTAAAGAGAGAGTCTCTCCATCAGGGACCCCTGTTAAAGGGAGAGTCTCTCCATCAGGGACCCCTGTTAAAGAGAGAGTCTCTCCATCAGGGACCCTGTTTAAAGAGGGAGTCTCTCCGTCAGGGACCCCTTTTAAAGCGGGAGTCTCGCCATCAGAGACCCTGTTAAAGAGGGAGTCTCGCCATCAGGGACCCTGTTTAAAGAGGGAGTCTCGCCATCAGGGACCCCTGTTAAAGAGGGAGTCTCTCCGTCAGGGACCCCTTTTAAAGAGGGAGTCTCGCCATCAGAGACCCTGTTAAAGAGGGAGTCTCGCCATCAGAGACCCTGTTAAAGAGGGAGTCTCGCCATCAGAGACCCTGTTAAAGAGGGAGTCTCGCCATCAGGGACCCTGTTTAAAGAGAGAGTCTCGCCATCAGGGACCCCTGTTAAAGAGGGAGTCTCTCCATCAGGGACCCTGTTTAAAGAGGGAGTCTCTCCGTCAGGGACCCTGTTAAAGAGGGAGTCTCTCCATCAGGGACTCCTTTTAATGAGGGAGTCTCTCCATCAGGGACCCTGTTTAAAGAGGGAGTCTCTCCGTCAGGGACCCCTGTTAAAGAGGGAGTCTCTCCATCAGGGACCCTGTTTAAAGAGGGAGTCTCTCCATCAGGGACCCTGTTTAAAGAGGGAGTCTCTCCATCAGGGACCCTGTTTAAAGAGGGAGTCTCGCCATCAGGGACCCCTGTTAAAGAGGGAGTCTCTCCATCAGGGACCCCTTTTAATGAGGGAGTCTCTCCGTCAGAGACCCTGTTAAAGAGAGAGTCTCTCCGTCAGAGACCCCTTTTAATGAGGGAGTCTCTCCGTCAGAGACCCTGTTAAAGAGGGAGTCTCACCATCAGGGACCCTGTTAAAGAGGGAGTCTCTCCATCAGGGACCCCTGTTAAAGAGGGAGTCGCTGCCTTTTTAAAATTCTGACTTGTGAAATGATGAAAAATATTTGTGGTTTCCCAGTTTATTTCTACAATTTCAAAAAACAGCTCTGTTTATAATGTCCGCATCTATTAATATCAGTGAGGAATTAGCTGGGAGAAGCAGAATACAGGAACCAGGGAGTGGAATCAACATCAGCAGAGATACAGACAGTGACACAGGACGCTGGGGAGAGGGGTTACTGAGTGACAGTGTGAGGGAGCTGGATTAACATCAGTAGAGATACAGTCAGTAACACAGGGCGCTGGGGGAGAGGGGTTACTGAGTGACAGTGTGAGGGACCTGGATTAACATCAGCAGAGATACAGTCAGTCACACAGGGCGCTGGGGAGAGGGGTTACTGAGTGACAGTGTGAGGGAGCTGGATTAACATCAGTAGAGATACAGTCAGCAACACAGGGCGCTGGGGAGAGGGGTTACTGAGTGACAGTGTGAGGGAGCTGGATTAACAGCAGTAGAGATACAGTCAGTAACACAGGACGCTGGGGAGAGGGGTTACTGAGTGACAGTGTGAGGGAGCTGGATTAACATCAGTAGAGATACAGTCAGTGACACAGGACGCTGGGGGAGAGGGGTTACTGAGTGACAGTGTGAGGGAGTGGAATCAACATCAGTAGAGATACAGTCAGTCACACAGGGCGCTGGGGGGGAGGGGTTACTGAGTGACAGAGTGAGGGAGCTGAATTAACATCAGTAGAGATATAGTCAGTAACACAGGACGCTGGGGAGAGGGGTTACTGAGTGACAGTGTGAGGGAGCTGGATTAACATCAGTAGAGATACAGTCAGTGACACAGGACGCTGGGGGAGAGGGGTTACTGAGTGACAGTGTGAGGGAGTGGAATCAACATCAGCAGAGATACAGTCAGTGACACAGGACGCTGGGGAGAGGGGTTACTGAGTGACAGTGTGAG
This sequence comes from Somniosus microcephalus, assembly GCF_052327205.1. NCBI lineage: Eukaryota > Metazoa > Chordata > Chondrichthyes > Squaliformes > Somniosidae > Somniosus > Somniosus microcephalus. Next base: position 48,537,442 of record NW_028225185.1, on the reverse strand, counting down.
GGAGCTGGATTAACATTTATAGAGATACAGGCAGTAACACAGGGCGCTGGGGGGAGAGGGGTTACTGAGTGACAGTGTGAGGGAGCTGGATTAACATCAGTAGAGATATAGTCAGTGACACAGGACGCTGGGGAGAGGGGTTACTGAGTGACAGTGTGAGGGAGCTGGATTAACATCAGCAGAGATACAGTCAGTAACACAGGGCGCTGGGGGAGAGGAGTTACTGAGTGTCAGTGTGAGGGAGCTGGATTAACATCAGTAGAGATACAGTCAGTGACACAGGACGCTGGGGGAGAGCGGTTACTGAGTGACAGTGTGAGGGAGCTGGATTAACATCGGTAGAGATACAGTCAGTGACACAGGACGCTGGGGAGAGGGGTTACTGAGTGACAGTGTGAGGGAGCTGGATTAACATCAGTAGAGATACAGTCAGTAACACAGGGTGCTGGGGGAGAGGGGTTACTGAGTGACGGTGTGAGGGAGCTGGATTAACATCAGTAGAGATACAATTAGTAACACAGGGCGCTGGGGGAGAGGAGTTACTGAGTGACAGTGTGAGGGAGCTGGATTAACATCAGTAGAGATACAGTCAGTGACACAGGGCGCTGGGTGAGAGGGGTGACAGAGTGACAGTGTGAGGGAGCTGCATTAACATCAGTAGAGGTACCGCCAGTAACACAAAGCGCTGGGGGAGAGGGATTACTGAGTAACAGTGCGAGGGAACAGGATTAACATCAGTAGAGATACAGTCAGTAACACAGGGTGCTGGGGGGAGAGGGGTTACTGAGTGACAGTGTGAGGGAGCTGGATTAACATCAGTAGAGATACAGTCAGTGACACAGTGCGCTGGGGGAGAGGAGTTACTGAGTGATAGTGTGAGGGAGTGGAATCAACATCAGTAGAGATACAGTCAGTCACACAGGGCGCTGGGGGAGAGGGGTTACTGAGTGACAGAGTGAGGGAGCTGAATTAACATCAGTAGAGATATAGTCAATAACACAGGACGCTGGGGAGAGGGGTTACTGAGTGACAGTGTGAGGGAGCTGCATTAACATCAGTAGAGATACAGTCAGTGACACAGGACGCTGGGGGAGAGGAGTTACTGAGTGACAGTGTGAGGGAGTGGAATCAACATCAGCAGAGATACAGTCAGTCACACAGGGCGCTGGGGAGAGGGGTTACTGAGTGACAGTGTGAGGGAGCTGAATTAACATCAGTAGATATACAGTCAGTGACACAGGACGCTGGGGAGAGGGGTTACTGAGTGACAGTGTGAGGGAGCTGGATTAACAGCAGTAGAGATACAGTCAGTAACACAGGGCGCTGGGGGAGAGGGGTTACTGAGCGACAGTGTGAGGGAGCTGGATTAACATCAGTAGAGATACAGTCAGTAACACAGAGCGTTGGCTGAGAGGGGTTACTGAGCGACAGTGTGAGGGAGCTGGATTAACAGCAGTAGAGATACAGTCAGTAACACAGGGCGCTGGGGGAGAGGGGTTACTGAGCGACAGTGTGAGGGAGCTGGATTAACATCAGTAGAGATACAGTCAGTAACACAGGGCGCTGGGGGAGGGGTTACTGAGTGATAGTGTGAGGGAGCTAGATTAACATCAGTAGAGATACAGTCAGTAACACAGGGCGCTGGGGGAGAGGGGTTACTGAGTGACAGTGTGAGGGAGCTGGATTAACATCAGTAGAGATACAGTCAGTCACACAGGGCGCTGGGGAGAGGGGTTACTGAGTGACAGTGTGAGGGAGCTGGATTAACATCAGTAGAGATACAGTCAGTAACACAGGGCGCTGGGGGAGAGGGGTTACAGAGTGACAGTGTGAGGGAGCTGGATTAACATCAGTAGAGATACAGTCAGTGACACAGGACGCTGGGGAGAGGGGTTACTGAGTGACAGTGTGAGGGAGCTGGATTAACATCAGTAGAGATACAGTCAGTAACACAGGACGCTGGGGAGAGGGGTTACTGAGTGACAGTGTGAGGGAGCTGGATTAACAGCAGTAGAGATACAGTCAGTAACACAGGACGCTTGGGGAGAGGGGTTACTGAGTGACAGTGTGAGGGAGCTGCATTAACATCAGTAGAGATACAGTCAGTAACACAGGGCGCTGGGGGAGAGGGGTTACTGAGTGACAGTGTGAGGGAGCTGGATTAACATCAGTAGAGATACAGTCAGTAACATAGGGCGCTGGGGGAGAGGGGTTACTGAGTGACAGTGTGAGGGAGCTGGATTAACATCAGTAGAGATACAGTCAGTAACACAGGGCGCTGGGGGAGAGGGGTTACTGAGTGACAGTGTGAGGGAGCTGGATTAACATCAACAGAGACACAGTCAGTAACACAGGGCGCTGGGGGAGAGGAGTTACTGAGTGACAGTGTGAGGGAGCTGGATTAACATCAGTAGAGATACAGTCAGTGACACAGGACGCTGGGGGAGAGGGGTTACTGAGTGGCAGTGTGAGGGAGCTGGATTAACATCGGTAGAGATACAGTCAGTCACACAGGGCGCTGGGGAGAGGGGTTACTGAGTGACAGTGTGAGGGAGCTGGATTACAGAAATCACAGAAACCCCACAGTGCAGATAGAGGCCATTTCGGCCCATCGAGCCTGCACCGACACATATCCCACCCGATCCCCGTAACCCCTACACCAACACATATCCCACCCTATCCCCGTAACCCCACGTATTTAATCCCCCTAACACTAAGGGTCAATTTATCATAGCCAATCAACCTAACCCGCACATCTTTGGACTGTGGGAGGAAACCGGAGCACCCGGAGGAAACCCACGCAAACACGGGGAGAATGTGCAAACTCCACACAGACAGTCACCCGAGGCCGGATTCGAACCCGGGTCCCTGGCGCTGTGAGACAACAGTGCTAACCACTATGCCACCGTGCTGCATTAACATCAGTAGAGATCCAGTCAATAACACAGGGCGCTGGGGGAGAGGGGTTACTGAGTGACAGTGTGAGGAAGCTGGATTAACATCAGTAGAGATACAGTCAGTAACACAGGGCGCTGGGGGAGAGGGGTTACAGAGTGACAGTGTGAGGGAGCTGGATTAACATCAGCAGAGATACAGTCAGTAACACAGGGCGCTGGGGGAGAGGGGTTACTGAGTGACAGTGTGAGGGAGCTGGATTAACATCAGTAGAGATACAGTCAGTCACACAGGGCGCTGGGGAGAGGGGTTACTGAGTGACAGTGTGAGGGAGCTAGATTAACATCAGTAGAGATACAGTCAGTAACACAGGGCGCTGGGGGAGAGGGGTTACTGAGTGACAGTGTGAGGGAGCTGGATTAACATCAGTAGAGATACAGTCAGTAACACAGGGCGCTGGGGGAGAGGGGTTACTGAGTGACAGTGTGAGGGAGCTGGATTAACATCAGTAGAGATACAGTCAGTAACACAGGGCGCTGGGGGAGAGGGGTTACTGAGTGACAGTGTGAGGGACCTGGATTAACATCAGCAGAGATACAGTCAGTAACACAGGGCGCTGGGGGAGAGGAGATACTGAGTGTCAGTGTGAGGGAGCTGGATTAACATCAGTAGAGATACAGTCAGTGACACAGGACGCTGGGGAGAGGGGTTACTGAGTGACAGTGTGAGGGAGCTGGATTAACATCAGTAGAGATACAGTCAGTAACACAGGACGCTGGGGAGAGGGGTTACTGAGTGACAGTGTGAGGGAGCTGGATTAACAGCAGTAGAGATACAGTCAGTAACACAGGACGCTTGGGGAGAGGGGTTACTGAGTGACAGTGTGAGGGAGCTGCATTAACATCAGTAGAGATACAGTCAGTAACACAGGGCGCTGGGGGAGAGGGGTTACTGAGTGACAGTGTGAGGGAGCTGGATTAACATCAGTAGAGATACAGTCAGTAACATAGGGCGCTGGGGGAGAGGGGTTACTGAGTGACAGTGTGAGGGAGCTGGATTAACATCAGTAGAGATACAGTCAGTAACACAGGGCGCTGGGGGAGAGGGGTTACTGAGTGACAGTGTGAGGGAGCTGGATTAACATCAACAGAGACACAGTCAGTAACACAGGGCGCTGGGGGAGAGGAGTTACTGAGTGACAGTGTGAGGGAGCTGGATTAACATCAGTAGAGATACAGTCAGTGACACAGGACGCTGGGGGAGAGGGGTTACTGAGTGGCAGTGTGAGGGAGCTGGATTAACATCGGTAGAGATACAGTCAGTCACACAGGGCGCTGGGGAGAGGGGTTACTGAGTGACAGTGTGAGGGAGCTGGATTACAGAAATCACAGAAACCCCACAGTGCAGATAGAGGCCATTTCGGCCCATCGAGCCTGCACCGACACATATCCCACCCGATCCCCGTAACCCCTACACCAACACATATCCCACCCTATCCCCGTAACCCCACGTATTTAATCCCCCTAACACTAAGGGTCAATTTATCATAGCCAATCAACCTAACCCGCACATCTTTGGACTGTGGGAGGAAACCGGAGCACCCGGAGGAAACCCACGCAAACACGGGGAGAATGTGCAAACTCCACACAGACAGTCACCCGAGGCCGGATTCGAACCCGGGTCCCTGGCGCTGTGAGACAACAGTGCTAACCACTATGCCACCGTGCTGCATTAACATCAGTAGAGATCCAGTCAATAACACAGGGCGCTGGGGGAGAGGGGTTACTGAGTGACAGTGTGAGGAAGCTGGATTAACATCAGTAGAGATACAGTCAGTAACACAGGGCGCTGGGGGAGAGGGGTTACAGAGTGACAGTGTGAGGGAGCTGGATTAACATCAGCAGAGATACAGTCAGTAACACAGGGCGCTGGGGGAGAGGGGTTACTGAGTGACAGTGTGAGGGAGCTGGATTAACATCAGTAGAGATACAGTCAGTCACACAGGGCGCTGGGGAGAGGGGTTACTGAGTGACAGTGTGAGGGAGCTAGATTAACATCAGTAGAGATACAGTCAGTAACACAGGGCGCTGGGGGAGAGGGGTTACTGAGTGACAGTGTGAGGGAGCTGGATTAACATCAGTAGAGATACAGTCAGTAACACAGGGCGCTGGGGGAGAGGGGTTACTGAGTGACAGTGTGAGGGAGCTGGATTAACATCAGTAGAGATACAGTCAGTAACACAGGGCGCTGGGGGAGAGGGGTTACTGAGTGACAGTGTGAGGGACCTGGATTAACATCAGCAGAGATACAGTCAGTAACACAGGGCGCTGGGGGAGAGGAGATACTGAGTGTCAGTGTGAGGGAGCTGGATTAACATCAGTAGAGATACAGTCAGTGACACAGGACGCTGGGGAGAGGGGTTACTGAGTGACAGTGTGAGGGAGCTGGATTAACATCAGTAGAGATACAGTCAGTAACACAGGACGCTGGGGAGAGGGGTTACTGAGTGACAGTGTGAGGGAGCTGGATTAACAGCAGTAGAGATACAGTCAGTAACACAGGACGCTTGGGGAGAGGGGTTACTGAGTGACAGTGTGAGGGAGCTGCATTAACATCAGTAGAGATACAGTCAGTAACACAGGGCGCTGGGGGAGAGGGGTTACTGAGTGACAGTGTGAGGGAGCTGGATTAACATCAGTAGAGATACAGTCAGTAACATAGGGCGCTGGGGGAGAGGGGTTACTGAGTGACAGTGTGAGGGAGCTGGATTAACATCAGTAGAGATACAGTCAGTAACACAGGGCGCTGGGGGAGAGGGGTTACTGAGTGACAGTGTGAGGGAGCTGGATTAACATCAACAGAGACACAGTCAGTAACACAGGGCGCTGGGGGAGAGGAGTTACTGAGTGACAGTGTGAGGGAGCTGGATTAACATCAGTAGAGATACAGTCAGTGACACAGGACGCTGGGGGAGAGGGGTTACTGAGTGGCAGTGTGAGGGAGCTGGATTAACATCGGTAGAGATACAGTCAGTCACACAGGGCGCTGGGGAGAGGGGTTACTGAGTGACAGTGTGAGGGAGCTGGATTACAGAAATCACAGAAACCCCACAGTGCAGATAGAGGCCATTTCGGCCCATCGAGCCTGCACCGACACATATCCCACCCGATCCCCGTAACCCCTACACCAACACATATCCCACCCTATCCCCGTAACCCCACGTATTTAATCCCCCTAACACTAAGGGTCAATTTATCATAGCCAATCAACCTAACCCGCACATCTTTGGACTGTGGGAGGAAACCGGAGCACCCGGAGGAAACCCACGCAAACACGGGGAGAATGTGCAAACTCCACACAGACAGTCACCCGAGGCCGGATTCGAACCCGGGTCCCTGGCGCTGTGAGACAACAGTGCTAACCACTATGCCACCGTGCTGCATTAACATCAGTAGAGATCCAGTCAATAACACAGGGCGCTGGGGGAGAGGGGTTACTGAGTGACAGTGTGAGGAAGCTGGATTAACATCAGTAGAGATACAGTCAGTAACACAGGGCGCTGGGGGAGAGGGGTTACAGAGTGACAGTGTGAGGGAGCTGGATTAACATCAGCAGAGATACAGTCAGTAACACAGGGCGCTGGGGGAGAGGGGTTACTGAGTGACAGTGTGAGGGAGCTGGATTAACATCAGTAGAGATACAGTCAGTCACACAGGGCGCTGGGGAGAGGGGTTACTGAGTGACAGTGTGAGGGAGCTAGATTAACATCAGTAGAGATACAGTCAGTAACACAGGGCGCTGGGGGAGAGGGGTTACTGAGTGACAGTGTGAGGGAGCTGGATTAACATCAGTAGAGATACAGTCAGTAACACAGGGCGCTGGGGGAGAGGGGTTACTGAGTGACAGTGTGAGGGAGCTGGATTAACATCAGTAGAGATACAGTCAGTAACACAGGGCGCTGGGGGAGAGGGGTTACTGAGTGACAGTGTGAGGGACCTGGATTAACATCAGCAGAGATACAGTCAGTAACACAGGGCGCTGGGGGAGAGGAGATACTGAGTGTCAGTGTGAGGGAGCTGGATTAACATCAGTAGAGATACAGTCAGTGACACAGGACGCTGGGGGAGAGGGGTTACTGAGTGACAGTGTGAGGGAGCTGGATTAACATCGGTAGAGATACAGTCAGTAACACAGGACGCTGGGAAGAGGGGTTACTGAGTGACAGTGTGAGGGAGCTGCATTAACATCAGTAGAGATACAGTCAGTAACACAGGGCGCTGGGGGAGAGGGGTTACTGAGTGACAGTGTGAGGGAGCTGGATTAACATCAGTAGAGATACAGTCAGTAACACAGGGCGCTGGGGGAGAGGGGTTACTGAGTGACAGTGTGAGGGAGCTGGATTAACATCAATAGAGATACAGTCAGTAACACAGGGCGCTGGGGGAAAGGGGTTACTGAGTGACAGTGTGAGGGAGCTGGATTAACATCAGCAGAGATACAGTCAGTAACACAGGGCGCTGGGGGAGAGGGGTTACTGAGTGACAGTGTGAGGGAGCTGGATTAACATCAGTAGAGATACAGTCAGTAACACAGGGCACTGGGGGAGAGGGGTTACTGAGTGACAGTGTGAGGGAGCTGGATTAACATCAGTAGAGATACAGTCAGTAACACAGGGTGCTGGGGGAGAGGGTTACTGAGTGACAGTGTGAGGGAGCTGGATTAACATCAGTAGAGATACAGTCAGTAACACAGGGCGCTGGGGGAAGAGGGGTTACTGAGTGACAGTGTGAGGGAGCTGGATTAACATCAGTAGAGATACAGTCAGTAACACAGGACGCTGGGGAGAGGGGTTACTGAGTGACAGTGTGAGGGAGCTGGATTAACAGCAGTAGAGATACAGTCAGTAACACAGGACGCTTGGGGAGAGGGGTTACTGAGTGACAGTGTGAGGGAGCTGCATTAACATCAGTAGAGATACAGTCAGTAACACAGGGCGCTGGGGGAGAGGGGTTACTGAGTGACAGTGTGAGGGAGCTGGATTAACATCAATAGAGATACAGTCAGTAACACAGGGCGCTGGGGGAAAGGGGTTACTGAGTGACAGTGTGAGGGAGCTGGATTAACATCAGCAGAGATACAGTCAGTAACACAGGGCGCTGGGGGAGAGGGGTTACTGAGTGACAGTGTGAGGGAGCTGGATTAACATCAGTAGAGATACAGTCAGTAACACAGGGCACTGGGGGAGAGGGGTTACTGAGTGACAGTGTGAGGGAGCTGGATTAACATCAGTAGAGATACAGTCAGTAACACAGGGTGCTGGGGGAGAGGGTTACTGAGTGACAGTGTGAGGGAGCTGGATTAACATCAGTCGAGATACAGTCAGTGACACAGGACGCTGGGGAGAGGGGTTACTGAGTGACAGTGTGAGGGAGCTGGATTAACATCAGTAGAGATACAGTCAGTAACACAGGACGCTGGGGAGAGGGGTTACTGAGTGACAGTGTGAGGGAGCTGGATTAACAGCAGTAGAGATACAGTCAGTAACACAGGACGCTTGGGGAGAGGGGTTACTGAGTGACAGTGTGAGGGAGCTGCATTAACATCAGTAGAGATACAGTCAGTAACACAGGGCGCTGGGGGAGAGGGGTTACTGAGTGACAGTGTGAGGGAGCTGGATTAACATCAGTAGAGATACAGTCAGTAACATAGGGCGCTGGGGGAGAGGGGTTACTGAGTGACAGTGTGAGGGAGCTGGATTAACATCAGTAGAGATACAGTCAGTAACACAGGGCGCTGGGGGAGAGGGGTTACTGAGTGACAGTGTGAGGGAGCTGGATTAACATCAACAGAGACACAGTCAGTAACACAGGGCGCTGGGGGAGAGGAGTTACTGAGTGACAGTGTGAGGGAGCTGGATTAACATCAGTAGAGATACAGTCAGTGACACAGGACGCTGGGGGAGAGGGGTTACTGAGTGGCAGTGTGAGGGAGCTGGATTAACATCGGTAGAGATACAGTCAGTCACACAGGGCGCTGGGGAGAGGGGTTACTGAGTGACAGTGTGAGGGAGCTGGATTACAGAAATCACAGAAACCCCACAGTGCAGATAGAGGCCATTTCGGCCCATCGAGCCTGCACCGACACATATCCCACCCGATCCCCGTAACCCCTACACCAACACATATCCCACCCTATCCCCGTAACCCCACGTATTTAATCCCCCTAACACTAAGGGTCAATTTATCATAGCCAATCAACCTAACCCGCACATCTTTGGACTGTGGGAGGAAACCGGAGCACCCGGGGGAAACCCACGCAAACACGGGGAGAATGTGCAAACTCCACACAGACAGTCACCCGAGGCCGGATTCGAACCCGGGTCCCTGGCGCTGTGAGACAACAGTGCTAACCACTATGCCACCGTGCTGCATTAACATCAGTAGAGATCCAGTCAATAACACAGGGCGCTGGGGGAGAGGGGTTACTGAGTGACAGTGTGAGGAAGCTGGATTAACATCAGTAGAGATACAGTCAGTAACACAGGGCGCTGGGGGAGAGGGGTTACAGAGTGACAGTGTGAGGGAGCTGGATTAACATCAGCAGAGATACAGTCAGTAACACAGGGCGCTGGGGGAGAGGGGTTACTGAGTGACAGTGTGAGGGAGCTGGATTAACATCAGTAGAGATACAGTCAGTCACACAGGGCGCTGGGGAGAGGGGTTACTGAGTGACAGTGTGAGGGAGCTAGATTAACATCAGTAGAGATACAGTCAGTAACACAGGGCGCTGGGGGAGAGGGGTTACTGAGTGACAGTGTGAGGGAGCTGGATTAACATCAGTAGAGATACAGTCAGTAACACAGGGCGCTGGGGGAGAGGGGTTACTGAGTGACAGTGTGAGGGAGCTGGATTAACATCAGTAGAGATACAGTCAGTAACACAGGGCGCTGGGGGAGAGGGGTTACTGAGTGACAGTGTGAGGGACCTGGATTAACATCAGCAGAGATACAGTCAGTAACACAGGGCGCTGGGGGAGAGGAGATACTGAGTGTCAGTGTGAGGGAGCTGGATTAACATCAGTAGAGATACAGTCAGTGACACAGGACGCTGGGGAGAGGGGTTACTGAGTGACAGTGTGAGGGAGCTGGATTAACATCAGTAGAGATACAGTCAGTAACACAGGACGCTGGGGAGAGGGGTTACTGAGTGACAGTGTGAGGGAGCTGGATTAACAGCAGTAGAGATACAGTCAGTAACACAGGACGCTTGGGGAGAGGGGTTACTGAGTGACAGTGTGAGGGAGCTGCATTAACATCAGTAGAGATACAGTCAGTAACACAGGGCGCTGGGGGAGAGGGGTTACTGAGTGACAGTGTGAGGGAGCTGGATTAACATCAGTAGAGATACAGTCAGTAACACAGGGTGCTGGGGGAGAGGGTTACTGAGTGACAGTGTGAGGGAGCTGGATTAACATCAGTAGAGATACAGTCAGTAACACAGGACGCTTGGGGAGAGGGGTTACTGAGTGACAGTGTGAGGGAGCTGCATTAACATCAGTAGAGATACAGTCAGTAACACAGGGCGCTGGGGGAGAGGGGTTACTGAGTGACAGTGTGAGGGAGCTGGATTAACATCAGTAGAGATACAGTCAGTAACACAGGGTGCTGGGGGAGAGGGTTACTGAGTGACAGTGTGAGGGAGCTGGATTAACATCAGTAGAGATACAGTCAGTAACACAGGGCGCTGGGGGAAGAGGGGTTACTGAGTGACAGTGTGAGGGAGCTGGATTAACATCAGTAGAGATACAGTCAGTAACACAGGGCGCTGGGGGAGAGGGGTTACTGAGTGAGTGTGAGGGAGCTGGATTAACATCAGTAGAGATACAGTCAGTGACACAGGGCGCTGGGGGAGAGGGGTTACTGAGTGTCAGTGTGAGGGAGCTGGATTATCAGTGGGGATACAGCCAGTAACACAGGGCGCTGGGCGAGAGGGGTTATTGAGTGACAGTGTGAGGGAGCTGGATTAACAGCAGTAGAGATACAGTCAGTAACACAGGGCGCTGGGGGAGAGGGGTTACAGAGTGACAGTGTGAGGGAGCTGGATTAACATCAGCAGAGATACAGTCAGTAACACAGGGCGCTGGGGGAGAGGGGTTACTGAGTGACAGTGTGAGGGACCTGGATTAACATCAGTAGAGATACAGTCAGTGACACAGGGCACTGGGGGAGAGGGGTTACTGAGTGACAGTGTGAGGGAGCTGGATTAACATCAGTAGAGATACAGTCAGTAACACAGGGCGCTGGGGGAGAGGAGTTACTGAGTGACACTGTGTGGGAGCTGGATTAACAACAGTAGAGATACAGTTAGTAACACAGGACGCTGGGGGAGAGGAGTTACTGAGTGACAGCGTGAGGGAGCTGGATTAACATCAGTAGAGATACAGTCAGTGACACAGGGCGCTGGGGGAGAGGGGTTACAGAGTGACAGTGTGAGGGAGCTGCATTGACATCATTAGAGATACCGTCAGTAACACAAAGCGCTGGGGGAGAGGGATTACTGAGTAACAGTGCGAGGGAGCTGGATTAACATCAGTAGAGATACCGTCAGTAACACAAAGCGCTGGGGGAGAGGAGTTACTGAGTGACACTGTGTGGGAGCTGGATTAACAGCAGTAGAGATACAGTCAGTAACACAGGGCGCTGGGCGAGAGGGGTTATTGAGTGACAGTGTGAGGGAGCTGGATTAACAGCAGTAGAGATACAGTCAGTAACACAGGGCGCTGGGGGAGAGGGGTTACAGAGTGACAGTGTGAGGGAGCTGGATTAACATCAGCAGAGATACAGTCAGTAACACAGGGCGCTGGGGGAGAGGGGTTACTGAGTGACAGTGTGAGGGACCTGGATTAACATCAGTAGAGATACAGTCAGTGACACAGGGCACTGGGGGAGAGGGGTTACTGAGTGACAGTGTGAGGGAGCTGGATTAACATCAGTAGAGATACAGTCAGTAACACAGGGCGCTGGGGGAGAGGAGTTACTGAGTGACACTGTGTGGGAGCTGGATTAACAGCAGTAGAGATGCAGTCAGTAACACAGGGCGCTGGGGGAGAGGAGTTACTGAGTGACACTGTGTGGGAGCTGGATTAACAACAGTAGAGATACAGTTAGTAACACAGGACGCTGGGGGAGAGGGGTTACTGAGTGACAGTGTGAGGGAGCTGGATTAACATCAGTAGAGATACAGTCAATAACACAGGGCGCTGGGGGAGAGGGGTTACTGAGTGACAGTGTGAGGGAACAGGGTTAACATCAGTAAAGATACAGTCAGTAAGACAGGGCGCTGGGGGAGAGGGGTTACCGAGTGACAGTGTGAGGGAGCTGGATTAACATCAGTAGAGATACAGTCAATAACACAGGGCGCTGGAGTAGAGGGGTTACTGAGTGACAGTGTGAGGGAGCTGGATTAACATCAGTAGAGATACAGTCAGTAACACAGGGCGCTTGGAGAGAGAGGTTACTGAGTGACAGTGTGAGGGAGCTGGATTAACATCAGTAGAGATACAGTCAGTGACACAGGGCACTGGGGGAGAGGGGGTGACAGAATGACAGTGTGAGGAAGCTGGATTAACATCAGTAGAGATACAGTCAGTAACATAGGGCGCTGGGGGAGAGGGGTTACAGAGTGACAGTGTGAGGGAGCTGGATTAACATCAGCAGAGATACAGTCAGTAACACAGGGCGCTGGGGGAGAGAGGTTACTGAGGGTCAGTGTGAGGGAGCTGGATTAACATCAGCAGAGATACAGTCAGTAACACAGGGCGCTGGGGGAGAGGGGTTACTGAGTGACAGTGTGAGGGAGCTGGATTAACATCAGTAGCGATACAGTCAGTGACACAGGGCGCTGGGGGAGAGGGGTTACTGAGTGACAGTGTGAGGGAGCTGGATTAACATCAGTAGAGATACAGTCAGTGACACAGGGCGCTGGGGGAGAGGGGTTACTGAGTGACAGTGTGAGGGAGCTGGATTAACATCAGTGGAGATACAGTCAGTAACACAGGGCGCGGGGGGAGAGGGGTTACAGAAAGATGAGAGATAGAAATGAGTGTGAGGGACAGATGACATGACACACGGGATCATTAAGTACCAAATTCCTCATCTCTGATTTTAATGAAACTATTATAAGTCAATTAAATATACATGTTATGAGATGAATATTGCATTTTTAATATTGGCAAATATGTGGTAGAAATAGAATGAGTGATGGGATTGATAAAATGTGATTCGTAACTCCATTCACGAAAGAAAGGATAACAAGTCCTTGAAGAGGGTGCGGAGGAGATTTACCAGAATGGTTCCAGGGTTGAGGGACTTCAGTTACAGGGAGAGACTGGAGAAGTTGCGATTGTTCTCCTTAGAGCAGAGACGGTTAAGGGGAGATTTGATCGAGGTGTTCAAAATCATGAGGGGTTTTGATCAAGTAAATAAGGAGAATCTGTTTCCAAACTGTTCGAGTGTGTGTGGAACCCGTACCCCAGTGAGAGTCAGTGTGTGTGGAAACCGTACCCCAGTGAGAGTCAGTGTGTGTGCAACCCGTATCCCAGTGAGAGTCAGTGTCTGTGGAACCCGTACCCCAGTGAGAGTCAGTATCTGTGGGACCCGTACCCCAGTGAGAGTCAGTGTGTGTGGAACCAGTACCCCAGTGAGAGTCAGTGTGTGTGGAACCCTTACCCCAGTGAGAGTCAGTGTGTGTGTGTGGAACCCGTACCCTGGTGACAGTCAGTGTGTGTGGAACCCGTAACCCAGTGAGAGTCAGTGTGTGTGGAACCCGTACCCCGGTGAGAGTCAGTGTGTGTGTGTGGGACCCGTGCCCCAGTGAGAGTCAGTGTGTGGGGAACCCGTACCCCAGGGAGAGTCAGTGTGTGTGGAACCCGTACCCCAGCGAGAGTCAGTGCCTGTGGAACCCGTACCCCAGTGAGAGTCAGTGTGTGTGATACCCGTACCCCAGTGAGAGTCAGTGTCTGAGGAAACCGTACCCCAGTGAGAGTCAGTGTCTGTGGAACCCGTACCCCAGTGAGAGTCAGTGTGTGTGGAACCCGTACCCCAGTGAGAGTCAGTGTGTGTGGAACCAGTACCCCAGTGAGAGTCAGTGTGTGTGGAACCAGTACCCCAGTGAGAGTCAGTGTGTGTGGAACCCGTACCCCAGTGAGAGTCAGTGTGTGTGGAACCCGTGCCCCAGTGAGAGTCAGTGTGTGTGGAACCCGTACCCCAGCGAGAGTCAGTGTCCGTGGAACCTGTACCCCAGTGAGAGTCAGTGTCCGTGGAACCTGTACCCCAGTGAGAGTCAGTGCGTGTGGAACCCGTACCCCAGTGAGAGTCAGTGTGTGTGGAACCCGTACCCCAGTGAGAGTCAGTGTGTGTGGAACCTGTACCCCAGTGAGAGTCATTGTGTGTGGAACCCGTATCCCAGTGAGAGTCAGTGTGTGTGGAACCTGTACCCCAGTGAGAGTCAGTGTGTGTGGAACCCGTACCCCAGTGAGAGTCAGTGCGTGTGGAACCCGTATCCCAGTGAGAGTCAGTGTGTGTGGAACCTGTACCCCAGTGAGAGTCAGTGTGTGTGGAACCTGTACCCCAGTGAGAGTCAGTGTGTGTGGAACCCGTACCCCAGTGAGAGTCAGTGCGTGTGGAACCCGTATCCCAGTGAGAGTCAGTGTGTGTGGAACCCGTACCCCAGTGAGAGTCAGTGCGTGTGGAACCCGTACCCCAGTGAGAGTCAGTGTGTGTGGAACCCGTACCCCAGTGAGAGAAAGTGTGTGTGGAACCCGTACCCCAGTGAGAGTCAGTGTCTGTGGAACCCGTACCCCAGTGAGAGTCAGTGTGTGTGGAACCCGTACCCCAGTGAGAGTCAGTGTGTGTGGAACCCGTACCCCAGTGAGAGTCAGTGTGTGTGGAACCCGTACCCCAGTGAGAGTCAGTGTGTGTGGAACCCGTACCCCAGTGAGAGTCAGTGTCTGTGGAACCCGTACCCCAGTGAGAGTCGGTGCCCTCGGGAGAGGTGTAGAGGGGTGGTAAGTTAGAGAACACTCCACTCAGTTCTGCGCTGTCTCGATGGATTATCAGCCAGATCAGGAAATTACCAAATCATGGAAATATACTTAGCGTACATCACAGAAACAGGCCATTCGGCCTCACTGCTCCGTGCCGGTGTTTCTGCTCCACTCGAGCCTCCTCCCACCCTCTTCATCTCACCCTATCAACATATCCTTCTATTCCTTTCTCCCTCATATGTTTATCCAGCTTCCCCTTAAACACATCTGTGCGAATCGCCTCAACCACTCCGTGGTAGCGAGTTCCACATTCTCCCCACTCTCTGGGTAAAGAAGTTCCTCTTGACAGCATTTTAAGTGATTTGGGTTCTCGACGCCTCACACTCGGGAACGTCAGACGGCGGGCGAATATTACATTGAAACTATTGGCTGCGCAGGCGGGAAATGGCTGCAGCAGCAGGATTCATTTCTGGAACTTTCCCCAGAGCCAGGAGCTTCCTCCGTCTGTGGCTAGATTCTCGCATATTGATCTGACGTGCTGTGTGTGGGAAAAACACAGTTCTTCTGGCTGGGAATTAAATCAACAAAAAACTCTCACTGGGGTACAGGTTCCACACACACTGACTCTCACTGGGGTAAGGGTTCCACACACACTGACTCTCACTGGGGTACGGGTTCCACAGACACTGACTCTCACTGGGGTAAGGGTTCCACACACACTGACTCTCACTGGGGTACGGGTTCCACAGACACTGACTCTCACTGGGGTACAGGATCCACACACACTGACTCTCACTGGGGTACGGGTTCCACACACACCGACTCTCACCGGGGTACGGGTTTCACACACACCGACTCTCACTGGGGTACAGGTTCCACACACACCGACTCTCACTGGGGTACGGGTTCCACACACACTGACTCTCACTGGGGTACGGGTTCCACAGACACTGACTCTCACTGGGGTACGGGTTCCACACACACTGACTCTCACTGGGGTACGGGTTCCACACACACTGACTCTCACTGGGGTATGGGTTCCACACACACTGACTCTCACTGGGGTACGGGTTCTACACACTGACTCTCACTGGGGTACGGGTTCCACACACACTGACTCTCACTGGGGTACGGGTTCCACAGACACTGACTCTCACTGGGGTACGGGTTCCACACACACTGACTCTCACTGGGGTACGGGTTCCACAGACACTGACCCTCACTGGGGTACGGGTTCCACAGACACTGACCCTCACTGGGGTACGGGTTCCACAGACACTGACTCTCACTGGGGTACGGGTTCCACACACACTGACTCTCACTGGGGTACGGGTTCCACACACACTGACTCTCACTGGGGTACGGGTTCCACACACACTGACTCTCACTGGGGTACGGGTTCCACACACACTGACTCTCACTGGGGTATGGGTTCCACACACACTGACTCTCACTGGGGTACGGGTTCCACACACACTGACCCTCACTGGGGTACGGGTTCAACACACCCTGACTCTCAAAATATAAGTTTCAAAAGATGATGCTCCCTTCACCCGTCATCTTGAGGAGAGAAGCAGGGGGCAAATTGGGATAAATTGTGGAGGGGAGGAGACGGTGGGATGGCCAATGTCTGTCTACTTTAATTCATGTTAAATAAAACCTTGTTCCACCCGCCGAAGATGGAAAAGATCGTATTGAGTTTCAGCCACTTGGCAGAATCTTGTTTAAACTAAAATCTAAATATTTGGGTTACTGTGGTGTTACACTCCAGGCAGGGATAGCCTCGGCTTTTAGGCCCTATTGTTCCAAAATGGCTGCCATGGGAACCACACAAAGAAACCTCATGTTTTCTATTAGAAAACGTTGAATGTTTATTTTAAAGACACGATTTATTGTTCCGATCCTTTCGATCAAATCACCTGAGATTTAACAGCCTTGAACGTACCATTGGCCCGCAACACAGCGTTAGAGAACTGGAGATTAACTAGGCCAGAGGCCTGCAGGACCGTGTGGTAGCAGCCTCTGAAATATCAGGTGCATTCTGATGGACGCCCTCTCAGCCCCACCCTGCCTAGACCTCACCCAAAGGACGCTGATGGCAGCTTTACACACTCGCTATTCATGTACATGCTCAAAAAGTTCCACTGAGGAAATAAAAGCGAGCCTTGTTTTCTCGATGTATTGCGCCCTTGGAGGTGAGAACCCATGGAACTCCGCCCTTCCCTTCACCGTCTCCAACCGCTACAGCCTTTTAAGGCCTGTCAGCCATGGCTCAGTGGGGAGTGATCTCTCTCTCGCCTGAGTCAGATGCTCGTGGGTTCAAGCCCCCACTCCAGAGACTCGAGCCCCATAATCCAGGCCAACACTCCCCAGTGCCAGTACTGAGGGAGCGCCGCACTGTCGGAGGGGCAGTACTGAGGGAGCGCCGGACTGTCGGAGGGGCAGTACTGAGAGAGCGCCGCACTGTCGGAGGGGCTGTACTGAGGGAGCGCAGCACTGTCGGAGGGGCAGTACTGAGAGAGCGCCGCACTGTCGGAGGGGCAGTGCTGAGGGAGCGCCGCACTGTAGGAGGGGCGGTCCTGAGGGAGTGCCGCAGTGTCGGAGGGTCGGTACTGAGGGAGCGCCGCACTGTCGGAGGGGCGGCACTGAGGGACAGCCGCACTGTCGGAGGGGCAGTACTGAGGGAGCGCCGCACTGTAGGAGGTACAGTACTGAGGGAGCGCCGCACTGTCGGAGGTGCAGTACTGAGGGAGCGCCGCACTGTCGGAGGGGCAGTACTGAGGGAGCGCCGCACTGTCGGAGGGGCCGTACTTAGGGAGCGCCGCACTGTCGGAGGGGCAGTACTGAGGGAGCGCCGCACTGTCGGAGGGGCGGTACTGAGGGAGCGCCGCACTGTCGGAGGGGCGGTACTGAGGGAGCGCCGCACTGTCGGAGGGGCGGTACTGAGGGAGCGCCGCACTGTCGGAGGGGCGGTACTGAGGGAGCGCCGCACTGTCGGAGGGGCTGTACTGAGGGAGCGCCGCACCGTCAGAGGGGCGGTACTGAGGGAGCGCCGCACTGTCGGAGGGGCAGTGCTGAGGGAGCGCTGCACTGTAGGAGGGGCAGTCCTGAGGGAGCGCCGCACTGTCGGAGGGTCGGTACTGAGGGAGCGCCGCACTGTCGGGGGGGCGGCACTGAGGGACAGCCGCACTGTCGGAGGGGCAGTACTGAGGGAGCGCCGCACTGTAGGAGGCGCAGTACTGAGGGAGCGCCGCACTGTCGGAGGGGCAGTACTGAGGGGGCGCCGCAATGTCGGAGGGGCAGTACTGAGGGAGCGCCGCACTGTCGGAGGGTCGGTACTGAGGGAGCGCCACACTGTTGGACGGTCAGTACTGAGGGAGCGCCACACTGTTGGACGGTCAGTACTGAGGGAGTGCCGCACTGTCGGAGGTGCCATCTTTCGGATGAGACGTTAAACCGAGGCCCCGTCTGCCCTCTCAGGTGGATGTAAAAGATCCCACGGCCACTATTGGAAGAAGAGCAGGGGGAGTTCTCCCTGGTGTCCTGGGCCCAACATTTATCCCTCAACCAACATCACTAAAAACAGATGATCCGGTCATTATCACATTGCTGTTTGTGGGAGCTTGCTGTGCGCAAATTGGCTGCCGCGTTTCCCACATTACAACAGTGACCACACTCCAAAAAAAGTACTTCATTGGCTGTGAAGCGCAGTGGGACGTCCGGAGGTGGTGAGAGGCGGGGGGGAGAAATGGGAGTTAATTCTTAAAGCCTGACCTCAACTATTCCGTGCTGTTCGAACCTTCACCCCTATTCCTCGCGCTTGCGTTGTTCTTTGTTGAATTCTAAAAAAAAACCCTGCTCCCTGCCGAGGCGCTCACTCCGATTGTGGGGTTAGAGCGGGGGCAAGCGGGGGACTGCTGTTCCATGGAGATCAGCTGCCTTGCCAGACGGGCTGAGCCGCCTGGAAGGGCATCACAGTTGAGCCCTTGCCAGCAAGCATGGGGCGAGAGCCTTACCAGAGGCGGAATTATTTCATCGCCCCCCCCCTGCGCAAGGTGGGGAAGCTGAGGGCAGTAAGGCTGGGTGTCACATCCCACCAGCAACTCCCCACACCATCCTCAGAGCGAATTCTCCGGGCGCGCCTCGCTCACTGGCCCGGAGCGCTTGCTGGCTGTCTCCCTCAGCTCCTGCGCTCAATCTGCCACTCCAAAGCTGTTGACCGGGGTCAACGCCTCCAGAGATCAAAAAAAATAATAAAATGAAACGAAAGTCGCCCTTTCCCTGTCCCAGATTCATAAAGCAAATCGAGGGCTGTTTTCTCCTTCATCTTGTCCTTCAGAAGTATCTCCCGGCGTGTTTGCACTGAGCTGATGAGGACAGTGCCAAGGAATAGAGGCCAAGATTTAAATACAACACAACGCACACACTGCCGCGCGCACCATTCAAACGTCCCAGCATCGATGCAGGGTCCGAGACTCCCCAAGCCCCTACGGGCCAGCAAGACTGAGGAGAAGCTGCCAAAATTCTTGACATCGATCTCCAAAACTGAGAGCAAACAAGAGGCTCAGCATTTAGAATCAGGAGGAGGCCATTCGGCCCATCGTGCCTGTGCTGGCTCTTTGAAAGAGCTCCCAATTAGTCCCCACTCCTCTTCCCCCACAGCTCTGAATATTTTTTGCCTCTCCCAGTATTTATCCAATTCTCTCCAGAAAATTACTTTTGAATCTGCTCCCGCCGCCCTTTCTCACACTCCTATATCCCGCTCCGAGTCAGAATTTTGTGGGTTTGAGCCCCCACTCCACAGACTTCAACCCCATAATCCAGGCTGACACTCCTAGTGCCAGTACTGAGGGAGCGCCGCACTGTCGGAGGGGCGGTACTGAGGGAGCGCCGCACTGTCGGAGGGGCGGTACTGAGGGAGCGCCGCACTGTCGGAGGGGCGGTACTGAGGGAGCGCCGCACTGTCGGAGGGGCGGTACTGAGGGAGCGCCGCACTGTCGGAGGGGCGGTACTGAGGGAGCGCCGCACTGTCGGAGGGGCGGTACTGAGGGAGCGCCGCACTGTCGGAGGGGCGGTACTGAGGGAGCGCCGCACTGTCGGAGGGGCGGTACTGAGGGAGCGCCGCACTGTCGGAGGGGCGGTACTGAGGGAGCGCCGCACTGTCGGAGGGGCGGTACTGAGGGAGCGCCGCACTGTCGGAGGGGCGGTACTGAGGGAGCGCCGCACTGTCGGAGGGGCGGTACTGAGGGAGCGCCGCACTGTCGGAGGGGCAGTACTGAGGGAGCGCCGCACTGTCGGGGGGCGGTACTGAGGGAGCGCCGCACTGTCGGAGGGGCAGTGTTGTGTATGTAACCTGTTCCACCTTAAGAGAGCTTAAGCCTGTTCCACCTTAAGAGATGTACTACTTTCTCAGGCTGCTGTAGACGTAATACCGGGGGTGAACACACCGGTATATAAGCACTGTGCAGTAATCTTGTATGCAGTATAGTCCCTACCTCCAACCAGTAAAGACCTGTTTTTATTGTTACTCATTAGTCTGTTTTAATTAACTAAATAATTCACAGACTTAACACTGGCGACGAGTCAGGTTCTTACCCTGCGGCAGTTATTCCACGGCGGTTGAAGAGAGGTTTCAAACCTCACCACTCACCACCCCACTGGAAGTGACAGGTATTAGGACCCTGAAGCCTCCATCAGCTTGTGAACCGGAGTAGAAGACAGGACTGGGGAAGAGAGAGGTATAGGGCGATAGCGATCGGCAGATAAGGGCCGGGCCGGGCCGCTTTCAAGTGCGAGGCGCAGCCGGGCCATCGATCGCATCCGCTGATAAGGGCCGCACTCGGGGGCTTAAGGGAGACGGCGTCGGGGGACGGGTGAAGACCGCCAAGCGCGGGAAAACCGCCATTTTGTGGGCGGAGGACGACGGCAAGAGCGGGAAGCCGCCATCTTTGATAACAAGTAAAGAAAAGAAAATCTGAGAATTGCAAATCTACAATGCCTAAACACGGGAATATTAGCACCTTTGATAGTGACCTCGAAGATTGGGCCATATATGTTGAAAGAGTAAAAAATTATTGTAAGGCCAATAAAATTCGTGACCAAGATAAAGCTCTAACATTATTAAATTTAATGGGTGCGAAGACATACGAGCAATTGAAACACCTGTTATCACCAGATGAACCGGCGGATAAGACGTTCGATGAGATTGTTACTGTCCTGAAAGATCATCTAAACCCCACGCCGCTGATGCTAGCGGAACGATTTAAATTTTACGACAGAAGGCAGCTACAGCATGAAAGCAATGCTGATTATTTGCTGGAATTGCGTAAATTAGCGAAATATTGCCAGTTTGGAACGGGACTGACAGAGGCACTTCGAGACAAATTTGTGTGTGGTTTATTTAAACAGGATACACAAAAGCGACTGCTCGAGGAGAATGAGCTGACGCTTGAGAAGGCGGTCACTATGGCAGCAGCACACGAAGCCGCAGCGAGAGGCACGGCAGTAATGCAGCTACGGTCACCGGAGCTCAGTGCACACAAATTGGGTGTGAGTTCTGGCAAATGTTATCGTTGTGGAAAGACAACGCATGATCAGAACCAGTGTTGGTTTAAAAACCAAGAATGTAGAACTTGTGGTAGGCTTGGACATATAGCTAGAGTATGCAGGTCAGCGAAGAAGACCAGCAACAAGAAGTCACCGCAAGGAAAATACGCAAAGGTACACAAGGTGACCGAACAGGAGTCCGATTCAGACGCAAGCAGTATTGAACTGGCTAGCTTAAGGGTACTCAACGTTGGTAAGGGTGCAGACCTCCAGACAATTTGGGTTACTCTTCAGATAGAAGGAGTCCAAGTAAAACTGGAATTGGACACTGGATCGGCATTGTCGGTCATGAATAAGAAAGATTACAGAAGGTTATTCCAACATATTCCCCTACAGGATACGGAGATTATATTGACAACCTACACGGGGCAGAGAGTGTACCCCATCGGGACAATAAAGGTTGCAGTGGCCAACAAGGGCGAAGGAAGTCAAATAATGGACTTATATGTGCTACCGGAGGGAGGTCCACCACTACTAGGCCGGGAGTGGTTTAGAAACATAAATATGGACTGGCATTCGCTAAAAGCCACAAAGAGTGAGAACTCGGTGCAGATAATCAGCCCAGACTCTAAAACTGATGATGGTAAGACCAACCCATGTGCAAAAGACAAAGTTTCAGCACAGAATTCCACTGAGCAACAACAACATAGTTTAACAGAGAATTCTGAGTCTGTCAAGTCTACTGATATGCACATTTTTGAGGGACACTGGGCTCGAACTCAACTCCATTTCAAACTACAACAGCAATTAGAACAAATGATTCGCCGTTTTGAGCAAGAGATGAATGAAATAAAAAAGTTCTTTGTTACAGAGTGGGAGAATCTGGAAAGTCAACAGAAGCAACTGATGGAGAAAATGGAGCAGGAGCACACCAACCATCTGCGCGAGGAGGCCGAACGAATCAAAGCTGATTCAGGTTCTGAAGGTGCGTGCCATAATCTGGTGTCAGAAGAGTTAACGGTCAGCCAACTCCTTCATATGCTGAGGGACAAGACTCTGAAATGGGAAAAACTTGAACACGAGCTGCGATCTTCAAAGGAAAAGGGTTCGGAGCTCTCAAAAGTCATTGAGATGGCTGATGTGACGACACAGACTGAAACGACTGCAACAGAGCAGCCATTGGATGCCAAAAGTACGCTGACTCACGTCAATGTAGAACAACAGACCGCTGAAACAGCTGCTCCGGTAGAGGGATTGCATAGTCCGATCAATCAATCTCCAAAGGAAGTTGAAGTATTAAAATCACAAATGAGGTCACTAGTAAACGACTTGCTGAAAGCCCAGAAAAAGCTGGATGCAGAGGTACACATGAAGAAGTCTCTTCAGGAAAGATGTCTGGATTTGGAACAAGAGCTGGCTAACGTCCAGCTGGGTATGGAGGAAATAGGCGACCCTCTCACTGGTCTAGCTCAGGACGACACCGAATATTACCATGACCTGGTGGACGACACCGAATATTACGATGTCCTGTCCTGCCCAGCTTGTAACTTCGACTCCCAAAGTGCAGAAATCATGGAGGAGCACCAAAAGTCTACGGAACATCGGGAGAAGCTGGCTCTACGACGGAAACAGGAGGAAGAGAAGGAGGAACTGCGCATGCAGCTGGCAGCTGTGGCAGCTGACAATGGAGCCCAGAGAGTCTCCAAGAAGCAGAAAAGGAAAAGTAAAAACAGAAGATGACCCATCTGAACCATTATCACCTCTACCAGATCACACACGTGGTCCCTCCGAACGGAGCCAAATCAGTTCGGAAGTTCAAGCTGTTAAATCCATGAAAGGACTATTGAATGAGTAACGTGAACCGACTACACCACAGAGATTGAATCTGTGAACTGTTTTCCGCAGAGACTGAATCTGTGATATGTTACGTTAAACATGAAGTTATATATGTATATATGTTATTACGTTATGTTAAATGGGGGGGATGACTATAAAGCTAAGAAGGGAGGAGTGTTGTGTATGTAACCTGTTCCACCTTAAGAGAGCTTAAGCCTGTTCCACCTTAAGAGATGTACTACTTTCTCAGGCTGCTGTAGACGTAATACCGGGGGTGAACACACCGGTATATAAGCACTGTGCAGTAATCTTGTATTCAGTATAGTCCCTACCTCCAACCAGTAAAGACCTGTTTTTATTGTTACTCATTAGTCTGTGTTTTAATTAACTAAATAATTCACAGACTTAACAGGCAGTACTGATCATCATCACTAAAACAGATGATCTGGTCATTATCACTTTGCTGATTGTGGGACAAATTGGTTTTAAATCCCCTTGTATATTTTGAACATCTCTGTCACGCCTGCACTTAACCGACTGAGCAACTAATCTCTGCTTTAAATAAAAATCACAACCAATCGCTCAGTGTCAGCATCCCACAGAGTAAAGCTCCCTCTACACTGTCCCATCAAACACTCCCAGGGCAGGTACAGCACGGATTAGATACAGAGTAAAGCTCCCTCTACACTGTCCCATCAAACACTCCCAGGGTAGGTACAGCACGGGTTAGATACAGAGTAAAGCTCCCTCTACACTGTCCCATCAAACACTCCCAGGGCAGGTACAGCACGGGTTAGATACAGAGTAAAGCTCCATCTGCACTGTCCCATCAAACACTCCCAGGGCAGGTACAGCACGGGTTAGATACAGAGTAAATCTCCCTCCACACTGTCCCATCAAACACTCCCAGGGCAGGTACAGCACGGGTTAGATACAGAGTAAAGCTCCCTCTACACTGTCCCATCAAACACTCCCAGGGCAGGTACAGCACGGGTTAGATACAGAGTAAAGCTCCCTCTACACTGTCCCATCAAACACTCCCAGGGCAGGTACAGCACAGGTTAGATACAGAGTAAAGCTCCCTCTACACTGTCCCATCAAACACTCCCAGGGCAGGCACAGCACGGGTTAGGTACAGAGTAAAGCTCCCTCTACACTGTCCCATCAAACACTCCCAGGGCAGGTACAGCACGGGTTAGATACAGAGTAAAGCTCCCTCTACACTGTCCCATCAAACAATCCCAGGGCAGGTACAGCACGGGTTAGATACAGAGTAAAGCTCCCTCTGCACTGTCCCGTCAAACACTCCCAGGGCAGGTACAGCACGGGTTAGATACAGAGTAAAGCTCTCTCTACACTGTCCCGTCAAACACTCCCAGGGCAGGTACAGCACGGGTTAGATACAGAGTAAAGCTCCCTCTACACTGTCCCGTCAAACACTCCCAGGGCAGGCACAG
The DNA here is from genome assembly GCF_052327205.1 of Somniosus microcephalus. NCBI lineage: Eukaryota > Metazoa > Chordata > Chondrichthyes > Squaliformes > Somniosidae > Somniosus > Somniosus microcephalus. Next base: position 48,512,666 of record NW_028225185.1, on the reverse strand, counting down.
CACGGGTTAGGTACGGCCCACAGGAACAGACGAGTTGTAGATGAACAGATGGGAGCAATCTGTCAGAGTCCTGGCCAGCAGTTTAACTGGGTCATGCTCTCCCTGTTATTAATGCTGCTGGTTTGATTATATTAATGTCCGATAATCTGTCGTGTTAGCTCACAGTCAGTCAGTGTTACACAGTTATTACATTTTATTAGACAGCCCTGCCCCTCTTGTCGTTTCTCCCTGCTGAATAAATGCAGATTCCTGCAACAATTATATATCCCTGCTTTCAAAAAATGATTGCTAATGTTCCAGGCTCCATTCCCAGCCTGTGTCCGTGGAACCCCTTTGCCAGTGAGAGTCATCTCCTGTGGGGGAAAGCCGGGGATTTTACAGAGCAATTGGTGATGGAGTACACCTGATCACATCCTCAGGGCATCCCTGATCACCTCACGGCCACTAAAGCTTCTAACCACCGCCCCATGACATTCAACAGCATTACAATCGCCGAATCCCCCACCATCAACATCCTGGGGGTCACCATTGACCAGAAACTTAACTGGACCAGCCACATAAATACTGTGGCAACAAGAGCAGGTCAGAGGCTGGGAATTCTGCGGCGAGTGTCTCACCTCCTGACTCCCCAAAGCCTTTCCACCATCTACAAGGCACAAGTCAGGAGTGTGATGGAATACTCTCTGACGTAACGAAACTACCAGGCACTTAGTCTAAGTGTTAAACAAAGCTTTAATCAACTGTTTTACAACATGGAGGTCTAGTTGTGTCCTTCACTAGTTCCTGTTAAGAATGTCCTGCGCAAGCTGGGCCCGTGACCGAGTATTTATACTCTCCCTGGACAGCGCCACCCGTAGGCCGCTCAGTATTATTTCATAAGTCTTTCTTTCATGAATGACTGATTCATGTCACTCTCCACTTGTCTGGATGAGTGCAGCTCCAACAACACTCAAGAAGCTCGACACCATCCAGGAAAAAGCAGCCCGGTTGATTAGCACCCCATCCACCACCTTAAACATTCACTCCCTCCACCACCGACAGTGCGGCGCTCCCTCAGTACAGCCCCTCTGACACTGCGGCGCTCCCTCAGTACTGCCCCTCCGACAGTGCGGCGCTCCCTCAGTACTGCCTCTCCGACAGTGCGGCGCTCCCTCAGTACTGCCCCTCCGACAGTGCGGTGCTCCCTCAATACTGTCCCTCCGACAGTGCGGCGCTCCCTCAGTACTGCCACTCCGACAGTGCGGCGCTCCCTCAGTACCGCCCATCCGACAGTGAGGTGCTCCCTCAGTACTACCCCTCCGACATTGCGGCGCTCCCTCAGTACTGCCCCTCCGCCAGTGTGGTGCTCCCTCAGTACTGCCCCTCCAACAGTGCGGCGCTCCCTCAGTACTGACCCTCCGACAGTGCGGAGCTCCCTCAGTACTGCCCCTCCGACAGTGCGGCGCTCCCTCAGTACTGCCCCTCCGACAGTGCAGCATTCCCTCAGCACTGGGGAGTGTAGGCCTAGATTATGAGGCTCGAATCTCTGGAGCGAGAGCCAGAGAGAGGGAGAGAGAGCACTACCCAGTGAGCTACGGCTGACGCTGTGCCCCCAGGGAGCGTCAGTACCTTCTGGGAGAGGTTGGGAACTGGGGACATAGAAACGAGGGATTTGGCGGAACAAGTAAACACGACCATGTGTGAGCGGCAGGAAGATAAATGCTGAGCGGTCGTGCTGGTTGCTCACTCATTCTGCTCAGTGTACACTCAGCGCGCAAACACCGCAGTCTGTGCACTCAAGAGTAACATCAATCTCTGCTCAACAGCTCCTCGAACGACAGGGCCTTGGACTTTCCCCGTAAAGCGTGGGACACACTGCGCCAACGGCCAGCATAGGGCTAGCAAGCTCGAAGGCCTCATTCACGCCAAGACCATCCAGCCCCTTCCCGACTCTCGATCTCATCCCAAACTCTGCCTCTGCCCCGTGTCCTAACTCGCACCCAGTCCCGTTCACCCATCACCCCCTGTGCTCACTGCCCCGTGTCCTAACTCGCACCCAGTCCCGTTCACCCATCACCCCCTGTGCTCACTGCCCCGTGTCCTAACTCGCACCCAGTCCCGTTCACCCATCACCCCCTGTGCTCACTGCCCCGTGTCCTAACTCGCACCCAGTCCCGTTCACCCATCACCCCCTGTGCTCACTGCCCCGTGTCCTAACTCACACCCAGTCCCGTTCACCCATCACCCCCTGTGCTCACTGCCCCGTGTCCTAACTCGCACCCAGTCCCGTTCACCCATCACCCCCTGTGCTCACTGCCCCGTGTCCTAACTCACACCCAGTCCCGTTCACCCATCACCCCCTGTGCTCACTGCCCCGTGTCCTAACTCCCACCCAGTCCCGTTCACCCATCACCCCCTGTGCTCACTGCCCCGTGTCCTAACTCACACCCAGTCCCGTTCACCCATCACCCCCTGTGCTCGCTGACCTACATTGGCTCCCGGTCCGGCAACGCCTCGATTTTAAAATTCTCATCTTGGTGTTCAAATCCCTCCATGGCCTCCTCGTCCCCCTCCCTATCTCTGTAACCTCCTCCAGCCCCTACAACACTCCCTATCTCTGTAACCTCCTCCAGCCCCACAACCCTCCCTATCTCTGTAACCTCCTCCAGCCCCACAACCCTCCGAGATCTCTAGTGAGAGCCAGGACCCATGGAAGAGTCAGTGCCTGTGGAACCCGTACCCCAGTGAGAGTCAGTGTGTGTGGGACCCGTACCCCAGTGAGAGTCAGTGTGTGTGGAACCCGAACCCCAGTGAGAGTCGGTGTCTGTGGAACCCGTACCCCAGTGAGAGTCGGTGTGTGTGGAACCCGTACCCCAGTGAGAGTCGGTGTGTGTGGAAGCCGTACCCCAGTGAGAGTCGGTGTGTGTGGAAGCCGTACCCCAGTGAGAGTCGGTGTGTGTGGAACCCGTACCCCAGTGAGAGTCAGTGTGTGTGGAACCCGTACCCTAGTGAGAGTCAGTGTGTGTGGAACCCTTACCCCAGTGAGAGTCAGTGTCTGTGGAACCCGTACCCCAGTGAGAGTCAGTGTGTGTGGAACCCGTACCCTAGTGAGAGTCAGTGTGTGTGGAACCCGTACCCCAGTGAGAGTCAGTGTGTGTGTGGAACCCTTACCCCAGTGAGAGTCAGTGTCTGTGGAACCCGTACCCCAGTGAGAGTCAGTGTGTGTGGAACCCGTACCCTAGTGAGAGTCAGTGCGTGTGGATCCCGGTACCCCAGTGAGAGTCTGTGTGTGTGGAACCCGTACCCCAGTGAGAGTCAGTGTGTGTGGAACCCGTACCCCAGTGAGGGTCAGTGTGTGTGGAACCCGTACCCCAGTGAGAGTCGGTGTGTGTGGAACCCATACCCTAGTGAGAGTCAGTGTGTGTGGAACCCGTACCCCAGTGAGAGTCAGTGTCTGTGGAACCCTTACCCCAGTGAGAGTCAGTGTGTGTGGAACCCGTACCCCAGTGAGAGTCAGTATCTGTGGACCCCGTACCCCAGTGAGAGTCAGTGTGTGTGGAACCGATTGGGTTAACCTGGTCTGCCGCATGACACATCCACTCTGAAAGCGATCTCTTCAGTCCTGGTGTCAGTCAGACTGTCAGGGATGATTTGCCGACTTAGCTTCTCATGCAGTCCCTGAGTATATATCTGTGATTCTCAACGGACACCTGGTGAGGTTCTGAGGATCTCGGACTCCATTCCGCCTCTCTCATCTTCGAATAGAAAGAGATGAGACGGGGCAAGGGAGAGACTTGTGTGGAGAGATAGAGAGAGAGAGAGAGAGAGAGAGAGAGGGGGGTTGAGACAGAGGTGCACTTCCTCCTAAAATGCGAAAAATTCAACAAAACAAGAAACATATATTTTGACAAGCTCTGCCTTACAACCCCAGATTTCCAAGAATTGGATGACCTGTCAAAATTAAGAATAGTCCTGGGGGAGGGAGACAGACCATACCTTGGTGCCCAATATGTAACAACATGTCACAACCTGAGGAACAGTGAGTGACTAACGAGCACACCCATAGCATATATACTCTAAAAAATGTTTAAATCAATACTGAATGTACCCAACGAGGGTCAACGACTGTTTAAATTAATACTGTCTGTACCCAACGAAGGTCAAAATTGTTTGACACCTACAGAATGTTAGAAACCTGTACTTTTTGTTATGTAAGCTTTGGCAATATGGTTCCCTGTAAACTTTCATGCCAATAAAGCATTTGAATTTGAATTTGAATTTGAGAGAGAGAGACAGAGAGAGAGACAGAGACAGAGAGACAGAGAGACAGAGAGAGAGAGACAGAGAGACGGAGAGAGAGAGAGACAGAGAGAGAGAGACAGAGAGAGAGAGACAGAGAGAGAGAGACAGAGAGAGAGACAGAGAGAGAGAGAGACAGAGAGAGAGAGAGACAGAGAGAGAGAGACAGAGAGAGAGACAGAGAGAGAGAGAGACAGAGAGAGAGAGAGACAGAGAGAGAGAGAGACAGAGAGAGAGAGAGACAGAGAGAGAGAGAGACAGAGAGAGAGAGAGACAGAGAGAGAGAGAGACAGAGACAGAGAGAGATGGAGAGACAGAGACAGAGAGAGAGAGAGAGAGAGAGACAGAGAAAGAGAGAGAGAGAAAGAGAGAAGCTTTGGGCTCTCTCTAAGACGTGATAAAGTGCGAGTCTTTGTTCCATTTGGCAGATAGATCACATCCTCCCTGCTTCCTGTCCAAGGGCGGACGATCCAAGCCTGCTTTAACAACGTTCGATATCTATATTATCAAAAATCCGTGGTCGGGCCGGGCACTTGCTGCCGTCACGGTTTTTTGGGGTCACACTCTCGTGTCACCATTGCCCATTGATTTTTGCGATGTCAACAGTCACTGTGTAGTTCCAGGCCCTGGTCACTAGGGGGTGGGGTTCCGCAGTTACTCCACCACCTCGGTTGCCATCTTGAATATAAGTTGAAGGGGAGGAGATGAAAAAACGTCAGCTAATATTTGAAAAAAAACTTTGGGCGATGAATAACAAAATCCAAAGGGATTCACAGAGGAGCGTGACAAGGAAGAAATGAAAACAGAAAACGCTGAAAATACTCAGCAGGTCTAGAAAGAATTGAGCCCGAGGTTAATAATCTGCAGTCCGAGCAGGGCTATTTCCTGGGAGCGAGGACTGAGATTTTTGTTTTTGCTGAGCGTGTATGAAAATGAATGATTTCCAGCCTCTCGTTGTGCTGTGACTGCAGTTTAGCATCGCATTACTCAAGGTGACAAAGTATAGGCCATTCGAGAGCTGCAATGCTGGGAGTTCACGAGAGGGTGCTCAGAATAATTTCTGAGCCTGTGTCTGCCCTAATTACTTCAATGGGCCAAGGCTGGCGCCCGTGAGCCTCCTGCCTGGGTTGGCTTTGTTTTCCTCGAATCACGCAGCACAGGAGGAGGCCATTCGGCCCATCGTGCCTGTGCCGGCTCTTTGAACGAGCTCTCCAATTAGTCCCACTCCCCCCTGCTCTCTCCCCACAGCCCTGCACATTTCTCCTTTTCAAGTATTTCTCCAATTCCCTTTTGAAAGTTACTATTGAATCTACTCCCACCGCCCTTTCAGGCAGCGCATTCCAGATCACAACAACTCGCTGCGGAAAAACATTCTCCTCATCTCCCCTCTGGTTCTTTTACCGATTATCTTCAATCTGTGTCCTCTGGTTACCGACCCTCCTGCCACTGGAAACACTTTCTCCTTATTTACTCCATCCAAACCTCTCGTAATTTTAAACGCCTCTATTTAATCTCCCCTTAACCTTCTCTGCTCTAAGGAGAACAACTCCAGCTCCTCCAGTCTCCCGACATTAACTGAAGCAGGAGGCCAGTGCTGGTAATAGCAACAGCTATTCTACCTGAGAGAGGAGTCAGAAAACCATTAAAGATGGCTTCTGGCCACTGAAAGCTAGTTCAGGAGAGCTCGCAACAGATTTCAGGTTGTTACAGAGCCGTTAAATGATTATACTGATTTGTGCGATTAGACTGGGTGGGATATTAAAGGGTGCGGGGAGTGAGGGGGAGAGTGGGATTAGACTGGGTGGGATATTAAAGGGTACGGGGAGTGATGGGGAGAGTGGGATTAGACTGGGTGGGATATTAAAGGGTGCGGGGAGTGAGGGGGAGAGTGGGATTAGACTGGGTGGGATATTAAAGGGTGCGGGGAGTGAGGGGAGAGTGGGATTAGACTGGGTGGGATATTAAAGGGTGCGGGGAGTGAGGGGGAGAGTGGGATTAGACTGGGTGGGATATTAAAGGGTACGGGGAGTGATGGGGAGAGTGGGATTAGACTGGGTGGGATATTAAAGGGTGCGGGGAGTGAGGGGGAGAGTGGGATTAGACTGGGTGGGATATTAAAGGGTACGGGGAGTGATGGGGAGAGTGGGATTAGACTGGGTGGGATATTAAAGGGTGCGGGGAGTGATGTGGAGAGTGGGATTAGACTGGGTGGGATATTAAAGGGTGCGGGGAGTGAGGGGAGAGTGGGATTAGACTGGGTGGGATATTAAAGGGTATGGGGAGTGAGGGGGAGAGTGGGATTAGACTGGGTGGGATATTAAAGGGTATGGGGAGTGAGGGGGAGAGTGGGATTAGACTGGGTGGGATATTAAAGGGTACGGGGCGTGAGGGGGAGAGTGGGATTAGACTGGGTGGGATATTAAAGGGTACGGGGAGTGAGGGGGAGAGTGGGATTAGACTGGGTGGGATATTAAAGGGTACGGGGAGTGAGGGGGAGAGTGGGATTAGACTGGTTGGGATATTAAAGGGTGCGGGGAGTGAGGGGGAGAGTGGGATTAGACTGGGTGGGATATTAAAGGGTACGGGGAGTGAGGGGGAGAGTGGGATTAGACTGGGTGGGATATTAAAGGGTGCGGGGAGTGAGGGGGAGAGTGGGATTAGACTGGGTGGGATATTAAAGGGTGCGGGGAGTGAGGGGGAGAGTGGGATTAGACTGGGTGAGTTATTAAAGGGTGCGGGGAGTGAGGGGGAGAGTGGGATTAGACTGGGTGGGATATTAAAGGGTACGGGAGTGAGGGGGAGAGTGGGATTAGACTGGGTGGGATATTAAAGGGTGTGGGGAGTAAGGGGGGAAGTGGGATTAGACTGGGTGTGATATTAAAGGGTGCGGGGAGTGAGGGGGAGAGTGGGATTAGACTGGGTGGGATATTAAAGGGTACGGGAGTGAGGGGGAGAGTGGGATTAGACTGGGTGAGATATTAAAGGGTATGGGGAGTGAGGGGGGGAGTGGGATTAGACTGGGTGGGATATTAAAGGGTACGGGGAGTGAGGGGGAGAGTGGGATTAGACTGGGTGGGACATTAAAGGGTGCAGGGAGTGAGGGGCAGAGTGGGATTAGACTGGGTGGGATATTAAATGGTGTGGGGAGTGAGCGGGAGAGTGGGGTTAGACTGGGTGGGATGTTAAAGGGTATGGGGAGTGAGCGGGAGAGTGGGATTAGACTGGGTGGGATATTAAAGGGTACGGGGAGTGAGGGGGAGAGTTGGATTAGACTGGGTGGGATATTAAAGGGTATGGGGAGTGAGGGGGAGAGTGAGATTAGACTGGGTGGGATATTAAAGGGTACGGGGAGTGCAGGGGAGAGTGGGATTAGACTGGGTGGGATATTAAAGGGTACGGGGAGTGAGGGGCAGAGTGGGATTAGACTGGGTGAGATATTAAAGGGTGTGGGGAGTGAGGGAAGAGTGGGATTAGACTGGGTGGGATATTAAAGGGTGTGGGGAGTGAGGGGGAGAGTGGGATTAGACTGGGGGGATATTAAAGGGTGTGGGGAGTGAGAGGGAGAGTGGGATTTGACTGGGTGGGATATTAAAGGGTGCGGGGAGTGAGGGGGAGAGTGGGATTAGACTGGGTGGGATATTAAAGGGTACGGGGAGTGAGGGGGAGAGTGGGATTAGACTGGGTGCGATCTTAAAGGGTGCGGGGAGTGAGGGGGAGAGTGGGATTAGACTGGGTGGGATATTAAAGGGTGCGGGGAGTGAGGGGGCGAGTGGGATTAGACTGGGTGGGATATTAAAGGGTATGGGGAGTGAGGGGGAGAGTGGGATTAGACTGGGTGGGATATTAAAGGGTACGGGGAGTGAGGGGGGAGAGTGGGATTCGACTGGGTGGGATATTAAAGGGTACGGGGAGTGAGGGGGAGAGTGGGATTAGACTGGGTGGGATATTAAAGGGTACGGGGAGTGAGGGGGAGAGTGGGATTAGACTAGGTGGGATATTAAAGGGTACGGGGAGTGAGGGGGAGAGTGGGATTAGACTGGGTGGGATATTAAAGGGCATGGGGAGAGGTGGAGAGTGGGATTAGACTAGGTGAGACATTAAAGGGTATGGGGAGTGAGCGGGAGAGTGGGATTAGACTGGGTGGGATATTAAAGGGTACGGGGAGTGAGGGGGAGAGTGGGATTAGACTGGGTGGGATATTAAAGGGTACGGGGAGTGAGGGGGAGAGTGGGATTAGACTGGGGGGGATATTAAAGGGTGCGGGGAGTGAGGGGGAGAGTGGGATTAGACTGGGTGGGATATTAAAGGGTACGGGGAGTGAGGGGGAGAGTGGGATTAGACTGGGTGGGATATTAAAGGGTGCGGGGAGTGAGGGGGAGAGTGGGATTAGACTGGGTGGGATATTAAAGGGTACGGGGAGTGAGGGGGAGAGTGGGATTAGACTGGGTGGGATATTAAAGGGTGCGGGGAGTGAGGGGGAGAGTGGGATTAGACTGGGTGGGATATTAAAGGGTACGGGGAGTGAGGGGGAGAGTGGGATTAGACTGGGTGGGATGTTAAAGGGTGCGGGGAGTGAGGGGGAGAGTGGGATTAGACTAGGTGAGATATTAAAAGAGTATGGGGAGTTAGGGGGAGAGTGGGATTAGACTGGGTGGGATATTAAAGGGTACGGGAGTGAGGGGGAGAGTGGGATTAGACTGGGTGGGATATTAAAGGGTACGGGGAGTGAGGGGGAGAGTGGGATTAGACTGGGTGGGATATTAAAGGGTACGGGGAGTGAGGGGGAGAGTGGGATTAGACTGGGTGGGATATTAAAGGGTACGGGGAGTGAGGGGGAGAGTGGGATTAGACTGGGTGGGATATTAAATGGTACGGGGAGTGAGGGGGAGAGTGGGATTAGACTGGGTGGGATATTAAACGGTGTGGGGAGTGAGGGGGAGAGTGGGTTTAGACTGGGTGGAATATTAAACGGTGTGGGGAGTGAGGGGGAGAGTGGGTTTAGACTGGGTGGGATATTAAAGGGTGCGGTGAGTGAGGGGGAGAGTGGGATTAGACTAGGTGAGATATTAAAGGGTATAGGGAGTGAGGGGGAGAGTGATATTAGAAATTGAATTCAGAGATTTGGTGGGCCTAATGGCCTCTCACCGTGCTAGATGATTCTTGAACCTGGGTTGCAGAGAACTTTGTCTCACAGACAACATCGACAGGTTCTCAAAATAAACTGCAGCTAGTGTTAAATATAAAACTGAGAAACCGTCAATCACACAGGAAGGAGAAAACGTCTGCAACACGTGGTGTACCCGTGCTGTACCTGCCCTGGGAGTGTTTGATGGGGACAGTGCAGAGGGAGGTTTACTCTGTATCTAACCCGTGCTGTACCTGCCCTGGGTATGTTTGATGGGACAGTGTAGAGGGAGCTTTACTCTGTATCTAACCCCGTGCTGTACCTGCCCTGGGAGTGTTTGATGGGACAGTGTAGGGGGAGCTTTGCTCTGTATCTAACCCGTGCTGTACCTGCCCTGGGAGTGTTTGATGGGACAGTGTAGAGGGAGCTTTACTCTGTATCTAACCTGTGCTGTACCTGTCCTGGGAGTGTTTGATGGGACAGTGTAGTGGGAGCTTTACTCTGTATCTAACCCATGCTGTACCTGCCCTGGGAGTGTTTGATGGGACAGTGTAGAGGGAGCTTTACTCTGTATCTAACCCGTGCTGTACCTGCCCTGGGAGTGTTTGATGGGACAGTGTAGAGGGAGCTTTACTCTGTATCTAACCCGTGCTGTACCTGCCCTGGGAGTGTTTGATGGGACAGTGTAGAGGGAGCTTTACTCTGTATCTAACCCGTGCTGTACCTGCCCTGGGAGTGTTTGATGGGACAGTGTAGAGTGAGCTTTACTCTGTATCTAACCTGTGCTGTACCTGTCCTGGGAGTGTTTGATGGGACAGTGTAGTGGGAGCTTTACTCTGTATCTAACCCATGCTGTACCTGCCCTGGGAGTGTTTGATGGGACAGTGTAGAGGGAGCTTTACTCTGTATCTAACCCGTGCTGTACCTGCGCTGGGAGTGTTTGATGGGACAGTGTAGAGGGAGCTTTACTCTGTATCTAACCCGTGCTGTACCTGCCCTGGGAGTGTTTGATGGGACAGTGTAGAGGGAGCTTTACTCTGTATCTAACACATGCTGTACCTGCCCTGGGAGTGTTTGATGGGACAGTGTAGAGGGAGCTTTACTCTGTATCTAACCCGTGCTGTACCTGCCCTGGGAGTGTTTGATGGGACAGTGTAGAGGGAGCTTTACTCTGTATCTAACCCGTGCTGTACCTGCCCTGGGAGTGTTTGATGGGACAGTGTAGAGGGAGCTTTACTCTGTATCTAACCCCGTGCTGTACCTGCCCTGGGAGTGTTTGATAGGACAGTGTAGAGGGAGCTTTACTCTGTATCTAACCCGTGCTGTACCTGCCCTGGGAGTGTTTGATGGGACAGTGTAGTGGGAGCTTTACTCTGTATCTAACCCGTGCTGTACCTGCCCTGGGAGTGTTTGATGGGACAGTGCAGAGGGAGGTTTACTCTGTATCTAACCCGTGCTGTACCTGCCCTGGGAGTGTTTGATGGGACAGTGTAGAGGGAGCTTTACTCTGTATCTAACCCGTGCTGTACCTGCCCTGGGAGTGTTTGATGGGACAGTGCAGAGGGAGCTTTACTCTGTATCTAACCCGTGCTGTACCTGCCCTGGGAGTGTTTGATGGAACAGTGTAGAGGGAGCTTTACTCTGTATCTAACACGTGCTGTCCCTGCCCTGGGAGTGTTTGATGGGACAGTGTAGAGGGAGCTTTACTCTGTATCTAACCCGTGCTGTACCTGCCCTGGGAGTGTTTGATGGAACAGTGTAGAGGGAGCTTTACTCTGTATCTAACCCGTGCTGTACCTGCCCTGGGTGTGTTTGATGGGACAGTGTAGAGGGAGCTTTACTCTGTATCTAATTTGAATTTGGAAGCTTTACTCTGTATCTAACCTGTGCTGTACCTGCCCTGGGAGTGTTTGATGGGACAGTTTAGAGGGAGCTTTACCCTGTATCTAACCCATGCTGTACCTGCCCTGGGAGTGTTTGATGGGACAGTGTAGAGGGAGTTTTACTCTGTATCTAACCCGTGCTGTACCTGCCCTGGGAGTGTTTGATGGGACAGTGTAGAGGGAGTTTTACTCTGTATCTAACCCATGCTGTAACTGCCCTGGGAGTGTTTGATGGGACAGTGTAGAGGGAGTTTTACTCTGTATCTAACCCATGCTGTAACTGCCCTGGGAGTGTTTGATGGGACAGTGTAGAGGGAGCTTTACTCTGTATCTAACACGTGCTGTACCTGCCCTGGGAGTGTTTGATGGGGCAGTGTAGAGGGAGCATTTCTCTGTATCTAACCCGTGCTGTACCTGCCCCGGGTCTGTTTGATGGGGCAGTGTAGAGGGAGCTTTACTCTGTATCTTACCCGTGCTGTACCTGCCCTGGGAGTGTTTGATGGGACAGTGTAGAGAGAGCTTTATCTAACCCGTGCCATACTAGATGGGAGTGAATCATTCCACTTTACCCACTGTTTGTGCTGTGCAGTGTAAAGGTGCTGACACTGAGACACACAGGCTGCAAGGCAATAGATTGCGATATGCTGGCGAGGTGGGACTTGGCACAGATTCTGTCTCTCGCACGAGTGAGGCTGCACAGGATGTGTTGCAACAGCTGCCTTGGGCAACAAACTAAATCGGTCTCACCATCACCCTCTCCCTCCCCCTCTGCCTCCCCCTATCCCTCCCCGCCTCCCCCGACATCACGACCAGTGAAAGCCACAGTATCATGGTGTGGCAGAGAGAGAGACAGACAGACAGACAGAGAGACTGAGTATAATATGGGGAAATGTGAGGTAGGAAGAATATAAAGACAGAATATTTTTTAAATGGTGAGAATCTATTAAATGTTGGTGTTCAGAGAGATTTGGGTGTCCTCGTGCAAGAAACACAGAAAGCGAGCATGCAGGTACAGCAAGCAATAAGGAAGGCAAATGGCATGTTGGCCTTTATTGCAAGGAGGTTGGAGTATAAGAGTAAGGAAGTCTGGCTACAATTGTACAGGGCCTTGGTGAGGCCACACCTGGAGTACTGTGCACAGTTTTGGTCTCCTTATCTAAGGAAGCCATGGTGTGGAGATGCGACTGGGGGGGACAAATGTAAGAATTCACACAACACCAGGTTATAGTCCATAAGAACATAAGAACACACGAAATAGGAGCAGGATCAGGCTACACGGCCCCTGGGCCCGCTCCGCTACCCACAGGGCCATGACCGATCCGAACCTAGACTCATGTCCAAATTCCTGCCCGCTCCCCGTAACCCTTAATTCCCTTTACTTCTAGGAAACTGCCTATTCCTGTTTTAAATTTATGTAATGATGTAGCTTCTACAGCTTTTTGGGGCAGCATATTCCATGGACCTACCACCCTCTGAGTGAAGTAGTTCCTCCTCATCTCAGTTTTGAAAGAGCAGCCCCTTATTCTAAGACTATGCCCCCTAGTTCTAGTTTGACCCATCATCGGGAACATCCTCCCCGCATCCACCCGATCCAACCCCTTCACAATCTTATATGTTTCAATAAGATCGCCTCTCATTCTTCTGAACTCCAATGAGCAGAGTCCCAATCTACTCAACCTCTCCTCCTATGTCCATCCCCTCATCCCCGGGATTAAAAGAGTGAACCTTCTTTGTACTGACTCGAGAGCAAGTCCAACAGCTTTATTTGAAATCACAAGCTTTCGGAGTGCTGCTCCTTCATCAGGTGAAGTGGAGAGATGCATAAAAACACAGCTTATATAGTCAGAGAATAAGGTCAGATGTTTACAGGTAATCTTCCTAACTGCCATTTATCACACCTCGGCAGAGAGATAATCACAGCAATCAAAGGGTGTGAATGGTGTCCAAACAGGTCAGTCAGGAAAACATTACATCAAAGAACAATGAGGTGGGGTCACAAGGGGTCAAATGTTGCAGATGCTGGGGTCTGTATGAAAAACAAAAAACAGACAAAAAAACTCCCGGAGCCTCATTCTCCTGATGAATTCCTCTGTGTCTGCCGCGAGACCGTTGGGGTCCATTCTGGTGGTGGGGCAGAAATTGAGCCCTCGGCTGAGAACATCAATTTCGTCTGGTTGAAGGGTGTGGTCGGACAAGTTGATCACCACCAGCAGAAACCAAGCCTCCCCCGGTACCACAGTTGAAACCACAGGGAAGTCCATCGTCACCTCATTGTTCTTTGATGTAATGTTTTCCTGACTGACCTGTTTGGACACCATTCACACCTTTGATTGCTGTGATTATCTCTCTGCCGAGGTGTGATAAATGGCAGTTAGAAAGATTACCTGTAATCATCTGACATTATTCTCTGACTATATAAGCTGTGTCTTTCTGCATCTCTCCACTTCACCTGACGAAGGAGCAGCGCTCCGAAAGCTTGTGATTTCAAATAAAGCTGTTGGACTATAACCTGGAGTACTGTGCACAGTTTTGGTCTCCTTATCTAAGGAAGGATATACTTGCCTTGGAGGCGGTGCAACGAAGGTTCACTAGATTGATTCCTGGGAGGAGAGGGCTGTCCTATGATGAGAGATTGTGTAGAATGGGCCGATACTGTCTGGAGTTTAGAAGAATGAGAGGTGATCTCATTGAAACAGTTAAGATTCTCAGGGGATTGACAGGGTAGATGCTAAGTGGTTGTTTCCCCTGGCTGGAGTGTCTAGAACTAGGGGGCATAGTCTCAGGATAAGGGGTCGGCCATTTAGGACTGAGATGAGGAGGAATTTCTTCACTCAGAGGGTGGTGAATCTTTGGAATTCTCTGCCCCAGAGTGTCATAGAGTCATAGAGATTTACAGCACAGAAAGAGGCCCTTCGGCCCATCGTGTCCGCGCCGCCCATCCACCCCTGTCCTGTCTAATCCCATTTTCCAGCATTTGGTCCATAGCCTTGTATGCAATGGCATTTCAAGTGCTCATCCAAATGCTTCTTGAATGTTGTGAGGGTTCCTGCCTCTACCACCCTTTCAGGCAGTGAGTTCCAGATTCCAACCACCCTCTGGGTGAAAAAGTTCCTCCTCAAATCCCCTCTAAATCTCCTGCCCCTTACCCTGAATCTATGCCCCCTTGTTATTGACCCCCCCACTAAGGGGAAAAGTTCCTCTTTATCTACCCTATCTATGCCCCTCATCATTTTGTACACCTCAATCAGGTCCCCCCTCAGCCTTCTTTGCTCCAAGGAAAACAACCCCAGCCTGTTTAGTCTTTCTTCATAGCTGAGGCGCTCCATCCCAGGTAACATCCTGGTGAATCTTCTCTGCACCCTCTCCAAAGCAATCACATCCTTCCTATAGTGAGGCGACCAGAACTGCACACAGTACTCCAGCTGTGGCCTCACCAGCGTTTTGTACAGCTCCATCATAACCTCCCTGCTCTTATATGCTATGCCTCAGCTAATGAAGGCAAGTATCCCATATGCCTTTTTAACCACCTTATCTACCTGTTCCGCTGCCTTCAGAGATCTATGTACATGTACACCAAGGTCCCTCTGACCCTCTGTACTTCCTAGGGTCCTACCACTCATTGTGTATTCCCTTGCCTTATTTGTCCGTCCAAAATGCATCACCTCGCACTTTTCAGGGTTAAATTCCATTTGCCACTTTTCCGCCCATCTGACCAACCCGTTTATATCGTCCTGTAGCCTGAGGCTTTCCTCCTCGCAATTTACCACCCCACCAATTTTCGTGTCATCTGCGAACTTACTGATCATACCTTTTACATTCTCATCCAAATCATTTATGTAGATCACAAACAACAAGGGACCCAGCACCGATCCCTGAGGTACCCCACTGGACACAGGCTTCCAGTCACAAAAGCATCCTTCGACCATCACCCTCTGCCTCCTGCCACTCAGCCAGTTTAGGATCCAACGCGCCAAGGCACCCTGGATCCCATGGGCTCTTACCTTCTTGACCAGTCTCCTATGCGGGACTTTGTCAAAAGCTTTGCTGAAGTCCATGTAAACCACATCCACAGCATTTCCCTCATCCACCCCACTAGTCACCCCCTCGAAAAATTCAATCAGATTTGTCAGACATGATTTACCCTTGACAAAGCCATGCTGACTATCCCCGATTAATCCTTGCCTCTCCAAGTGGAGACTAATTTTGTCCCTCAGAATTTTTTCCAATAATTTCCCTACCACAGATGTTAGGCTCACTGGCCTGTAATTCCCTGGTTTATCCCTGCTACCCTTCTTGTATAGTGGTACTACATTAGCTGTTCTCCAGTCCTCTGGTACATCCCCTGTGGCCAGAGAGGTTCTGAAAATTTGTGTCAGAGTCCCTGCAATCTCCTCCTTTGCCTCCCACAGCAGCCTGGGATACATCTCGTCCGGGCCTGGGGATTTATCCACTTTTTGGCCTGCTAAAACCGCTAGCACCTCCTCCCTCTCGATGCTAATATGTTCAAGTATGTCACAGTCCCCTTGCCCGATTTCTATGTCTGCATCGTCTCTCTCCATAGTGAACACAGATGCAAAAAATTCATTTAAAACCCCGCCTACATCATCTGGTTCTACACACAGATTGCCACTTTGGTCCCTAATGGGCCCTACCCTTTCCCTGGTTATCCTCTTGCCCTTAATATACTTATAAAACATCTTAGGATTTTCCTTTATTTTGCTCGCCAGTGTTATTTCATGGCCCCTCCTCGCCCTCCTAATTTCTTTTTTAAGTATGCCCCTGCACTTTTTATACTCCTCTAGGGCTTCCTCCGTCTTTAGTCTTTTGTGACTGCCAAAAGCCCCCCTTTTATTTCTAATGCATTTTTGTATATCCCTTGTCATCCAAGGTTCCCTTTGCTTGTTGGTCCCACCCTTGACCTTTACAGGAACATGTTGGCGTTGTACTCTCTCTATTTCCCTTCTGAAAGTCTCCCACTGTCTTGATGTGGATTTTCCTATAAGTAGCTGCTCCCAGTCCACTTTGGCCAGATCCTGCCTTATCATGGATGCTGAGGCTTTGAGTATATTCAAGGCGGAGATCGATAGATTTTTGGACTCTCGGGGAATCGAGGGTTATGGAGATCGGGCGGGAAAGTGGAGGTGAGGTCGCTGATCAGCCATGATCTTGGTAAATGTCGGAGCAGGCTCGAGGGGCCGAATGGCCTACTCCTGCTCCTGATTCTTATATTCTTATGAGAGAGAAACAGAGAAAGGGAGAAGGAGAGAGACAGACAGACAGAGACAAAGGCGGAGACAGAGAGAGAGAGAGACAGACATAAGGTTGGTGGTGCCCGAGGGGCGAGCGTGTTTGTAGGTGTTTCTCACCAGGAGTTTCTCCTCTGTGCGGCCACTCCGACTCTCGATCCTCACTCGCCTCAGCATCTCCATCGTCGAGCCGAACAACTTCCTCACACTCTCTGCAGGACACAGAAAAACACAGGGCAAATGGAATCCAGCGACAGGTGACTCCTTCCTGACGCCCAGCTCACTGAGACCCCAGCCCCAGGCAGTACAGAGGGAGCGCCGCACTGTCGGAGGGGCAGTACTGAGGGAGCGCCGCACTGTCGGTGGGGCAGTACTGAGGGAGCGCCGCACTGTTGGAGGGACAGTACTGAGGGAGCGCTGCACTGTCGGATGGGGCAGTACTGAGGGAGCGCTGCACTCTCAGAGGAATAGCACTGAGGGAGTGCCGCACTGTCGGAGGGGCAGTACTGAGGGAGCGCCGCACTGTCGGAGGGGCAGTATTGAGGGAGCACTGCACTGACGGAGGGGCAGTAATGAGGGAGCGCTGCACTGTCGGAAGGGCAGTACTGAGGGAGCGCTGCACTGCCAGAGGGGCTGTACTGAGGGAGCGCCGCATTGTTGGAGGTGCAGTACTGAGGGAGCACAGCCCTGTTGGAGGGTCAGTACTGAGGGAGCGCTCCACTCTCGGAGGGGCAGTACTGAGGGAGCGCTGCACTGTCAGAGGAGTAGCACTGAGTGAGTGCCGCACTGTCGGAGGGGCAGTATTGAGGGAGCGCTGCACTGTCGGAGGGGCAGTACTGAGGGAGCGCCGCACTGTCGGAGAGGCAGTACTGAGGCAGCGCTGCACTGTCGGAGAGGCAGTACTGAGGGAGCGCTGCACTGTCGGACGGGAAGTACTGAGGGAGCGCTGCACTGTCGGAGGGGCAGTACTGAGGGAGCGCTGCACTGTCGGAGGGGCAGTACTGAGGGAGCGCCGCACTGTCGGAGAGGCAGTACTAAGGGAGCGCTGCATTGTCGGAGGGGCAGTACTGAGGGAGCGCTGCACTGTCGGAGGGGCAGTACTGAGGGAGCGCCGCACTGTCGGAGAGGCAGTACTGAGGGAGCGCTGCACTTTCGGAGGGGCTGTACTGAGGGAGCGCCGCACTGTTGGAGGATCAGTACTGAGGGAGCGCCACACTGTCAGAGGGTCAGTACTGAGGGAGCGCAGCCCTGTCGGAGGGTCAGTACTGAGGGAGCGCTACACTCTCGGAGGGGAGTACTGAGGGAGCGCTGCACTGTCAGAGGAGTAGCACTGAGGGAGTGCCGCACTGTCAGAGGGGCAGTACTGAGGGAGCACCGCAATGTCGGAGGGGCAGAATTGAGGGAGCGCTGTACTGACGGAGGGGCAGTACTGACGGAGCGCTGCACTGTCGGAAGGGCAGTACTGAGGGAGCACCGCAATGTCGGAGGGGCAGTACTGAGGGAGCGCTACACTGTCGGAGGGGCAGTACTGAGGGAGCGCTGCACTGTTGATGGGGCAGTACTGAGGGAGTGCCGCAATGTCGGAGGGGCAGTACTGAGGGAGCGCTGCACTGTCGGAGGGGCAGTACTGAGGGAGCGCCGTTCTGTCTGAGGGGCAGTAGTGAGGGAGCACCGCACTGTCGGGGGAGCAGTACTGAGGGAGCGCTGCACTGTCGGAGGGGCAGTACTGAGGGAGCGCCGCACTGTCGGAGGGGCAGTACTGAGGGAGCGCTGCACGGTCGGAGGGGCAGTACTGAGGGAGCACCGCACTATCGGAGGGGCAGTACTGAGGGAGCGCCGTTCTGTCTGAGGGGCAGTAGTGAGGGAGCGCCGCACTGTCAGATTTGCCGTCTTTCGGATGAGACGTTAAACCGAGGCCCCGTCAGCTTTCACAGGTGGATGTAAATGATCCCATGTCATTATTTCGAAGAGGAGCAGGGGAGTTCACCCCAGTGTCCTGGGGCCAATATTCATTTCTCAATCAACATCACAAAAACAGATTATCCGGTCATTATCACAGTGCTGTTTGTGGAAGCTTGCTGTGCGCAAATTGGCTGCCGTGTTTCCTACATTGCAACAGTGACTACACTTCAAATGTACTTCATTGATGTAAATCGCTTTGAGACGTCCTGAGGTCGCGAAAGGCGTTATGTAAATGCCAGTCTTTCCTTCTGTAACTAACCCGTGCTGTACCTGCCCTGGGAGTGTTTGATGGGACAGTGTAGAGGGAGCTTTACTGTGTATCTAACCCGTGCTGTACCTGCCCCGGGAGTGTTTGATGGGACAGTGTAGAGGGAGCTTTACTCTGTATCTAACCCGTGCTGTACCTGCCCTGGGAGTGTTTGATGGGACAGTGTAGAGGGAGCTTTACTCTGTATCTAACCCGTGCTGTACCTGCCCTGGGAGTGTTTGATGGGACAGTGTAGAGGGAGCTTTACTCTGTATCTAACCCCTGCTGTACCTGCCCTGGGAGTGTTTGATGGGACAGTGTAGAGGGAGCTTTACTCTGTATCTAACCCGTGCTGTACCTGCCCCGGGAGTGTTTGATGGGACAGTGTAGAGGGAGCTTCACTCTGTATCTAACCCGTGCTGTACCTGCCCTGGGAGTGTTTGATGGGACAGTGTAGAGGGAGCTTTACTCTGTATCTAACCCCGTGCTGTACCTGCCCTGGGAGTGTTTGATGGGACAGTGTAGAGGGAGCTTTACTCTGTATCTAACCCGTGCTGTACCTGCCCTGGGAGTGTTTGATGGGACAGTGTAGAGGGAGCTTTACTCTGTATCTAACCCCTGCTGTACCTGCCCTGGGAGTGTTTGATGGGACAGTGTAGAGGGAGCTTTACTCTGTATCTAACCCGTGCTGTACCTGCCCCGGGAGTGTTTGATGGGACAGTGTAGAGGGAGCTTTACTCTGTATCTAACCTGTGCTGTACCTGCCCCGGGAGTGTTTGATGGGGCAGTGTAGAGGGAGCTGTACTCTGTATCTAACCCGTGCTGTACCTGCCCTGGGAGTGTTTGATGGGACAGTGTAGAGGGAGCTTTACTCTGTATCTAACCCCGTGCTGTACCTGCCCTGGGAGTGTTTGATGGGACAGTGTAGAGGGAGCTTTACTCTGTATCTAACCCGTGCTGTACCTGCCCTGGGAGTGTTTGATGGGACAGTGTAGAGGGAGCTTTACTCTGTATCTAACCCGTGCTGTACCTGCCCTGGGAGTGTTTGATGGGGCAGTGTAGAGGGAGCTTCACTCTGTATCTAACCCCGTGCTGTACCTGCCCTGGGAGTGTTTGATGGGGCAGTGTAGAGGGAGCTTCACTCTGTATCTAACCCCGTGCTGTACCTGCCCTGGGAGTGTTTGATGGGACAGTGTAGAGGGAGCTTTACTCTGTATCTAACCCCGTGCTGTACCTGCCCTGGGAGTGTTTGATGGGACAGTGTAGAGGGAGCTTTACTCTGTATCTGACCCCGTGCTGTACCTGCCCTGGGAGTGTTTGATGGGACAGTGTAGAGGGAGCTTTACTCTGTATCTAACCCGTGCTGTACCTGCCCTGGGAGTGTTTGATGGGGCAGTGTAGAGGGAGCTTTACTCTGTATGTCTGAGACGTCATTCATTTCTGAGCCATTGAGGCCCCTGCGGACATGTGACGAGAGCGAGAGAGAGAGAGAGTGACCTCTATATACTCCTTCAAATATTGAACTGGTCGCAAACATCTCACTATAACATGTCAGGCAGAGATCTAGAAAGGACAGTGTCTGACTCACTGTCCCATCAGTGGGAGAGAGCACAGAACCCTTCAATTCCTCTCGCTGGGGAGTGAGAACTGATTCACGCTGAGAGACTCTTGTTCCTTCCTCACCATTTCCCCCCACCCCACATCGAGTCAACCTCTTGTTTTTGGATTGAACGGAAAGACTTTCACAGACATTTCCTGCCATTTGTGTGTAATTCTCAGATCGAGGATTCTGAAAATAGCAACGTGTGTGGAGTGAGTTTGATGTCGAACCTTATTTGCAAAACCTGGGCTGAAATAGCCTGTGGTCTCGCAGCTCTCAACAGCACTCGGCTCTCTCCAGAAAAAACCCTCGGATGTTGCTGCAGATCTCTCCTGTCCCAACCATCGTGTCCTCGCTACTGACAAAGCCATGGCCAGCACCAATGTGGCAGCGTGCTCCTGTATCTAGGGAGGCCCCTCTAATCCCTCTCTCACACACTCCTGTATCGAGGGAGGTCCCTCTAACCCCTCTCTCTCTCACACACTCCTGTATCTGGGGAGGTCCCTCTAACCCCTCTCTCACACTCCTGTATCTGGGGAGGTCCCTCTAACCCCTCTCACACACTCCGATATCTGGGGAGGTCCCTCTAACCCCACTCCCACACTCCTGTATCTGGGGAGGTCCCTCTAACCCCTCTCCCACACTCCTGTATCTGGGGAGGTCCCTCTAACCCCTCTCTCACACTCCTGTATCTAGGGAGGCCCCTCTAACCCCTCTCTCACACTCCTGTATCTGGGGAGGTCCCTCTAACCCCTCTCTCACACTCCTGTATCTGGGGAGGTCCCTCTAACCCCTCTCCCACACTCCTGTATCTGGGGAGGTCCCTCTAACCCCTCTCCACACACTCCTGTATCTGGGGAGGTCCCTCTAACCTCTCTCTCACACACTCCTGTATCTGGGGAGGTCCCTCTAACCCCTCTCACACACTCCTGTATCTGGGGAGTTCCCTCTAACCCCTCTCACACACTCCTGTATCTGGGGAGGTCCCTCTAACCTCTCTCTCACACACTCCTGTATCTGGGGAGGTCCCTCTAACCTCTCTCCACACACTCCTGTATCTGGGGAGGCCCCTCTAACCCCTCTCCACACACTCCTGTATCTGGGGAGGACCCTCTAACCCCTCTCCACACACTCCTGTATCCGGGGAGGACCCTCTAACCCCTCTCCACACACTCCTGTATCTGGGGAGATCCCTCTAACCTCTCTCTCACACTCCTATATCTGGGGAGGTCCCTCCAACCCATCTCTCACACTCCTCTATCTGGGGAGATCCCTCTAACCCCTCTCTCACACACTCCTATATCTGGGGAGGTCCCTCTAACCCCTCTCACACAATTCACAATTCACAATTCAAATCGCTTTATTGGCATGATAAGTTACATCTTATGTTGCCAAAGCATCAAAATACATTTATGGTTTAGCACATAAACGCAGTTCTATTCATACAGTGTATAAACAGGTATATCCCTGAGTGTATAAATATACATTTGCATTGTTTATATATATTCTTTTCTTAGTTTACTGGTTGTCCCTCTGTTCATGGCAAGCTGTAACATAGTGTGCCGCCAGTGTTATGCAGCTTCTCTCCTCTCCCAGTAGGAATGGGAGTTTTTGGTTGTCATTCAGATTTCTGAAATCAGGGCATATTTGTGAGAATTTTTGGTAGAAATTCTCCCTGATGCCCTGATATTTTCCACAAGCTGTGAGGAAGTGCATCTCTGTCTCCACCACTCCCTGACTGCAGTGAGAGCATATCCTGTCCTCTCTTGGCAGCCTGGTCTGCCTGTGTCTACCTTTTTCGATCGCTAGGCTATGTTCGCTAAGTCTGTACCTTGTCAAGGTTCTTCTCAGTTTGTTATCCTTTACCATGGTCAGGTAATCAGCTATGTTGTATTGTCTGTTTAGGGCCAAGTAGCAATTGAGTTTGCTTTGGGTTTTTGTTGTTTCTGCCCAATATGTCAGATATTTTTCCTTTTGCTTAGCGACGATTGTGTTGGGTCGAATTCTTTGTGTTACCCTGTCACTGTCCTGGGGCTGGTTATTGTTAGTATTGTTAGTAGTTACTTCACTGAGTCCCAGGACTAGTTGACTGAGGGTATTCTTCTTTATGGTCAGCTCTTGGCATTTCAGGGCGTCGTAGTGATAGCATTGGGGATTGCTCATTTGTAGGTGATTCCAAAATTTGGTGGCTCTTTTTTGGATAGTGATTATTAATGGATATTGGCCTAGTTCCGCCCTGCATGCATTGTTTACTGTTTTCCTTTGAGTCCGGAGGATACTTTTACAGAATTCTGCATGTAGGATCTCAATTGGGTGTTTGTCCCATTTTGCAAATTCTTGTTGAGTTAGCGGTCCCCATACCTCACTGCCATAGAGTGCAATTGGTTCAATTACTGATTTGAAAATTTTGAGCCAAATGCTAATTGGGATTTCTATTTGGATTGATTTTTTGATGGCATAGAAAGCCCTTCTTGCTTTCTCTTTCAGTTCATTCACAGCCAGTTTGAAGTTTCCCGTAGAACTGATTTTTAAGCCCAAGTATGTGTAGTTAGTGGTTTGTTCAATTTTGGTTGTTCCTACTGTGAAATTTATTTTGGGTCCCTGATGTTTGGATCTTTGCTGGAACACAAGGACTTTGGTTTTTTGGGGATTTATTGTCAGGGCCCAAGTCTGGCAGTACGACTCCAGCAGGTCCAGGTTTTGCTGTAGCCCCTCTTTAGTAGGTGACAGCAGAACCAGGTCGTCTGCATAGAGGAGGAATTTAACCTTGGATTCATATAGGGTGAGGCCGGGTGCTGTAGATTGTTCAAGTAGTTTTGCCAATCCATTTATGTAAATATTAAAGAGTGTCGGTGAGATTGGCGAGCCCTGCGTCACCCCCCGCCCCTGTGGGAAGTATTTTGTTTGTTTGTCTCCAATTTTAACTGCACATTTGTTGTTTGTATACATTGATTTAATTACATCATATGTTTTCCCTCCTACCCCACTTTCGATAAGTTTCAGGAATAAACCGTCATGCCAGATGGAGTCGAAAGCCTTCTGGAAATCTACAAAGCATGCGTAGATTTTGCTTTTGTTATGGTGAACGTGTTTGTCAATTAGGGTCTGTAGGGTGAAGATATGATCGGATGTTCTATAGTTTGGCAGGAATCCAATTTGGCTTTTACTCAAGACATTGTGCTCCTCAAGGAAGTTTATAAGTCTTTTGTTTATGATGCTACAGAATACCTTCCCCAGGTTACTGTTTACACAGATGCCTCGATAGTTGTTTGGGTCGATTTTGTCCCCACTTTTGTATATGGGCGTTATGAGTCCTTTGTTCCAGATATCAGGGAAATAACCGACACTCAGAACCAAGTTGAAGAGTTTTAGGATAGCCAGTTTCATTTTGTTGTCTGTGTGTTTAATCATCTCGTTTAGTATGCCGTCTGTCCCGCAGGCTTTTCCTGGTCGCAGGTCCTTGAGTTTTTCAAGAAGTTCTTTTTCTGTTATTATGGCGTCCAGCGGGTTTTGGTTATCTTTTATGGCCATTTCTAGCTTTTCCAGTTTTTTGCATATTTGGTGTTGCTCTGGTCTTAGTGTGTTTTTCTGGTATAATTTTTCAAAGTGGTTTACCCATGTGTCCCCATTTTGAATGGCCAAATCGTCGTGTTGTTTTTTGTGTAGTGTTTTCAAGTTTTCCCAGAAACAATTGGAATCTATGGATTCCTCCATGGAGCTGAGTGTATTCTTAATATATTGCTCTTTTTTGGTTCTGAGTGTGTTTCTGTATTGTGTTAGTGTCTGACAATAAGTAAGGCGTAGTTCCTCGTTTTCTGGATGTCTGTGTTTTTGGTTTGATATTTTTCTAAGTTTTTTCCTCATGTTATGGCAATCTCGGTCAAACCATTTTTCATAGTTTTTTGTTTTGGGTTTGTTCTTGCGAGCTTTCAAGTTTGCATTTGTTGCCAAATTATCAAAAATATTGTTTAGTTTACTAACTGCCCGGTTTACGCCTTCTTTATTGTGAGTGTATATGTTATCCAGAAAGGTGTCTAAGAGAGCTTGAGTTGATGCATTGCTAATTGTTTTCTGGTATTTTTCCGTGTCGTTTTTGGCCCATCTGTACGATTTTTTGGTGTTGTACAGTTTACTGGGTTGTGTTTCTATGTTGTTTGTTTCTGTCTTTTTGAGGAACATCGTAATTTGACTGTGATCTGACAGTGTTGTTTGTGGTTTGACTGTGAATGCTCTGAAAGAGGATGGGTCTAAGTCTGTAATCATATAGTCTACTGTGCTGCAGCCAAGAGGTGAGCAATAGGTCGATCTTCCTAGGAGGTCTCCTATGAACCTACCATTGACAATGTACAGACCCAGGTTTCGACAGAGCTGTAGTAGCTGTTTTCCATTGGTATTTGACTGCTTGTCACAGTTATGCCTGTATGGAAGGGAAGGGATGTCAAAGTGGTTATTCCCGAAAACGTAATTGTTTCCCTGATTATTGGTGAAGTCTGGTTCTTCGCCCGTTCTTGAATTGAGGTCCCCACAGATCAACACGTTCCCCTGGGCCTGGTATTGGATAATTTCCCCCTCCATGTTGGAGAAGGTGTCCTCTTTAAAGTACGGGGAATCGATTGGAGGGATATAAAGTGCGCAAATGTAAACATCTTGGGTGTTTGAGATAATCTCCCTCTCAAGTTTGAGCCACATATGGTTTTCGCCCTTTTTTATAAATTTGATGTAATTCTTAAGTTCTGTTTTAAACCAGATCAGTATGCCTCCGGAGTCTCTGCCTTGGGTTACACTTGGTAATTTATTGGAGGGGACCACCAGCTCAGTGTACCCTTGGGGACAGCCAGTGTGTCCTTTTCCTTTATACCAAGTTTCCTGTAAAATGATAATATCTAGGTCTTTAGTTTCATCTATGAACTCTGGGGTCCTACTTTTCACTTCTCGCAGTGAAGAGCGTAGACCTTGGATATTCCAGGTCGAAATATATAAGGATTTCATGTTAAGTTTGATCTTTTACTATGATAGGTTAAAGAGTGGTACGTGTTTGTCGTGTCTAAGTGTGGGAAAAAAAAAGATCACATCAGTTGTCTACAAAAGTTAATACAATTTGGTTACAGTTCTTTCTACTCCTGTATCTGGGGAGGCCCCTCTAACCCCTCTCTCACACTCCTGTATGTGGGGAGTTCCCTCTAACCTCTCTCACACTCCTGTGTCTGGGGAGGTCCCTCTAACCCCTCTCTCTCACACTCCTGTATCTGGGGAGGTCCCTCTAACCCCTCTCCACACACTCCTGTATCTGGGGAGGCCCCTCTAACCCCTCTCACACACTCCTGTATCTGGGGAGTTCCCTCTAACCCCTCTCTCACACACTCCTGTATCTGGGGAGTTCCCTCTAACCCCTCTCCACACACTCCTGTATCTGGGGAGGCCCCTCTAACCCCTCTCACACACTCCTGTATCTGGGGAGTTCCCTCTAACCCCTCTCCACACACTCCTGTATCTGGGGAGGTCCCTCTAACCTCTCTCACACACTCCTGTATCTGGGGAGGTCCCTCTAACCCCTCTCCACACACTCCTGTATCTGGGGAGGTCCCTCTAACCCCTCTCTCACACTCCTGTATCTGGGGAGGTCCCTCTAACCCCTCTCCACACACTCCTGTATCTGGGGAGGACCCTCTAACCCCTCTCCACACACTCCTGTATCTGGGGAGGCCCCTCTAACCCCTCTCACACACTCCTGTATCTGGGGAGTTCCCTCTAACCCCTCTCCACACACTCCTGTATCTGGGGAGGTCCCTCTAACCTCTCTCACACACTCCTGTATCTGGGGAGGACCCTCTAACCCCTCTCCACACACTCCTGTATCTGGGGAGATCCCCCTAACCTCTCTCACACACTCCTGTATCTGGGGAGGTCCCTCTAACCCCTCTCTCACACTCCTGTATCTGGAGAGGTCCCTCTAACCCCTCTCTCACACACTCCTGTATCTGGGGAGGCCCCTCTAACCCCTCTCCACACACTCCTGTATCTGGGGAGGTCCCTCTAACCCCTCTCACACACTCCTGCATCTGGGGAGGTCCCTCTAACCCCTCTCTCACACTCCTGTATCTGGAGAGGTCCCTCTAACCCCTCTCTCACACACTCCTGTATCTGGGGAGGTCCCTCTAACCCCTCTCTCACACTCCTGTATCTGGGGAGTTCCCTCTAACCCCTCTCTCACACTCCTGTATCTGGGGAGTTCCCTCTAACCCCTCTCTCACACTCCTGTATCTGGGGAGTTCCCTCTAACCCCTCTCTCACACTCCTGTATCTGGGGAGGTCCCTCTAAACCCTCTCTCACACTCCTGTATCTGGGGAGGTCCCTCTAACCTCTCTCACACTCCTGTATCTGGGGAGGTCCCTCTAACCCCTCTCTCTCACACTCCTGTATCTGGGGAGGTCCCACTAACCCCTCTCTCTCACACTCCTGTATCTGGGGAGGTCCCTCTAACCCCTCTCTCACACTCCTGTATCTGGAGAGGTCCCTCTAACCCCTCTCTCACACACTCCTGTATCTGGGGAGATCCCTCTAACCCCTCTCTCACACTCCTGTATCTGGAGAGGTCCCTCTAACCCCTCTCTCACACACTCCTGTATCTGGAGAGGTCCCTCTAACCCCTCTCTCGCACTCCTGCATCTGGGGAGGTCCCTCTAACCCCTCTCTCACACTCCTGTATCTGGAGAGGTCCCTCTAACCCCTCTCTCACACACTCCTGTATCTGGGGAGGTCCCTCTAACCCCTCTCACACACTCCTGTATCTGGGGAGGCCCCTCTAACCCCTCTCTCACACTCCTGTATCTGGGGAGGTCCCTCTAACCCCTCTCACACACTCCTGTACCTGGGGAGGTCACTCTAACCCCTCTCTCTCACACTCCTGTATCTGGGGAGGTCCCTCTAACCCCTCTCTCTCACACTCCTGTATCTGGGGAGATCCCTCTAACCCCTCTCTCTCACACTCCTGTATCTGCAGAGGTCCCTCTAACCCCTCTCTCACACTCCTGTATCTGCAGAGGTCCCTCTAACCCCTCTCTCACACACTCCTGTATCTGGGGAGATCCCTCTAACCCCTCTCTCACACTCCTGTATCTGGAGAGGTCCCTCTAACCCCTCTCTCACACTCCTGTATCTGGGGAGGTCCCTCTAACCCCTCTCTCACACACTCCTGTATCTGGGGAGGTCCCTCTGACCCCTCTCTCACACACTCCTGTATCTGGGGAGATCCCTCTAACCCCTCTCTCACACTCCTGTATCTGGAGAGGTCCCTCTAACCCCTCTCTCACACACTCCTGTAACTGGGGAGGTCCCTCTAACCCCTCTCTCTCTCACACTCCTGTATCTGGGGAGGTCCCTATAACCCCTCTCACACACACTCCTGTATCTGGGGAGGTCCCTCTAACCCCTCTCCACACACTCCTGTAACTGGGGAGATCCCTCTAACCCCTCTCTCACACACTCCTGTATCTGGGGAGGTCCCTCTAACCCCTCTCTCACACTCCTGTATCTGGGGAGGTCCCTCTAACCCCTCTCTCACACTCCTGTATCTGGGGAGGTCCCTCTAACCCCTCTCTCACACTCCTGTATCTGGAGAGGTCCCTCTAACCCCTCTCTCACACACTCCTGTATCTGGTGAGGTCCCTCTAACCCCTCTCTCACACTCCTGTATCTGGGGAGGTCCCTCTAACCCCTCCCTCACACACTCCTGTATCTGAGGAGGTCCCTCTAACCCCTCTCTCACACTCCTGTATCTGGAGAGGTCCCTCTAACCCCTCTCTCACACACTCCTGTATCTGGAGAGTTCCCTCTAACCCCTCTCTCACACTCCTGTATCTGGGGAGGTCCCTCTAACCACTCTCTCACACTCCTGTATCTGGGGAGGTCCGTCTAAACCCTCTCTGACACACTCCTGTATCTGGGGAGGTCCCTCTAACCCCTCTCTCACACTCCTGTATCTGGAGAGGTCCCTCTAACCCCTCTCTCACACTCCTGTATCTGGGGAGGTCCGTCTAAACCCTCTCTCACACACTCCTGTATCTGGGGAGGTCCCTCTAACCTCTCTCTCACACTCCTGTATCTGGGGAGGTCCCTCTAACCCCTCTCTCTCACACTCCTGTATCTGGGGAGATCCCTCTAACCCCTCTCTCACACTCCTGTATCTGGAGAGGTCCCTCTAACCCCTCTCTCACACTCCTGTATCTGGGGAGGTCCCTCTAACCCCTCTCTCACACGCTCCTGTATCTGGGGAGGTCCCTCTAACCCCTCTCTCACACACTCCTGTATCTGGGGAGGTCCCTCTAACCACTCTCTCACACTCCTGTATCTGGGGAGGTCCCTCTAACCCCTCTCACACACTCCTGTATCTGGGGAGGTCCCTCTAACCCCTCTCTCACACTCCTGTATCTGGGGAGGTCCCTCTAACCCATCTCTCTCACACTCCTGTATCTGGGGAGGTCCCTCTAACCCCTCTCACACACTCCTGTATCTGGGGAGGTCCCTCTAACCTCTCTCACGCTCCTGTATCTGGGGAGGTCCCTCTAACCCCTCTCTCACACTCCTGTATCTGGGAGGTCCCTCTAACCCCTCTCTCTCACACTCCTGTATCTGGGGAGGTCCCTCTAACCCCTCTCTCTCACACTCCTGTATCTGGGGAGGTCCCTCTAACCCCTCTCTCTCACACTCCTGTATCTGGGGAGGTCCCTGTAACCCCTCTCTCTCACACTCCTGTATCTGGGGAGGTCCCTCTAACCCCTCTCTCTCACACTCCTGTATCTGGGGAGGTCCCTCTAACCCCTCTCTCACACACTCCTGTATCTGGGGAGGTCCCTCTAACCCCCCTCTCACACTCCTGTATCTGGGGAGGCCCCTCTAACCTCTCTCTCACACTCCTGTATCTGGGGAGGTCCCTCTAACCCCTCTCTCACACTCCTGTAACTGGGGAGGTCCCTCTAACCCCTCTCTCTCACACTCTTGTATCTGGGGAGGTCCCTCTAACCCCTCTCTCACACTCCTGTAACTGGGGAGGTCCCTCTGACCCCTCTCTCACACACTCCTGTATCTGGGGAGGTCCCTCTAACCCCTCTCTCACACTCCTGTATCTGGGGAGGCCCCTCTAACCCCTCTCTCACACTCCTGTAACTGGGGAGGTCCCTCTAACCCCTCTCTCTCACACTCCTGTATCTGGGGAGGTCCCTCTAACCCCTCTCTCACACTCCTGTAACTGGGGAGGTCCCTCTAACCCCTCTCTCACACACTCCTGTATCTGGGGAGGTCCCTCTAACCCCTCTCTCACACTCCTGTATCTGGGGAGTTCCCTCTAACCCCTCTCTCACACTCCTGTATCTGGGGAGGTCCCTCTAACCCCTCTCTCACACTCCTGTAACTGGGGAGGTCCCTCTAACCCCTCTCTCACACACTCCTGTATCTGGGGAGGTCCCTCTAACCCCTCTCTCACACTCCTGTATCTGGGGAGTTCCCTCTAACCCCTCTCACACACTCCTGTATCTGGGGAGGTCCCTCTAACCCCTCTCTCACACTCCTATATCTGGGGAGGCCCCTCTAACCCCTCTCTCACACTCCTGTATCTGGGGAGGTCCCTCTAACCCCTCTCTCACACTCCTGTATCTGGGGAGGTCCCTCTAACCCCCCTCTCTCACACTCCTGTATCTGGGGAGGTCCCTCTAACCCCTCTCTCACACTCCTGTATCTGGGGAGGTCCCTCTAACCCCTCTCTCACACTCCTGTATCTGGGGAGGTCCCTCTAACCCCTCTCACACACTCCTGTATCTGGGGAGGTCCCTCTAACCCCTCTCTCTCACACTCCTGTATCTGGGGAGGTCCCTCTAACCCCTCTCACACACTCCTGTATCTGGGGAGGTCCCTCTAACCCCTCTCTCACACTCCTGTATCTGGGGAGGTCCCTCTAACCCCTCTCTCACACTCCTGTATCTGGGGAGTTCCCTCTAACCTCTCTCACACTCCTGTATCTGGGGAGGTCCCTCTAACCCCTCTCTCACACACTCCTGTATCTGGGGAGGACCCTCTAACCCCTCTCTCACACACTCCTGTATCTGGGGAGGTCCCTCTAACCCCTCTCTCACACACTCCTGTATCTGGGGAGGTCCCTCTAACCCCTCTCCACACACTCCTGTATCTGGGGAGATCCCCCTAACCTCTCTCTCTCACTCCTGTATCTGGGGAGGTCCCTCTAACCCCTCTCTCTCACACTCCTGTATCTGGGGAGGCCCCTCTAACCCCTCTCTCACACACTCCTGTATCTGGGGAGGTCCCTCTAACCCCTCTCTCACACACTCCTGTATCTGAGGAGGTCCCTCTAACCCCTCTCCACACACTCCTGTATCTGGGGAGGTCCCTCTAACCCCTCTCTCTCACACTCATGTATCTGGGGAGGACCCTCTAACCCCTCTCTCACACACTCCTGTATCTGAGGAGGTCCCTCTAACCCCTCTCCACACACTCCTGTATCTGGGGAGGTCCCTCTAACCCCTCTCTCTCACACTCATGTATCTGGGGAGGACCCTCTAACCCCTCTCTCTCACACTCCTGTATCTGGGGAGGTCCCTCGAACCCCTCTCTCTCACACTCATGTATCTGGGGAGGACCCTCTAACCTCTCCTCCTCTCCACTCTCGCTGGCTCTCCTCCTCCCCTCTCCTCCCCCTCTCCCTTCCTCCTCTCCACCTCCCCTTGCTCCTCCTCTCTCCTCCTCCCCCTCTTCCTTCCCCCCTCCTCCACCCCTCTCCCTTCCATACCTCCCCCTTACCCCTCTTCCCTCTCTTTCCCCCTCTCCTCCTCACGTCCCTACCCCTCCCCCTCCTCTCCTCCCCCCTCTCCCCCTCCTGCTCTCCTTCCTCCTCTCTGCTCCTCTCTCCCACCTCCCCCTCTCCCTTTCTCCTCCCCTCCTCCTCTCCATCCTCCCCCCTCCCCTCCTCCTCCTCTGCCTCCTACCCTCGCCTCCTAACCTACCCTCATCCCCATCCCCCCTCATAAGAACATAAGAACATAAGAAGTAGGAGCAGGAGTAGGCCATACAGCCCCTCGGGCCTGCTCCGCCATTCAATAGGATCATGGCTGATCCGAATCTAGACTCACGTCCACTTCCCTGCCCTCTCCCTGTAACCCCTAATTCCCTTATCTGCTAGGAAACTGTCTATCTCCATTTTAAATTTATTTAATGTCGCAGCTTCCACAGCTCTCTGGGGTAGCAAATTCCATAGATTTACTACCCTCTGAGTGAAGAAGTTTCTCCTCATCTCAGTTTTGAAAGGGCAGCCCCTTATTCTAAGATTATGCCCCCTAGTTCTAGTCTCTCCCATCAGCGGAAACATCCTCACCGCATCCACCCGATCAAGCCCCCTCACAATCTTATATGTTTCGATAAGATCGCCTCTCATTCTTCTGAACTCCAATGAGTAGAGGCCCAACCTACTCAACCTTTCCTCATACGTCAACCCCCTCATCTCCGGAATCAACCGAGTGAACCTTCTCTGAACCGCCTCGAGAGCAAGTATATCTTTTCTTAAATATGGAAACCAAAACTGCACGCAGTATTCCAGGTGTGGCCTCACCAATACCCTGTATAACTGCAGCAAGACTTCCCTGTTTTTATACTCCATCCCCCTTGCAATAAAAGCCAAGATTCCATTGGCCTTCCTGATCACCTGCTGCACCTGCATACTAACTTTTTGTGTTTCATGCACCAGGACCCCCAGATCCCTTTGTACTGTAGCACTTTGCAGTTTCTCTCCATTTAGATAATAACTTGCTCTTTGATTTTTTCTGCCAAAGTGCATAACCTCACACTTTTCAACATTATATTGCATCTGCCAAATCTCTGCCCACTCACTTCGCCTGTCTATGTCCTTTTGCAGGTTTTTTATGTCATCCTCACTCATTGCTTTCCCACCCATCTTTGTATCGTCGGCAAACTTGGATATGTTGCATTCGGTCCCCTCCTCCAAATCGTTAATGTAGATTGTAAAGAGTTGGGGTCGCAGCACTGACTCCTGCGGAACACCACTAGTTACTGATTGCCAGCCCGAGAACGAACCATTTATCCCAACTCTCTGCTTTCTGTTCGATAGCCAATCTTCCACCCATGCCAGTATATTACCCCTAATCCCGTGATTTCTTAACTTGATCAGTAATCTTTTGTGTGGAACCTTGTCAAATGCCTTTTGGAAGTCCAAATACACCACATCCACTGGTTCCCCTTTATCCACCCTGTATGTTATATCCTCAAAGAATTCGAGCAAATTTGTCAAACATGACTTCCCCTTCGTAAAACCATGCTGACTCTGTCCTATTAAATTATGTTTATCCAAATGCTCTGTTACTGTTTCCTTAATAATGGACTCCAACATTTTGCCAACCACAGATGTTAGGCTAACAGGTCTATAGTTTCCAGCTTTTTGTCTACTTCCCTTCTTAAATAAGGGTGTTACATTAGCAGTTTTCCAATCTGCTGGGACCTTTCCTGAGTCCAGGGAGTTCTGGAAAATAATTACCAATGCATCCACAATCCCTACCGCCACTTCTCTCAAGGCCCTAGGATGTAGGCCATCAGGTCCGGGGGATTTATCCGCCTTAAGTCCCATTATTTTACTGAGTACCATCTCCTTAGTGATTTTAATCATTTTTAGCTCCTCCCCCCCCCCCATTGCCCCCTGTTTATCCAGTGTTGGGATATTTTTAGTGTCCTCTACTGTAAAGACTGATACAAAATATTTATTCAGCGTCTTTGCCATCTCCATGTTCCCCACCACTAGTTTTCCGGTCCCATCCTCTAAGGGACCAACGTTCACTTTAGCCACCCTCCCTCCTCCCCTCATCCTCCTCTGCATCCTGCACTCCCCTCCTCCCCATCCCCCCTCCCCCTCCTCCCCTCCCCCTCTTCCATCTTTCTCACCACTCTGCACTCCCACTTTGGGTTCCCAACTCAGGTTGCCTGTAATTTCCGGCGTTTTGTTCACACGACCTCCTGCCTCTGACCGCCCCACCCAGTCAAACAGCCTTTATAACCCGTCTCCCATCTTTTTGTATTGAAAGAAAAATGGAAAAAAAAACACAATTTATTTGAATCTTAAACTCCTGAAGCATTGGCAACCCCCCCCCCCACACTTTTACATCCCTCTCTGGAACTGTATAAAACACTAGTTAGACCATGGCTACAGTTCTGGTCACCACATTACGGGAAAGATGTGATCGCACTAGAGGGGGTACAGAGGAGATTTACAAGGATGTTGCCAGGACTGGAGAGTTTTAGCTATGAGGAAAGATTGGACAGGCTGGGGTTGTGTAAGAACACATCATTTACTGTAAAAGATTGCTGTAACTTGACCTAACTTAAAAGTTGACCAAATTTAATGTACCCGCATGCCTTGAGAGGCCAAGAGAATTTTTGCCGAACAAATGTTAAAATAAAACTGCTGCGGCTGCAAGCTGTCAATCAAATAAGGAAACAACAGACCCTGAGCAAACGGTCGGGCGTTACAAAGACAGGAACATCTTCAGGCAAATGGTGTGAACGGCCTTGGGGCCCACTGATTAGCTAACTAGGCGATAAGAAGAAGAGGAAAACAACTGCAGAAGTGTAGAACTACAGAGAAGTGTGAGGCGATGCATTTTGGCAGAAGGAACAGGGAGAGGCAATATACACTTAATGGCACAGTTTTAAAGAGTGTGCAGGGACAGAGGGACCTGGGGGTTAATGTGCATAGGTCCCTGAAGGTGGCAGGACATATTGAGAGAGTGGTTAGCACAGCATATGGGATCTTGGGCTTCATAAATAGAGGTATTGAGTACAAAAGTAGAGAAGTTATGCTGAACCTTTACAAAGCGCTGGTTAGGCCACAACTGGAGTATTGCGTCCAGTTCTGGTCACCACACTTTAGGAAGGATGTGAAGGCCCTTGAGAGGGTGCAGAGGAGATTTACCAGAATGGTTCCGGGGATGGGGGATCTTAGCTACAAGGACAGGTTAGAGAAGCTGGATTTGTTTTCATTAGAGCAAAGGAGGTTGAGGGTTGATTTGATCGAGGTGTACAAGATTATGAGGGGTTTGGATAGGCTAGACGGGGAAAGGCTGTTCCCACTAGTTGATGGTACAAGGACTAGGGGACACAGATTTAAGGTTTTGGGCGAGAGTTACAGGGGGGATGTGAGGAAACACTTTTTTACGCAGTGAGTGGTGAGGACCTGGAACTCGCTGCCGACGGAAGTGGTGGAAGCGGAGACACTCGATGTTTTCAAGGGGAGGCTGGATAGGCACTTGAGGGAAATAAACTTGCAGGGCTACGGGGATAGAGCAGGGGAATGGGGCTGACTGGATCGCTCTACAGAGAGCCGGCACGGACTCGATGGGCCGAATGGCCTCCTTCTTTGCCGTTATGACGCTATGGGCTCGATTTTCCAAGCCCCGAGGAGGTGGGTTTGGAGGCGGGAGTGGTTGGAAAATTGCAGAATCGGGGGGGCAGGAACCCATCCCGCCCCCAACCCGCCTCTGTGCCAATGTCCCAGGAACATAAGAACATAAGAGGTGGCATAGTGGTTAGCACTGTTGCCTCACAGCGCCAGGGACCCGGGTTCGAATCCGGCCTCGGGCGACTGTCTGTGTGGAGTTTGCACATTCTCCCCGTGTTTGCGTGGGTTTCCTCCGGGTGCTCCGGTTTCCTCCCACAGTCCAAAGATGTGCGGGTTAGGTTGATTGGCTATGATAAATTGACCCTTAGTGTTGGGGGATTAAATACGTGGGGTTACGGGGATAGGGTGGGATATGTGTTGGTGTAGGGGTTACGGGGATCGGGTGGGATATGTGTCAGTGCAGGCTCGATGGGCTGAAATGGCCTCTATCTGCACTGTGGGGTTTCTGTGGTTTCTGTGATTTCTGTGATAAGAAATAGGAGCAGGAGTAGGCCAATCAGCCCCTCGAGCCTGCTCCGCCATTCAATAAGATCATGGCTGATCTGATCCTAACCGCCAATCCACTATCACAGAACCATCTCCTGAATCTAACAGAATTAGACACACAAAATAGGAGCAGGATCAGGCTACACGGCCCCTGGGCCCGCTCCGCTACCCATAGGGCCATGACCCATCCGAACCTAGACTCATGTCCAAATTCCTGCCCGCTCCCCGTAACCCTTAATTCCCTTTACTTCTAGGAAACTGTCTATTTCTGTTTTAAATTGATGTAATGATGTAGCTTCTACAGCTTTTTGGGGCAGCATATTCCATGGACCTACCACCCTCTGAGTGAAGTAGTTCCTCCTCATCTCAGTTTTGAAAGAGCAG
This sequence comes from Somniosus microcephalus, assembly GCF_052327205.1. Taxonomy (NCBI): domain Eukaryota; kingdom Metazoa; phylum Chordata; class Chondrichthyes; order Squaliformes; family Somniosidae; genus Somniosus; species Somniosus microcephalus. The sequence goes on along the minus strand of NW_028225185.1, from coordinate 48,476,990 downwards.
CCCCTTATTCTAAGACTATGCCCCCTAGTTCTAGTTTCACCCATCATCATCGGGAACATCCTCCCCGCATCCACCCGATCCAACCCCTTCACAATCTTATATGTTTCAATAAGATCGCCTCTCATTCTTCTGAACCCCAATGAGTAGAGTCCCAATCTACTCAACCACTCCTCATATGTCCACCCCCTCATCCCCGGGATTAACCGAGTGAACCTTCTTTGTACTGACTCGAGAGCAAGTATGTCCTTTCTTAAGTATGGACACCAAAACTGTACGCAGTATTCCAGGTGCAAGGCGCTACCTCAGAGCGCTGGCGAAGCTCATGTGATGTCAGTCAGCAATGGAACACAGACACACTGGCGCCGGCCAGTTCTTACAGGGGAGGGTCGATCTTGCTCTCCATCCACACCCTGCTCATTGCAGCCTTGAATCGCGGCCCGGAGAGACCTGTACATCAATTCTGCTGGAAAGAACAATGGAGAGGCCCAGGGAAAGAGCTCAGAGTGCAGCCCCCACAGTCTCTTCTAAATCGATGCAAGGAAGGTCAAATCAAAATGAACCTGCAAAGTGCTGCTCAGTACCCAAAACTCCTTCACACAGCGTTGAATCTCTCCAGAAGTCTCTCTCTCTCTCTCTCAGAATGCGTGGTGCAAATATGTCACCAACAAAAAAAGGCAGGAAGCGGTCGCCTTTAAATAGCGCTCCCCTAGTCCCATCCTGACTGCATAACGCTCCCCTCAACCTGTCGTCGCTAGCGGCAGGCGTTAAGGCAGGGGGCGCCACTCAATTTACGGTCCGGGGCGCTACCGGGGCGTTGCGCGCTCGAATGACGCCAAGATCTGCCGGCGCAGGAGATCGTGGCGGTAGTGTTTAGTGCCGCCGCAAAATGTCCGGTCAATTAGAAACATAGAAACATAGAAGATAGGAGCAGGAGTAGGCCATTCGGCCCCTCGAGCCTGCTCCGCCATTCAATGCGATCATGGCTGATCATCCAAATTCAGTACCCTGTCCCTGCCTTCTCCCCATATCCCTTGATCCCTTTAGCCTTAAGAAATATATCCAACTCCTTCTTGAATATATTTAATGAATTGGCCTCCACCGCCCTCTGTGGTAGAGAATTCCACAGGTTCACCACTCTCTGGGTGAAGAAATTCCTCCTCATTTCAGTCCTAAATGGCTTACCCCTTATCCTTAGACTATGACCCCTGGTTCTGGACTCCCCGGCCATCATAAACATCCTCCCTGCATCTAGTCTGTCCAGGCCTGACAGAATTTTATAGGTTTCGATGAGATCCCCTCTCAATCTTCTAAACTCCAGTGAGTATAAGCCCAATCGACACAATCTCTCCTCATACGTCATTCCTGCCATCCCAGGTATCAGCCTGGTGAATCTTCGCTGCACTCCTTCCATGGCAAGAACATCCTTCCTCAGGTAAGGCGACCAAAACTGCACACAATACTCAAGGTGCGGTCTCACCAAGGCCCTGTACAACTGCAGTAAGACATCCTTGTTCCTGTACTCGAACCCTCTTGCTACGAAGGCCAACATACCATTTGCCTTCTTAACCGCCTGCTGCACCTGCATGCTTACCTTCAGCGACTGGTGCACAAGAACACCCAGGTCTCTTTGCACTTCCCCTTCTCCCAATCTATTGCCATTCAAATAATAATCTGCCTTCCTGTTTTTGCCACCAAAGTGGATAACCTCACATTTATCCACATTATAGTGCATTTGCCATGTTTCTGCCCAATCACCCAATCTGTCCAAATCGTACTGGAGTTTCACAACATCCTCCTCACAGCTTACCTTCCCACCCAGCTTTGTGTCGTCTGCAAATTTGGAGATATTACATCCAATTCCCTCGTCCAGATCATTAATATATATTGTGAACAGCTGGGGTCCTAGGACCGATCCTTGCGGTACCCCACTAGTCACTGCCTGCCACTCGGAAAACGACCCGTTTATTCCAACTCTTTGCTTTCTGTCCGCCAACCAGTTCTCTATCCAAGTCAATACAAAATGTATTCCCCTGATACCCTTGGGTTTTGTGTTGTCTGTTCCACGGGTCCGAACTCTATAAACCGTTGGGCGGGGCGAGGGGTAATTCAGCATGTCCTACAGTTATTTTCTTTGGAACAGGGGAGGCTGGGGGAGACTTAATTGAGGCCTATAAAGTGATGAGGGAACACCACCACCTCCAAGTTCCCCTCCAAGTCACACACACACCATCCTGACTTGGAAGTATATCGGCCGATCCTTCATCGTCGCTGGGTCGAAATCCTGGAACTCCCTCCCCAACAGCGCTGTGGGAGTACCTTTACCACACGGACTGCAGCGGTTCAAGAAGGCGGCTCACCACCACCTTCTCAAGGGCGACTAGGGATGGGCGATAAACGCTGGCCTTGCCAGCGACGCCCACATCCCATTAAAAACGAATTTAAAAAAAAGACAGAGTGGATAGGAAGGTCCTATTTCTCTTAGAGTGGTCAATAACCAGGGGTCATAGATTTAAAGTAATTAGTCAGAGGATTAGAGGGGAGTGGAGGAGAACTTTCTTCACCCAGAGGGCGGTGGGGGTCTGGAACTCACTGCCTGAAAGGGTGGTAGAGGCAGGAACCCTCATCACAACATTCCGGCAATAGTACTGAAGACTTGTGCTCCAGAACAAGCTGCGCTCCTAGCCAAGCTGTTCCAGTACAGCTACAACACTGGCATCTACCCAGCAATGTGGAAAATTGCCCAAGTATGTCCGGTCCACAAAAAGCAGGACAAATCCGACCCGGCCAATTACCGTCCCATCAGTCTACTCTCAATCATCAGCAAAGTAATGGAAGGTGCCATCGAGAGTGCTATCAAGCGGCACTTACTCACCAATAACCTGCTCACTGACGCCCAGTTTGGGTTCCGCCAGGGCCACTCAGCTCCTGACCTCATTACAGCCTTGGTCCAAACATGGACAAAAGAGCTGAACTCAAGAGGTGAGGTGAGAGTGACTGCCCTTGACATCAAGGCAGCATTTGATCGAGTGTGGCATCAAGGAGCCCTAGCAAAACTGAAGTCAATGGGAATCAAGGGGAAAACTCACCATTGGTTGGAATCATACCTAGCACAAAGGAAATTGGCTGTGGTTGTTGGAGGTCATTCATCTCAATCACATGACATCACTGCAGGAGTTCCTCAGGGCAGTGTCCTAGGCCCAACCATCTTCAGCTGTTTCATCAATGACCTTCCCTCCATCATAAGGTCAGAAGTGGGGATGTTTGCTGATGATTGCACACTGTTCAGCACCATTCGAGACTCGTCAGATACTGACGCAGTCCGTGTCCATATGCAGCAAGACCTGGACAACATTCAGACTTGGGCTGACAAGTGGCAAGTAACATTCGCACCACACAAGTGCCAGGCAATGACCATCTCCAACAAGCGAGACTCTAACTGTTGTGTATGTAATATGTGTGCTACTTTGAACCTATGGACAGGACTGCACTACTTGTTGGGCGTAGTGATACGCAGTACCACTCCTGGCCATAGGGGTATAAATAGTACTGTGGGTACTGATCTCCCCTCAGTTCCCGCCTGTGGGCATGAAGTAAAGACCTACGTATAGTCCCTACCTCCAACCAGTAAAGACCTGTTTTATTGTTACTGATTAAGTCTGAGTATTAATTACTTGAACAACTCACAGATTTAACACTAACCATCTCCCCTTGACATTCAATGGCATTACCATCGCTGAATCCCCCACTATCAACATCCTGGGGGTTACCATTGATCAGAAACTGAACTGGACCAGCCATATAAATACTGTGGCTACAAGAGCAGGCCAGAGGCTGGGAATTCTGCGGCGAGTGTCTCACCTCCTGACTCCCCAAAGCCTTTCCACCATCTACGAGGCACAAGTCAGGAGTGTGATGGAATACTCTCCACTTGCCTGGATGAGTGCGGCTCCAACAACACTCAAGAAGCTCGACACCATTCAGGATAAAGCAGCCCGACTGATTGGCACTCCATCCACCACCTTCAACATTCACTCCCTCCACCACCGGCGCACCGTGGCTGCAGTGTGTACCATCTACAAGATGCACTGCAGCAACTCGCCAAAGCTCCTTCAACAGCACCTTCCAAACCCGCGACCTCTACCACTTAGAAGGACAAGGGCAGCAGACGCATGGGAACATCACCACCTACAAGTTCCCCTCCAAGCCACACACCATCCTGACTTGGACCTGTATCGTCGTTCCTTCACTGTCGCTGGGCCAAAATCCTGGAACTCCCTTCCTAACAGCATTGTGGGTGTACCTACACCATATGGACTGCAGCGGTTCAAGAAGGCGGCTCACCACCATCTTCTCAAGGGCAATTAGGGATGGGCACTAAATGCAGGCCTAGCCAGCGACACCCACATCCCATCAATGAATTTTAAAAAATTTAAAAAACATTTAAAAAGTACTTGGATGTGCACTTGAAGTGCTGTAACCTGCAGGGCTACGGACCAAGAGCTGGAAAGTGGGATGAGGGTGTTTGGCTCTTTTCGGCCGGCACCGACACGATGGGCCGAATGGCCTCCTTCTGTGCCCTAAATGACTATGATTCCATAAATTCTGGGCACCACACTTCAGGAAAGATGTCAAGGCCTAGCAGAGGGTGCACGGGAGGTTTACCAGGAGGTTAGCAGGGATGAGGGGACTTCAGTTAGGAGGAGAGGTTGGAAAATCTAGGGCTGTTCTCCTTGGAGCAGAGAAGGTTAAGAGATGACCTAATAGAGGCTTTCAAGTTGATGAGAGGTTTTGGTAGCGTAGATAAAGAAAAACTAGTCTCGCTGGCGAGTGGGGAATAACCGTAAGAATATAATAACATAAGAAATAGGAGCAGGAGTAGGCCATTCGGCCCCTCGAGCCTGCTCCGCCATTCAATAAGAACATGGCTGATCATCGACCTCAACTCCAGTTTCCTGCCCGATCGCCATATCCCTCGATTCCCCGAGAGTCCAACAATCTATCGATCTCAGCCTTGAATATACCCAATGACTCAGCATTCACAGCCCTCTGGGGCAGAGAATCCCAAAGATTCACAACCCTCTGAGTGAAGAAATTCCTCCTCATCTCAGTCCTAAATGGCCGACCCCTTATCCTGAGACTGTGCCCCCTAGTTCTAGACACTCCAGCCAGGGGAAAACAACCTCTCAGCGTCTACCCTGTCAATCCCCCTCAGAATCTTGTATGTTTCAATGAGATCACCTCTCATTCTTCTAAACTCCAGACAGTATCGGCCCATTCTACACAATCTCTCATCATAGGACAGCCCTCTCCTCCCAGGAATCATTCTAGTGAACCTTCGTTGCACCGCCTCCAAGGCAAGTATATCTTTCCTCAGATAAGGAGACCAGAACTGTGCCCAGTGCTCCAGGTGTGGTCTCACCAAGGCCCTGTACAATTGGAGCAAGACTTCCATACTCTTATACTCCAACCCCCTTGCAATAAAGGCCAACATGCCATTTGCCTTCCTTATTGCTTGCTGTACCTGCATGCTAGCTTTCTGTGTTTCTTGCACGAGGACACCCAAATCTCTCTCAACACCAACATTTGAAAGTTTCTCACCATTTAAAAAATATTCTGGCTTTCTACAGTTCCGGAGGTCATCGTTGGCCAAACATCAAGAGGGGAGATGAGGAGAAATGATGGGATCATTGATGTACAAGATTAACAAATAGTTACATGACAATCCAGAAATCACAGGAACAGGAGGAGGCCATTCAGCCCCTCGAGAGTGTTACACAGGAACAGGAGGAGGCCATTCAGCCCCTCGAGCCTGTTACACAGGAACAGGAGGAGGCCCATTCAGCCCCTCGAGTCTGTTACACAGGAACAGGAGGAGGCCATTCAGCCCCTCAAGTCTGTTACACAGGAACAGGACGAGGCCATTCAGGCCCCTCGAGCCTGTTACACAGGAACAGGAGGAGGCCATTCAGCCCCTCAAGTCTGTTACACAGGAACAGGACGAGGCCATTCAGGCCCCTCGAGCCTGTTACACAGGGACAGGAGGAGGCCATTCAGCCCCTCGAGCCTGTCACAAAGGAACAGGAGGAGGCCCATTCAGCCCCCTCGAGCCTGTTACACAGGAAAAGGAGGAGGCCGTTCAGCCCCTCGAGCCTGTTACACAGGAACAGGAGGAGGCCGTTCAGCGCCTCGAGCCTGTTACACAGGAACAGGAGGAGGCCATTCAGCCCCCTCGAGCCTGTTACACAAGAACAGGAGGAGGCCATTCAGCCCCTCGAGCCTGTTACACAGGAAAAGGAGGAGGCAATTCAGCCCCTCGAGCCTGTTACACAGGAACAGGAGGAGGCCGTTCAGCGCCTCGAGCCTGTTACACAGGAACAGGAGGAGGCCGTTCAGCCCCTCGAGCCTGTTACACAGGAACAGGAGAAGGCCATTCAGCCCCCTCGAGTCTGTTACATAGGGACAGGAGGAGCCCATTCAGCCCCTCGAGCCTGTTACACAGGGACAGGAGGAGGCCGTTCAGCCCCTCGAGCCTGTTACACAGGAACAGGAGGAGGCCGTTCAGCCCCTCGAGCCTGTTACACAGGAACAGGAGGAGGCCATTCAGCCCCCTCGAGCCTGTTACACAAGAACAGGAGGAGGCCATTCAGCCCCTCGAGCCTGTTACACAGGAACAGGAGGAGGCCATTCAGCCCCCTCGAGCCTGTTACACAAGAACAGGAGGAGGCCATTCAGCCCCTCAAGCCTGTTACACAGGAACAGGAGGAGGCCATTCAACCGCCTCGAGCCTTTACACAGGGACAGGAGGAGGCCATTCAGCCTCTCCAGCCTGTTACACAGGAAAAGGAGGAGGCAATTCAGCCCCTCCAGCCTGTTACACAGGAACAGGAGGAGGCCGTTCAGCCCCTCGAGCCTGTTACACAGGAACAGGAGGAGGCCGTTCAGCGCCTCGAGCCTGTTACACAGGAACAGGAGGAGGCCATTCAGCCCCCTCGAGCCTGTTACACAGGAACAGGAGGAGGCCATTCAACCGCCTCGAGCCTTTACACAGGGACAGGAGGAGGCCATTCAGCCTCTCCAGCCTGTTACACAGGAAAAGGAGGAGGCAATTCAGCCCCTCCAGCCTGTTACACAGGAACAGGAGGAGGCCGTTCAGCCCCTCGAGCCTGTTACACAGGAACAGGAGGAGGCAGTTCAGCGCCTCGAGCCTGTTACACAGGAACAGGAGGAGGCCATTCAGCCTCCTTGAGCCTGTTACACAGGAACAGGAGGAGGCCGTACAGCCTCCTCGAGCCAGTTACACAGGAACAGGAGGAGGCCATTCAGCCCCTCGAGCCCGTTACACAGGAACAGGAGGAGGCCGTTCGGCCCCCTCAAGCTTGTTACACAGGAACAGGAGTAGGCCATTCAGCCCCTCGAGCCCGTTACACAGGAACAGGAGGAGGCCGTTCGGCCCCCTCAAGCTTGTTACACAGGAACAGGAGGAGGCCATTCAGGCCCCTCAAGCTTGTTACACAGGAACAGGAGTAGGCCATTCAGCCCCTCGAGCCTGTTACAAAAGAAGAGGAGGTTGTTCAGCCCCTCGAGCCTTCACACAGGGACAGGAGGAGGCCGTTCAGCCCCCTCGAGTCTGTTACATAGGGACAGGAGGAGGCCATTGAGCCCCTCGAGCCTGTTACACAGGAACAGGAGGAGGCCGTTCAGCCCCTCGAGCCTGTTACACAGGAACAGGAGGAGGCCGTTCAGCCCCTCGAGCCTGTTACACAGGAACAGGAGGAGGCCATTCAGCCCCTCGAGTCTGTTACACAGGAACAGGAGGAGCCCATTCAGCCCCACGAACCTGTTACACAGGAACAGGAGGAGGCCATTCAGCCCCTCGAGCCTGTTACACAGGAACAGGAGGAGGCCGTTCAGCCCCTCGAGCCTGTTACACAGGAACAGGAGGAGGCCATTCAGCGCCTCGAGCCTGTTACACAGGAACAGGAGGAGGCCGTTGAGCCCCCTCGAGTCTGTTACACAGGAACAGGAGGAGCCCATTCAGCCCCACGAACCTGTTACACAGGAACAGGAGGAGGCCGTTCAGCCCCTCGAGCCTGTTACACAGGAACAGGAGGAGGCCGTTCAGCCCCTCGAGCCTGTTACACAGGAACAGGAGGAGGCCGTTCAGCGCCTCGAGCCTGTTGCACAGGAACAGGAGGAGGCCGTTCAGCCCCCTCGAGCCTGTTACATAAGAACAGGGGGAGGCCATTCAGCCCCTCGAGCCTGTTACACAGGAACAGGAGGAGGCCATTCAACCGCCTCGAGCCAGTTACACAGGAACAGGAGGAGGCCTTTCAGCCTCCTTGAGCCTGTTACACAGGAACAGGAGGAGGCCATTCAGCCCCTCAAGCATGTTACACAGGAACAGGAGGAGGCCGTACAGCCTCCTCGAGCCACTTACACAGGGATAGGAGGAGGCCATTCCGCCCCTCGAGATTGATACCCAGGAACAGGAGGAGGCCATTCAGCCCCTCGAGCTTGTTACACAGGAACAGGAGGAGGCCATTCAGCCCCTCGACCTGTTGCAGAGGAAGAGAGTAGGTCGTGCTATCTACTGCTGCTGTCACTGTCTCTAATACCCTACTGATAATGGCATGTCCATATTTTGTACAAATTTTCCTTCAATAAATTTGAATTGGTTGTCGGTAATCTTGCATTTTATCAAATGTCATGGGTTCGAGCCCCACACCGGAGGGTTGAGCTCCATAAACAAGGCCTATACTCCCGGTGCCCAGTGATGAGGGATCACTGCACTGTCGGAGGGGCAGTACTGAGGGAGCGCTGCACTGTCGGAGGGGCAGTACTGAGGGAGCGCTGCACTGTCGGAGGGGCAGTACTGAGGGATCACTGCACTGTCGGAGGGGCAGTACTGAGGGAGCGCTGCACTGTCGGAGGGGCAGTACTGAGGGAGCGCCGCACTGTCGGAGGGGCAGTACTGAAGGAGCGCCGCACTGTTGGAGGGGCAGTACTGAGGGAGCGCCGCACTGTCGGAGGGGCAGTACTGAGGGAGCTCTGCACTGCCGGAGGGGCCGTACTAAAGGAGTGCTGCACTGTCGGAGGGGCGGTACTGAGGGAGCGCTGCACTGTCGAAGGGGCAGTACTGAGGGAGCGCCGCACTGTCGGAGGGGCAGTACTGAGGGAGCGCTGCATCGTCGGAGGGTCAGTACTGAGGGAGCGCCGCACTGTCACAGGGGCAGTACTGAGGGAGCGCTGCACTGTCAGAGAGGCAGTACTGAGGGAGCGCCGCACTGTCAGAGGGGCAGTACTGAGGGAGCGCCGCACTGTCGGAGGGGCAGTACTGAGGGAGCGCCGCACTGTCGGAGGGGCAGTACTGAGGGAGCGCCGCACTGTCGGAGAGGCGGTACTGAGGAAGCGCCGCACTGTCGGAGGGGCAGTACTGAGGGAGCGTCGCACTGTCGGAGAGGCAGTACTGAGGTGGCGCTGCACTGTCGGAGGGGCAGTACTGAGGGAGCGCCGCACTGTCGGAGGGGCAGTACTGAGGGAGCGCCGCACCGTTGGAGAGGCAGTACTGAGGGAGCACCGCACTGTCGAAGGATCAGTACTGAGGGTTGAGACGTTAAACTGACTCCCTGCCTTCCTGTACCCAGGTTTTCATCTCCCACTCTTTACAGCTCAACCAAGAATGACGATTTAAGTGATTTTTCCTTTGAAACTGATCTCGTGTTTTACAATCGCATCAGGTTAAAATCAACAACACTTGCATTTATATAGTAGGTTTTATGTAGTAAAGCGTCCCTAGGCGTTTCACAGGAGTGTAAATCAGACACCGAGCCACGTAAGGAGATATTAGGGCAGGTTGGTCGAAGAGGTCGGTTTTAAGGAGCGTCTTAAAGGAGGAGAGAGAGAGGGAGAGGTTTAGGGAGGGAATTCCAGCGCTCCCTCAGTACTGCCCCTCCGACAGTGCGCGCTCCCTCAGTACTGCCCCTCCGACAGTGCAGCGCTCCCTCAGTACTGCCCCTCCGACAGTGCCGCACTCCCTCAGTACTGCCCCTCCGACAGTGTGGCGCTCCCTCAGTACTGCCCCTCCGACAGTGCGGCGCTCCCTCAGTACTGCCCCTCCGACAGTGCGGCGCTCCCTCAGTACTGCCCCTCCGACAGTGCGGCACTCCCTCAGTACTGCCCCTCCGACAGTGCGGCGCTCCCTCAGTACTGCCCCTCCGACAGTGCGGCGCTCCCTCAGTACTGTCCCTCCGACAGTGCCGCACTCCCTCAGTACTGACCCTCCGACAGTGCGGCGCTCCCTCAGTACTGCCCCTCCGACAGTGCGGCGCTCCCTCAGTACTGCCCCTCCGACAGTGCGGCGCTCTCTCAGTACTTCCCCTCCGACAGTGCAGCGCTCCTTCAGTACTGCCCCTCCGACAGTGCAGCGCTCCCTCAGTACTGCTCCTCCGACATTGCGGCGCTCCCTCAGTACTTCCCCTCCGACAGTGCGGCGCTCCCTCAGTACAGCCCCTCCGACAGTGCGGCGCTCCCTCAGTACTGACCCTCCGACAGTGCGGCGCTCCCTCAGTACTGCCCCTCCGACAGTGCGGCGCTCCCTCAGTACTGCCCCTCCGACAATGCAGCACTCCCTCAGTACTGCCCCTCCGACAGTGCGGCGCTCCCTCAGTACTGACCCTCCGACAATGCAGCACTCCCTCAGTACTGCCCCTCCGACAGTGCGGCGCTCCCTCAGCACTGCCCCTCCGACAGTGCAGCGCTCCCTCTGTACTGCCCCTCCGACAGTGCGGCGCTCCCTCAGTACTGACCCTCCAACAATGCAGCGCTCCCTCAGTACTGCCCCTCCGACAGTGCGGCGCTCCCTCAGTACTGCCCCTCCAACAGTGCAGCGGTCCTTCAGTACTGCCCCTCCCTCACAGGTGGCCCAAATTTGACACCGAGCCTCATAAGGAGATATTAGGGCCGGTGACCAAAAGCTTGGTCAAAGAGGGAGGTTTTAAGGAGCGTCTTAAAGGAAGAGAGAGAGAGGCGGAGAGGTTTAGGAAGGGAATTCCAGATCTTAGGGCCGAGGCAGCTGAAGGCACGGCCGCCAATGGTGAAGCGATGGAAATCGGGGGAGGATGCTCAAGAGGCCGGAATTGGAGGAGCGCAGAGATCTCGAAGGGTTGCAGGGGCTGGAGGAGGTTACAGAGATAGGGAGGATTTTAGGGGCTGGAGGAGGTCACAGAGATAGGGAGGGTTGTAGGGGCTGGAGGAGTTACAGAGATAGGGAGGGTTGTAGGGGCTGGAGGAGGTTACAGAGATAGGGAGGGTTGTAGGGGCTGGAGGAGGTTACAGAGATCGGGAGGGTTGTAGGGGCTGGAGGAGGTTACAGTGATAGGGAGGGTTGTGGGGCTGGAGGAGGTTACAGAGATAGGGAGAGTTGTAGGGGCTGGAGGAGGTTACAGAGATAGGGAGGGTTGTAGGGGCTGGAGGAGGTCACAGAGATAGGGAGGGTTGTAGGGGCTGGAGGAGTTACAGAGATAGGGAGGGTTGAAGGGGCTGGAGGAGGTTACAGAGATAGGGAGGGTTGTAGGGGCTGGAGGAGGTTACAGAGATCGGGAGGGTTGTAGGGGCTGGAGGAGGTTACAGTGATAGGGAGGGTTGTGGGGCTGGAGGAGGTTACAGAGATAGGGAGAGTTGTAGGGGCTGGAGGAGGTTACAGAGATAGGGAGGGTTGTAGGGGCTGGAGGAGGTTACAGAGATAGGGAGGGTTGAAGGGCTGGAGGAGGTTACAGAGATAGGGAGGGTTGAAGGGCTGGAGGAGGTTACAGAGATAGGGAGGTTTGTGAGGCTGGAGGAGGTGACAGAGATAGGGAGGGTTGTAGGGGCTGGAGGAGGTTACAGAGATAGGGAGGGTTGAATGGCTGGAGGAGGTTACAGAGATAGGGAGGGTTATAGGGGCTGGAGGAGGTTACAGGGATAGGGTGGGTTGTGGAGGCTGGAGGAGGTTACAGAGATAAGGAGGGTTGTAGGGCTGGAGGAGGTTGCAGAGATAGGGTGGGTTGTAGGGGTTGGAGGAGGTTACAGAGATAGGGAGGGTTGTAGGGGCTGGAGGAGGTTACAGAGATAGGGAGTGTTGTAGGGGCTGGAGGAGGTTACAGAGATAGGGAGGGTTGTAGCGGCTGGAGGAGGTTACAGAGATAGGGAGGGTTGTAGTGGCTGGAGGAGGTTACAGAGATAAGGACAGTTGTAGGGGCCTGAGGAGGTTACAGAGGTACGGGAGGGTTGTAGGGGCTGGAGGAGGTTACAGAGATAGGGAGGGTTGTGGGGCTGGAGGAGGTTACAGAGATAGGGAGGGTTGTAGGGGCTGGAGGAGGTTACAGAGATAGGGAGGGTTGTAGGGCTGGAGGATATTACAGAGATAGAGTGGATTGTAGGGGTTGGAGGAGGTTACAGAGATAGGGAGGATTGTAGGGGCTGGAGGAGGTTACAGAGATAGGGAGGGTTGTTGGGGCTGGAGGAGGTTACAGAGATAGGGAGGGTTGAAGGGGCTGGAGGAGGTTACAGAGATAGGGAAGGTTGTAGGGGCTGGAGGAGGTTACAGAGATAGGGAGGGTTGAAGGGGCTGGAGGAGGTTACAGAGATAGGGAGAGTTGTAGGGGCTGGAGGAGGTTACAGAGATAGGGAGGGTTGAAGGGCTGGAGGAGGTTACAGACGTAGGGAGGGTTGAAGGGGCTGGAGGAGCTTACAGAGATAGGGAGGGTTGAAGGGGCTGGAGGAGGCTACAGAGATAGGGAGGGTTGAAGGGCTGGAGGAGGTTACAGAGGTAGGGAGGGTTTAAGGGGCTGGAGGAGGTTACAGAGGTAGGGAGGGTTGAAGGGGCTGGAGGAGGTTACAGAGATAGGAACGTTGTAGGGGCTGGAGGAGGTTACAGAGATAGGGAGGCTTGTAGGGGCTGGAGGAGGTTACAGAGATAGGGAGGGTTGTAGGGGCTGGAGGAGGTTACAGAGATGGGGATGGGTGTACCGGGCTGGAGGAGGTTACAGAGATTGGGAGGGTTGAAGGGGCTGGAGGAGATTACAGAGATAGGGAGGGTTGTAGGGACTGGAGGAGGTTACAGAGATAGGGAGGGTTGTAGGGCTGGAGGAGGTTACAGAGATAGGGATGGGTGTAGGGGCTGGAGGTGGTTACAGAGATAGGGGTGGTTGAAGTGGCTGGAGGAGATTACAGTGATAGGCAGGGTTATAGGGCTGGAAGAGGTTACAGAGATAGGGAGGGTTGTAGGGGCTGGAGGAGGTTACAGAGATAGGGAGTGTTGTAGGGGCTGGAGGAGTTTACAGAGATATGGAGGGTTGTAGGGGCTGGAGGAGGTTACAGAGATAGGGAGGGTTGTAGGGGCAGGAGCTGGTTACAGAGATAGGGAGGGTTGTAGGGGCTGGAGGAGGTTACAGAGATAGGGAGGGTTGAAGGGGCTGGAGGAGGTTACAGAGATAGGGAGGGTTGAAGGGGGCTGGAGGAGGTTACAGAGATAGGGAGAGTTGTAGGGGCTGGAGGAGGTTACAGAGATAGGGAGGGTTGTAGGGCTGGAGGAGGTTACAGAGATAAGGAGCGTTGTAGGGGCTGGAGGAGGTTACAGAGATAGGGAGGGTTGTAGGGGCTGGAGGAGGTTACAGAGATAGTGAGGGTTGTAGGGGCTGGAGGAGGTTACAGAGATAGGGAGAGTTGTAGGGGCCTGAGGAGGTTACAGAGGTAGGGAGGGTTGTAGGGGCTGGAGGAGGTTACAGAGATAGGGAGGGTTGTAGGGGCTGGAGGAGGTTACAGAGATAGGGAGGGTTGTAGGGGCTGGAGGAGGTTACAGAGATAGGGAGGGTTGTAGGGCTGGAGGATATTACAGAGATAGGGTGGGTTGTAGGGGCTGGAGGAGGTTACAGAGATAGGGAGGATTGTAGGGGCTGGAGGAGGTTACAGAGACAGGGAGGGTTGTAGGGGCTGGAGGAGGTTACAGAGATAGGGAGGGTTGTAGGGGCTGGAGGAGGTTACAGAGATAAGGAGGGTTGTAGGGGCTGGAGGAGGTTACAGAGGTAGGGAGGGTTGTAGGGGCTGGAGGAGGTTACAGAGATAGGGAGGCTTGTAGGGGCTGGAGGCGGTTACAGAGATAGGGAGGGTTGTAGGGGCTGGAGGAGGTTACAGAGATGGGGATGGGTGTACCGGGCTGGAGGAGGTTACAGAGGTTGGGAGGGTTGAAGGGGCTGGAGGAGATTACAGAGATAGGGAGGGTTGTAGGGACTGGAGGAGGTTACAGAGATAGGGAGGGTTGTAGGGCTGGAGGAGGTTACAGAGATAGGGATGGGTGTAGGGGCTGGAGGAGGTTACAGAGGTAGGGTGGGTTGTAGGGGCTGGAGGTGGTTACAGAGATAGGGGTGGTTGAAGTGGCTGGAGGAGGTTACAGAGATAGGGAGTGTTGTAGGGGCTGGAGGAGTTTACAGAGATATGGAGGGTTGTAGGGGCTGGAGGAGGTTACAGAGATAGGGAGGGTTGTAGGGGCAGGAGCTGGTTACAGAGATAGGGAGGGTTGTAGGGGCTGGAGGAGGTTACAGAGATAGGGAGGGTTGTCGGGGCTGGAGGAGGTTACAGAGATAGGGAGGGTTGTAGGGCTGGAGGATATTACAGAGATAGGGAGGGTTGTAGGGGCTGGAGGAGTTTACAGAGAAAGGGAGGGTTGAAGGGGCTGGAGGAGGTTACAGAGATAGGGAAGGTTGTAGGGGCTGGAGGAGGTTACAGAGATAGGGAGGGTTGAAGGGGCTGGAGGAGGTTACAGAGATAGGGAGTGTTGTAGGGGCTGGAGGAGGTTACAGAGATAGGGAGAGTTGTAGGGGCTGGAGGAGGCTACAGAGATAGGGAGGGTTGAAGGGCTGGAGGAGGTTACAGTGATAGGGAGGGCTGTAGGGGCTGGAGGAGGTTACAGAGATAGGGAGGGTTGTAAGTGCTGGAGGAGGTTACAGAGATGGGGAGGGGTGTCGCGGGCTGGAGGAGGTTACAGAGGTAGGGAGGGTTTAAGGGGCTGGAGGAGGTTACAGAGGTAGGGAGGGTGGAAGGGGCTGGAGGAGGTTACAGAGATAGGGAGGGTTGTAGGGCTGGGCGAGGTTACAGAGATAGGGAGCGTTGTAGGGGGCTGGAGGAGGTTACAGAGATAGGGAGGGTTGTAGGGGCTGGAGGAGGTTACAGAGATGGGGATGGGTGTAGCGGGCTGGAGGAGGTTACAGAGGTTGGGATGGTTGAAGTGGCTGGAGGAGGTTACAGTGATAGGGAGGGTTATAGGGCTGGAAGAGGTTACAGAGATAGGGAGGGTTGAAGGGGCTGGAGGAGGTTACAGAGATAAGGAGGGTTGTAGGGCTGGAGGAGTTTACAGAGATAGGGAGGGTTGTAGGTGGCTGGAGGAGGTTACAGACATAGGGAGGGTTGTGGGGCTGGAGGAGGTTACAGGGATAGGGTGGGTTGTGGAGGCTGGAGGAGGTTACAGAAATAAGGAGTGTTGTAGGGCTGGAGCAGGTTACAGAGATAGGGAGGGTTGTGGAGGCTGGAGGAGGTTACAGAGATAGGGAGGGTTGTGGAGGCTGGAGGTGGTTACAGAGATAGGGAGAGTTGTAGGGGCTGGAGGAGGTTACAGAGATAGGGAGGGTTGAAGGGGCTGGAGGAGGTTACAGAGATAGGGAGGGCGGTGAGGGGACTGGAGGAGGTTACAGAGATAGGGAGGGTTGTAGGGGCCGGAGGAGGTTACAGAGATAGGGTGGGTTGTGGAGGCTGGAGGAGGTTACAGAGATAGGGAGGGTTGTATGGGCTGGAGTAGGTTACAGAGATAGGGAGGGTTGTAGGGGCTGGAGGAGGTTACAAAGATAGGGAGGATTGAAGGGGCTGGAGGAGCTTACAGAGATAGGGAGGGTTGTAGGAGCTGGAGGAGGTTACAGAGATAGGGAGGGTTGAAGGGCTGGAGGAGGTTACAGAGATAGGGAGGGTTGTAGGGGCTGGAGGAGGTTACAGAGGTAGGGAGGTTTGAAGGGGCTGGAGGAGGTTACAGAGATAGGGAGGGTTGTAGGGTCTGGAGGAGGTTACAGAGGTAGGGAGGTTTGAAGGGGCTGGAGGAGGTTACCGCGATAGGGAGGTTTGTAGGGGCTGGAGTAGGTTACAGAGATAGGGAGGTTTGTAGGGGCTGGAGGAGGTTACAGAGATAGGGAGGGTTGTAGGGGCTGGAGGAGGTTACAGAGGTAGGGAGGGTTGGAGGGGCTGGAGGAGGTTACAGTGATAGGGAGCGTTGTAGGTGCTGGAGGATGTTACAGAGATAGGGAGGGTTGTAGGGGCTGGAGGAGGTTACAGAGATAGGGAGGGTTGTAGGGGCTGGAGGAGGTTACAGAGATATGGGGGGTTGTGGAGGCTGGAGGAGGTTACAGAGATAGGGAGGGTTGTAGGGGCTGGAGGAGGTTGAAGAGGTAGGGAGGGTTGTAGGGGCTGGAGGAGGTTACAGTGATAGGGAGCGTTGTAGGTGCTGGAGGATGTTACAGAGATAGGGAGGGTTGTAGGGGCTGGAGGAGGTTACAGAGATAGGGAGGGTTGTAGGGGCTGGAGGCGGTTACCGAGATAGGGAGGGTTGTAGGTGCTGGAGGAGGTTACAGAGATAGGGAGGGTTGAAGGGCTGGAGGTGGTTACAGAGATAGGGAGTGTTGTAGGGGGCTGGAGGAGGTTACTGAGATAGGGAGTGTTGTAGGGGCTGGAGGAGGTTACAGAGATAGGGAGGGTTGAAGGGGCTGGAGGAGGTTACAGAGATAGGGAGGGTTGTAGGGGCTGGAGGAGGTTACAGAGATAGGGAGGGTTGAAGGGCTGGAGGTGTTTACAGAGCTAGGGAGGGTTGTAGGGCTGGAGGAGGTTACAGAGATAGGGAGGGTTGTAGGGGCTGGAGGAGGTTACAGAGCTTGGGAGGGGTGTAGGGGCTGGTGGAGGTTACAGAGATAGGGAGGGTTGTAGGGGCTGGAGGAGATTACAGAGATAGGGAGGGGTGAAGGGCTGGAGGAGGATACAGAGATAGGGAGGGCTGAAGGGGCTGGAGGAGGTTACAGAGGTAGGGGGGGTTGAAGGGGCTGGAGGAGTTTACAGAGGTAGGGAGGGTTGAAGGGGCTGGAGGAGGTTACAGAGGTAGGGAGGGTTGAAGGGGCTGGAGGAGATTACAGAGATAGGGACGGTTGTAGGGGCTGGAGGAGGTTACAGAGATAAGGAGGGTTGTAGGGCTGGAGGAGGTTACAGAGAGAGGGAGGGTTGTAGGGCTGGAGGAGGTTACAGAGATAGGGTGGGTTGTAGGGGCTGGAGGAGGTTACAGAGATCGGGAGGGTTGAAGGGCTGGAGGAGGTTACAGAGATAGGGAGGGGTGTAGGGGCTGGAGGAGGTTACAGAGCTTGGGAGGGGTGTAGGGGCTGGAGGAGTTTACAGAGATAAGGAGGGTTGTAGGGCTGGAGGATTTTACAGAGATAGGGTGGGTTGTAGGGGCTGGAGGAGGTTACAGAGATAGGGAGGGTTGTAGGGGCTGGAGCAGGTTACAGAGATAGGGAGGGTTGAAGGGCTGGAGGAGGTTACAGAGATAGGGAGGGTTGTAGGGGCTGGAGGAGGTTACAGAGATAGGGAGGGTTGTAGGGCTGGAGGAGGTTACAGAGATAGGGAGGGTTGTGAGGCTGGAGGAGGTTACAGAGATAGGGAGGGTTGTAGGGCTAGAGGAGGTTACAGAGATAGGGAGGGTTGTAGGGGCTGGAGGAGGTTACAGAGATAGGGAGTGCTGTAGTGGACTGGAGGAGGTTACAGAGATAGGGAGGGCTGTGGAGGCTGGAGGAGGTTACAGAGATAGGGAGGGTTGTAGCGGCTGGAGGAGGTTACAGAGATAGGGAGGGTTGTAGCGGCTGGAGGAGGTTACAGAGATAGGGAGGGTTGTAGGGGCTGGAGGAGGTTACAGAGATAGGGTGGGTTTTGGAGGCTGGAGGAGGTTACAGAGATAGGGAGGGTTGTAGGGGCTGGAGGAGGTCACAGAGATAGGGAGGGTTGTACGGGGCTGGAGGAGGTTACAGAGATAGGGAGGGTTGTAGGGGCAGGAGGAGGTTACAAAGATAGGGAGGGTTGAAGGGCTGGAGGAGGTTACAGAGATAGGGAGGGTTGTAGGGGCTGGAGGAGGTTACAGAGATAGGGAATGTTGTAGGGCTGGAGGAGGTTACAGAGATAGGGAGGGTTGTAGGGGCTGGAGGAGGTTACAGAGATAGGGAGGGCGGTGAGGGGCTGGAGGAGGTTACAGAGATAGGGAGGGCGGTGAGGGGCTGGAGGAGGTTACAGAGATAGGGAGGGTTGTAGGGGCTGGAGGAGGCTACAGAGATAGGGAGGTGTGTAGGGGCTGGAGGAGGTTACAGAGATAGGGATGGATGTGTGGCTGGAGGAGGTTACAGGGATAGGTTGAGTTGTGGAGGCTGGAGGAGGTTACAGAGATAGGGAGGGTTGTATGGGCTGGAGGAGGTTACAGAGATAGGGAGGGTTGAAGGGGCTGGAGAAGGTTACAGAGATTGGGAGGGTTGAAGGGGCTGGAGGAGGTTACAGAGATAGGGAGGGTTGAAGGGGCTGGAGGAGGTTACAGAGATAGGGAGGGTTGAAGGGGCTGGAGGAGGTTACAGGGGTAGGGAGGGTTGAAGGGGGCTGGAGGATGTTACAGAGATAGGGAGGGTTGAAGGGGCTGGAGGAGGTTACAGAGATAGGGAGGGTTGAAGGGGCTGGAGGAGGTTACAGGGGTAGGGAGGGTTGAAGGGGGCTGGAGGAGGTTACAGAGATAGGGAGGGTTGAAGGGGCTGGAGGAGGTTACAGAGATAGGGAGGGTTGAAGGGGCTGGAGGAGGTTACAGGGGTAGCGAGGGTTGTAGGGGCTGGGGGAGGTTACAGAGATAGGGAGGGTTGAAGGGGCTGGAGGAGGTTACAGAGATAGGGAGGGGTGTAGGGGCTGGAGGAGGTTACAGAGATAGGGAGGGTTGAAGGGGGCTGGAGGAGGTTACAGAGATAGGGAGGGTTGAAGGGGCTGGAGGAGGTTACAGAAGTAGGGAGGGGCAGCGGGGGAGGAGGCCACGGAGGGATTTGGAGCACAAGAATGTGGGCTGGGCGGGGCGGGGGTGGGGGTAGAATTTTACAAATCCCGGCACTGTGTTGGATCGGGGGCTGTCGGACGTGGATGTCGGGTTCAAACCCACGGCACGCCCCGATGCTCCCCTCACTGTGCCCCCCCTTCCCGGCAGCACTGGAACCCTGGAGATTGAGCGCCGAGCCTTGTGATTGACAGGCCGGCCTCATCTCACCAGCACGAGTAAACAGTGCGAGGGAAGTAGCCAGACTGTGGTCTGTGAGGGACGGTCAGTGTCTGGGGGCAGGCGGGGGTGGGGGTGGGATCTGAGGTAGCATCTCAGGGCTTCTTGCACATACTAAAAAAAATCTTACCCATCCGATTCTTACCAAATACAGACATCAAACTCAACATTAAGGGCTGGAGGCTCAAACACTCTTTCATAACATGGCCTGATCTGCTAGATATTTCCAGCATTTTCTGTTTTTATTAACACAGGAAAGGACGTTGCAAAAAAACAGACTCTGGGGTGAAATTGTATTTAAATATTATACGATATGAAATATGAGATTTTTTTTTAAACATGCTGTAAGCAGTGGGCTGTGCCGAGGTGGGGAGCTGGGGAGAGGATTGAAAGTGAAGGGGGGATGGTAGGAATAAGGAATGAGACTGGGGTTAAAAAAAATAATATGTATTACAGGAGTGTTGTGCAATTGAGCAGGACAGAGAGACAGAGAGAGACAGAGAGAGAGAGACAGACAGAGAGACAGGGAGAGGGGGATAGAGAGAGAGAAAGAGAGAGAGAGACAGACAGAGAGAGACAGACAGAGAGGCAGAGAGGCAGAGAGGGATAGAGACAGAGAGAGAGAGACAGAGAGGGGGATAGAGAGAGAGAGACAGAGAGAGAGAGAGAGACACAGGGATAGAGACAGAGAGGCAGAGAGGGATAGAGACAGGGAGACACAGAGAGAGACAGAGAGAGACACACACAGGGATAGAGACAGAGAGACAGAGATAGAGACGGAGACACAGAGAGAGACAGAGAGAGAGAGAGAGAGAGAGAGAGACACAGGGATAGAGACAGTGAGACAGAGAGACAGAGAGAGGGGGATAGATAGAGAGAGAGAGAGAGAGACACAGGGATAGAGACAGAGAGGCAGAGAGGGATAGAGACAGGGAGACACAGAGAGAGACAGAGAGAGAGACACACAGGGATAGAGACAGAGAGGCAGAGATAGAGACAGGGAGACTCAGAGAGAGACAGAGCGAGAGAGACACAGGGATAGAGACAGAGAGACAGAGAGAGAGAGACAGACAGAGAGACAGAGAGAGGGGGATAGAGAGAGAGAGAGAGAGAGAGAGACACACAGGGATAGAGACAGAGAGGCAGAGAGGGATAGAGACAGGGAGACACAGAGAGAGACAGAGAGAGAGAGAGAGACACAGGGATAGAGACAGAGAGACAGAGAGAGAGACAGGGAGACACAGAGAGAGAGAGAGAGAGACAGGGATAGAGACAGAGAGGCAGAGAGAGAGAGAGACAGGGAGACACAGAAAGAGACAGAGAGAGAGAGAGAGACACAGGGATAGAGACAGAGAGACAGAGAGAGAGACAGGGAGACACAGAGAGAGACAGAGAGAGAGAGAGAGAGACACAGGGATAGACACAGAGAGAGACAGAGAGACACAGGGATAGACACAGAGAGACAGGGAGACACAGAGACAGAGAGATGGAGGTGGCGTTTTGGCGAGATTCTGTTCACAATCTGTCCCCTTTTACCTTGTAGATCTGCCGGGATCCCGGGGCTGGTTGTAGCCATGGTTTCTGCTGCTGCTCCCGATCCCGGCGCTGTTCCTGGTGCTGATGGTGTTCCCGGTGGAGGAGAGGAGCCTGCCTCCCAGCCCAGCCCAGCCTGTAACCCAGCCCAGCCCTGCCCAGCCTCCCGGAGCTGTGACTAAGCCGGTGCGGAAGCGAGTGGGGCTGAGAGGCGGGAGCAGAGAGGCTGAGACTGCGGGAGAGCGGATCCCAGGGGGGGAGGGAGAGGATCCCAGAGAGAGAGAGAGAGACAGAGATCCTGGAGAGAGATCCCAGAGAGAGAGAGAGAGAGATCCCAGGGAGAGAGAGATCCCGGAGAGAGATCCCAGAGAGAGAGAGAGAGAGAGATCCTGGAGAGAGAGATCCCAGGGAGAGAGAGATCCTGGAGAGAGATCCCAGGGAGAGAGCGATCCCGGGAGAGAGAGAGATCCTGGAGAGAGATCCCAGGGAGAGAGAGATCCCAGGGAGAGAGAGATCCTGGAGAGAGATCCCAGAGAGAGAGAGAGAGAGAGATCCCGGAGAGCGATCCCAGGGAGAGAGAGATCCTGGCGCGAGATCCCAGGGAGAGAGAGAGATCCTGGAGAGAGATCCCAGGGAGAGAGAGATCCCAGAGGGAGATCCCAGAGAGAGAGAGAGATCCCAGAGAGAGAGATCCCGGAGAGAGATCCTGGAGAGAGATCCCAGGGAAAGAGATCCCAGAGAGAGATCCTGGAGAGGGATCCCAGAGAGAGAGAGAGATCCCAGGGAGAGAGAGATTCCAGAGAGAGATCCCAGAGAGAGAGAGAGATCCCGGAGAGAAAGATCTCAGGGAGAGAGAGAGATCCTGGAGAGAGATCCCAGGGTGAGAGATCCTGGAGAGAGAGATCCCAGGGAGGGAGGGAGAGGATCCCAGGGAGGGAGGGAGAGGATCTGAGAGAGAGACAGAGAGATTCTGGAGAGAGATCTCAGGGAGAGAGACAGAGAGATCCTGGAGAGAGATCCCAGGGAGGGAGGAAGAGGATCCCAAGGAGGGAGGGAGAGGATCCGAGAGAGAGAGAGACAGAGAGATCCTGGAGAGACATTCCAGGGTGAGAGATCCTGGGGAGAGATCCCAGGGAGAGAGCAAACCCAGGGAGAGAGGGAGAGGATCCCAGGGAGAGAGAGACAGAGAGTTCCTGGAGAGAGATCCCAGGGAGGGAGCGATCCCAGGGAGAGAGATCCCAGAGTGAGAGATCCTGGAGAGAAATCCCAGGGAGGGAGAGAGATCCTGAATGGAGATCCAGGAAGGATGTTCCCGATGGTCGGGGAGTCCAGAACCAGGGGTCACAGTCTAAGGATAAGGGGTAAGCCATTTAGGACAGAAATGAGGAGGAATTTCTTCACCCAGAGAGTGGTGAACCTGTGGAATTCTCTACCACAGAAGGCAGTAGAGGCCAATTCATTAAATATATTCAAGAAGGAGTTGGATATATTTCTTAAGGCTAAAGGGATCAAGGGATATGGGGAGAAGGCAGGGACAGGGTACTGAATTTGGATGATCAGCCATGATCTCATTGAATGGCGGAGCAGGCTCGAGGGGCCGAATGGCCTACTCCTGCTCCTATCTTCTGTGTTCCTAAGTTTCTATCCCAGGGAGAGAGAGAGATCCTGGAGAGAGATCACAGGGAGAGAGATCAAATGGTGAGAAATGGTGAGAAATCTCAGGGAGAGACAGATCCCAGGGAGAGAGATCCCAGGGAGAGAGGGAGAGGATCCCAGCGTGAGAGATCTTGGAGAGAGATCCCAGGGTGAGAGATCCTGGAGAGAGAGATCCCAGGGAGGGAGGGAGAGGATCCCAGGGAGGGAGGGAGAGGATCTGAGAGAGAGACAGAGAGATTCTGGAGAGAGATCACAGGGAGAGAGATCTCAGGGAGAGAGACAGAGAGATCCTGGAGAGAGATCCCAGGGAGGGAGAGATATCCTGGAGAGAGATCACAGGGAGAGAGATCAAATGGTGAGAGATCCCAGAGAGAGATCCCAGGGAGAGAGATGAAGAGAGAGATGAGGAGAAGCTTCTTCACTCAGAGGGTAGTAAATCTATGGAATTTGCTACCCCAGAGAGCTGTGGAAGCTGTAACATTAAATAGATTTAAAATGGAGATAGACAGTTTCCTAGCAGATAAGGGAATTAGGGGTTACATGGAGAGGGCAGGGAAGTGGACGTGAGTCTGGGTTCAGATCAGCCATGATCCTATTGAATGGCGGAGCAGGCCCGAGGGGCCGTATGGCCTACTCCTGCTCCTACTTCTTATGTTCTTATGTTCTTATATCCTGGAGAGAGATCCCAGGGAGAGAGATCCTGGAGAGACATCTCAGGGAGAGAGAGATAGATCCCAGCTAGAGCGATCCTGGGGAGAGATCGATCCTGGAGAGAGATCCCTGTTTTTTTGTTTTTCATACAGACCCCAGCATCTGCAACATTTGACCCCTTGTGACCCCACCTCATTGTTCTTTGATGTAATGTTTTCCTGACTGACCTGTTTGGACACCATTCACACCTTTGATTGCTGTGATTATCTCTCTGCCGAGGTGTGATAAATGGCAGTTAGAAAGATTACCTGTAATCATCTGACATTATTCCCTGACTATATAAGCTGTGTCTTTATGCATCTCTCCACTTCACCTGACGAAGGAGCAGCGCTCCGAAAGCTTGTGATTTCAAATAAAACTGTTGGACTATAACTCTTACATTTGTCCACCCCAGTCCAACACCGGCATCTCCACACCATTATTGAATGCGGAGCAGGCTCGAGGGGCCAAGTGGCCTATTCCTGCTCCTATTTCTTGTGTTCTTATGTAATGAAGGCCAACATACCATTTGCCTTCCGAATGGCTTACTGCACCTGCACATTCACTTTCAGTGACTCATGTACAAGGACACCCAGGTCCCTTTGAGCATCTGCATTCCCCAATCTTTCACCATTTAGGAAATACTCTGCCTTTCTGTTTTTTCTACCAAAGTGGATAACTTCACATTTATCCACATTATATTCCATCTGCCATGTTCTCGACCACTCACTGAGCCTGTCGAGAGTCCCTTGAAGCCTCTTCACAACTAACACTGCCACCTAGCTTTGTACCATCAGCAAATTTGGAAATGTTACATTTAGTCCCCTTATCCAAATCATTGATACAGATTGTGAATAGCTGGGGCCCAAGCACCGATCCTTGCGGTACCCCACTAGTCACAGCCTGCCATCCTGAAAAAGACCTGTTTATCCCTACTCTTTGTTTTCTGTCTGTTAACCAATTCTCAATCCATGATCGTATATTATCCCCAATTCTATGTGCCCTCATTTTGTTCACCAACCTCTTGTGTGGGACCTTATTGAAGGCCTTCTGAAAATCCAAATACACATCTACCAGTCCCCCTTTGTCTACTTCACTAGTTACATCCTCAAAGAACTCCAATAGGTTTGTTAAACAGGATTTCCCTTTCATAAATCCATGTCGACTCGGCCCAATCTTACTATCAGTTTCTAACTGCCCAGTTATTGCATCCTTTATAACAGATTCCAGCATTTTCCCAACTACTGATGTGAGGCTAACATGTCTGTAGTTCCCTGTTTTCTCTCTCCCTCCTTTCTTAAATAGCGGGGTTACATTTGCTATCCTCCAATCTGCAGGAGCTGTTCCAGGATCTATAGAATCACAGCAAGAGATAGATCACAAGGACAGAGAGATCCCAGAGAGAGAGACACCCAGCAAGAGAGAGAGATCCCAGGAATAGTGATCCCAGAGAGTCGGGGAGATCTCTGGGAGGAATGGAGATAACCTGGGAGAGAGATCTCAGTGAAGTGATCCCGGTGAGTGATCCAAGGGTGAGCGGGATCCCAGGGAGAGGGAGAGAGAGAGAGAGAGAGAGAGATCCCAGGGAGAGAGATCCTAGGGAGAGAGATTCTGGGGAGAGAGATCTCAGGGAGAGAGAGATCCCACGGAGAGAGAGAGGTCCCAGGGCGAGAGAGATCCTAGGGAGAGGGTGAAATCCCAGGGAGCGAGAGATCCTAAGGAGAGAGATTCTGGGGAGAGAGATCTCAGGGAGAGAGAGATCCTACGGAGAGAGAGAGATCCTAGGGAGAGGGTGAGAGAGAGAGAGAGAGAGAGAGATCCCAGGGAGAGAGAGAGGTCCCAGGGAGAGAGAGATCCTAGGGAGAGAGATTCTGGGGAGAGAGATCCCACAGAGAGAGAGAGATCCCACGGAGAGAGAGAGGTCCTAGGGAGAGAGAGATCCTAGGGAGAGGGTGAGAGAGAGAGAGAGAGAGAGAGAGATCCCAGGGAGAGAGATCCTAGGGAGAGAGATTCTGGGGAGAGAGATCCCACAGAGAGAGAGAGATCCCACGGAGAGAGAGAGGTCCCAGGGAGAGAGAGATCCTAGGGAGAGGGTGAAATCCCAGGGAGACAGAATATTTTTTAAATGGTGAGTAACTATTAAATGTTGGTGTTCAGAGAGATTTGGGTGTCCTCGTACAGGAAACACAGAAAGCTAGCATGCAGGTACAGCAAGCAATTAGGAAGGCAAATGGCCTGTTGGCCTTTATTGCAAGGGGGTTGTAGTATAAGTGTAAGGAAGTCTTGCTCCAATTGTACAGGGCCTTGGTGAGACCACACCTGGAGTACTGGGCACAGTTTTGGTCTCCTTATCTAAGGAAGGATATACTTGCCTTGGAGGCGGTGCAACGAAGGTTCACTAGATTGATTCCTGGGATGAGGGGGCTGTCCTATGAGGAGAGATTGTGTAGAATGGGCCGATACTCTCTGGAGTTTAGAAGAATGAGAGGTGATCTCATTGAAACATACAAGATTCTGAGGGGGATTGACAGGGTAAATGCTGAGAGGTTGTTTCCCCTGGCTGGAGAGTCTAGAACTAGGGGGCAGAGTCTCAGGATAAGGGGTCGGCCATTTAAGACTGAGATGAGGAGGAATTTCTTCACTCAGAGGGTTGTGAATCTTTGGAATTCTCTGCCCCAGAGGGCTGTGAATGCTGAGTCTTTGAGTATATTCAAGGCTGAGATCGATAGATTTTTGGACTCGAGGGGAATCAAGGGATATGGTGATCGGGCGGGAAAGTGGAGTTGAGGTCGATGATCAGCCATGATCTTATTGAATGGCGGAGCAGGCTCGAGGGGCCGAATGGCCGACTCCTGCTCCTATTTCTCATGTTACTATGAGAGAGCGAGAGAGAGATGCCCGACAGAAAGAGATCTCAGGAAGAGAGATCCTGGGACTAGAGAGTTCCTAGGGAAAGAGTGGATCCCAGGGAGAGAGAGAGATCCCAGTGAGAGAAATACCCCAGGGAGGGAAATACCCCAGGGAGGGAAATATCCCACGGAGAGAGAGAGAGAGAGTTCCCAGTGGATCTCAGGAAGAGAGAGATCCCAGGGGGACAGAGTCCCAGGGTGAGTCAGAGATCCCAGGAAGAGAGAGATCCCAGGGGGACAGAGTCCCAGGGTGAGTCAGAGATCCCAGGGAGAGACAGATCCCCAGGAAAGAATGGATTATGTAGGATTACATAGGATATACAGCGCATAAACAGGCCATTCGGCCCAACCAGTCCATGCCGGCGTTTATGCTCCACACGAGCCTCCTCCCGACTTTCCTCATCTAACTCTATCAGCGTAACCCTCTATTTCCTTTTCCCTCGTATGCTTATCTAGCCTTCCTTTTTTGATATATATAAATGACCTGGATATTGGAACACAGAGTAGAATTTCTAAATTTGCCGATGACACCAAACTTGGGGGTGTGGCAAACAGCGAGGATGATACCAATCGACCGGAACAGGACATAGAATGGCTAGCAGAATGGGCAGACAAGTGGCAGATGGAATTTAATACAGAGAAGTG
This sequence comes from Somniosus microcephalus, assembly GCF_052327205.1. Lineage (NCBI taxonomy): Eukaryota > Metazoa > Chordata > Chondrichthyes > Squaliformes > Somniosidae > Somniosus > Somniosus microcephalus. The sequence continues at coordinate 48,450,209 of NW_028225185.1, read as the reverse complement.
TGAGGTGATGCATTTTGGCAGAAGGAACAGGGAGAGGCAATATACACTTAATGGCACAGTTTTAAAGAGTGTGCAGGGACAGAGGGACCTGGGAGTTAATGTGCATAGGTCCCTGAAGGTGGCAGGACATATTGAGAGAGTGGTTAGCAAAGCATATGGGATCTTGGGCTTCATAAATAGAGGTATTGAGTACAAAAGTAGAGAAGTTATGCTGAACCTTTATAAAGCACAGGTTAGGCCACAACTGGAGTATTGTGTCCAGTTCTGGTCACCACACTTTAGGAAGGATGTGAAGGCCCTTGAGAGGGTGCAGAGGAGATTTACCAGAATGGTTTCGGGGATGGGGGATCTTAGCTACCAGGACAGGTTGGAGAAGCTGGATTTGTTTTCATTAGAGCGAAGGAGGTTGAGGGGTGATTTGATCGAGGTGTACAAGATTATGAGGGGTTTGGATAGGCTAGACAGGGAAAGGCTGTTCCCACTAGTTGATGGTACAAGGACTAGGGGACACAGATTTAAGGTTTTGGGCAAGAGATACAGGGGGGGACGTGAGGGAAAACTTTTTTACGCAGCGAGTGGTGAGGACCTGGAACTCGCTGCCGACGGAAGTGGTGGAAGCGGAGACACTCAATGTTTTCAAGGGGAGACTGGATAGACACTTGAGGGAAATAAACTTGCAGGGCTACGGGGATAGAGCGGGGGAATGGGGCTGACTGGATTGTTCTACAGAGAGCCGGCACGGACTCGATGGGCCGAATGGCCTCCTTCTGTGCCGTTATGACTCTATGGGGGAGAAATTCGGTATCGCTCCGTTTGGGGCGCGATTATCGGCCGGCGCAAAGTTTAGCGCCTGGCGCTAATTATCGCCTCTGACTGCAAACTTGGTTACTATCGCCCCTGGAGGTGATTTGAGCGCTAAATCAGGTGCTACACACCTCTCTTAAGCGCAAAGGCCGAGAAGCGAGGCGCTACCTCAGAGCGCTGGCGAAGCTCATGTGATGTCAGTCAGCAATGGAACACAGACACACTGGCGTCGGCCAGTTCTTACAGGGGAGGGTCGATCTTGCTCTCCATCCACACCCTGGTCATTGCAGCCTTGAATCTCGGCCTGGAGAGACCTGTACATCAATTCTGCTGGAAAGAACAATGGAGAGGCCCAGGGAAAGAGCTCAGTGCAGCCCCCATAGTCTCTTCTAAATCGGTGCAAGGAAGATCAAATCAGAAAGAACCTGCAAAGTGCTGCTCAGTACCCAAAACTCCTCAACACAGCTTTGAATATTTCCTGCAGTCTCTCTCTCTCTCACTCAGAATACGTGGTGCAAAAATTTCGCCGACAAAAAAAAGGCAGGAAGCGGTCGCCTTTAAGCAGCGCTCCCCCAGTCCCTTCCCGACTGCAAAGCGCTCGCCTCAACCTGTCGTTGCTAGCGGCAGGCGGTAAGGCAGGGGGCGCCACTCAATATCCGGTCCGGGGCGCGACCGGGGCGTTGCGCGCTCGGCTGACGTCATGATCAGCCGGCGCAGGAGATCGTGGCGGTAGTGGTTAGCGCCGCCGCAAAATGGTCAATTTCGCGAGCGGCGCAAACATCGCCGTGCCCGGGCGCTAGTTGCTTTGCGCCCCACTTAGCGCCCTCTTAAGGCACTAACGAGAGTCACAAACCAACCGAATTTTTACCCCTATGACTCTATAACTCCCCTTAAATGCATCTCTACTATTCGCTTCAACCGCTCCCTGTGGCAGCGAGTTCCACATTCTCGCCACTCGCTGGGTAAAGAAGTTTCGCCTGAATTCCCTATTGAATTTCTCAGTGACTATCTTATATTGATGGCCTCTGGTTATGCTCTTCCCCACAAGTGGAAACATTCTCTCTGTATCCACTCTATCAAAATTTTTCATAATTTTAAAGACCTCTATTCGGTCCCCCCTCAGCCTTCTTTTTTCAAGAGAAAAGAGACCCAGCCTGTTCATCCTTTCCCGATATGTATACCCTCGCATTTCTGGTATCGTCCTTGTAAATCTTCTCTGCACCCTCTCCAGTGCCTCTATATCCTTTTTATAATATGGCGACCAGAACTGTACGCAGTACTCCAAGGGACATCGGTAGTGGGGAAAATGCTAGAGTCCATTATAAAAGATGTAATAGCAGAGCACTTGGAAAGCAGTGACAGGATCGGACAAAGTCAACATGGATTTACAAAAGGTAAATCGTGCTTGACTAATCTACTGGAATTTTTTGAGGATGTAACTGGTAAAATAGATAAGGGAGAACCAGTGGATGTGGTGTATTTGGACTTTCAGAAGGCTTTCGATAAGGTCCCGCATAAGAGATTAGCGTGCAAAATTAAGGCACATGGGATTGGGGGCAAGGTATTGACTTGGATAGAGAACTGGTTAGCAGACAGAAAGCAAAGAGTTGGAATAAACGGGTCGTTTTCCGAGTGGCAGGCAGTGACTAGTGGGGTACCGCAAGGATCGGTCCTAGGACCCCAGCTGTTCACAATATATATTAATGATCTGGACGAGGGAATTGGATGTAATATCTCCAAATTTGCAGACGACACAAAGCTGGGTGGGAGGGTATGCTGTGAGGAGGATGTCATGAAACTCCAGTACGATTTGGACAGGTTAGGTGATTGGGCAGAAACATGGCAAATGCACTATAATGTGGATAAATGTGAGGTTATCCACTTTGGTGGCAAAAACAGGAAGGCAGATTATTATCTGAATGGCAGTAGATTGGGAGAAGGGGAAATGCAACGAGACCTGGGTGTTCTTGTGCACCAGTCGCTGAAGGTAAGCATGCAGGTGCAGCAGGCGGTTAAGATGGCAAATGGTATGTTGGCCTTCGTAGCGAGAGGGTTTGAGTACAGGAACAAGGATGTCTTGCTACAGTTGTACAGGGCCTTGGTGAGACCGCACCTTGAGTATTGTGTGCAGTTTTGGTCGCCTTATCTGAGGAAGGACGTTCTTGCCATGGAAGGAGTGCAACGAAGATTCACCAGGCTGATACCTGGGATGGCAGGAATGACGTATGAGGAGAGATTGTGTCGTTTGGGCTTATACTCACTGGAGTTTAGAAGATTGAGAGGGGATCTCATCGAAACCTATAAAATTCTGTCAGGCCTGGACAGACTAGATGCAGGAAGGATGTTCCCGATGGTCGGGGGAGTCCAGAACCAGGGGTCATAGTCTAAGGATAAGGGGTAGGACATTTAGGACTGAAATTAGGAGGAATTTCTTCACCCAGAGAGTGGTGAACCTGTGGAATTCTCTGCCACAGAGGGCGGTGGAGGCCAGTTCATTAAATATATTCAAGAAAGAGTTGGATATATTTCTTAAAGCTAAAGGGATCAGGGGATATGGGGAGAAGGCAGGGACAGGGTACTGAATTTGGATGGTCAGCCATGATCTCATTGAATGGCGGAGCAGGCTCGAGGGGCCGAATGGCCGACTCCTGCTCCTATCTTCTATGTTTGTATGTGGTCTAACCAAGGTTCAATACAGGTTTAGCATAACTTCCCTACTTTTCAATTCTATCCCGCTAGAAATAAACCCTAGTGCTTGGTTTGCTTTTTTTGTGGCCTTGCTAACCTGTGGCGCAACTTTTAGTGATTTGTCTATTTGTACTCCGAGATCCCTTTGTTCATCTACCCAACCTAGGCTCGCACCCTCCAAGTGATAAGTGACCTCCCTATTCTTCCTACCACGATGTAATACCTCACATTTATCTGTGTTGAACTTCATTTGCCAATTATATGCCCATTCTGCAAGTTTATTCATGTCCTCCTGTAACATCAGAAAATGCTGGAAAAACTCAGCAGGTCAGGCAACATCCGTGGAGAGAAATTTGAGTTGACGTTTCGGGTCGATGCGGTCTCCTCTGCATTGGGGAGACCAAACGCAGATTGGGTGACCGCTTTGCGGAACACCTCCGTTCAGTCCGTAAGGGTGACCCCGAGCTTCCGGTCGCCTGTCATTTTAATTCACCGCTCCATTCCCACTCGGACCTCACCGTCCTTGGCCTCTTGTGTTGTTCCACGGAAGCTCAACGTAAACTCGAGGAACAGCACCTCATCTGCCGATTCGGCACCTTGCAGCCTTCCGGACTCAATATCGAGTTCAACAATTTCAGATCATAACCTCGGCCCCTATTTCATTTTTTCTTGTAATTTTTCCACTCCTTTCCCCCCACCCTTTCCTTTTGTTTCACTCTCACACCTGGCAGCTATCTCTTGCCCTGCCAGTACACTTCACACCTAATCTCAGCCTATTACCATCTCGTCTAGCTTCTAATACCTTTTATTGTCTCTTTTACTTCTTTTGTTTCTTTTATTCTTTTGTCCAATCGCAGCCCTGCCTCCGATCTATCTTCTTTTCTTTCCAGTTTTGAAGAAGGGTTCGACCCGAAACGTCAACTCAAATTTCTCTCCACGGATGTTGCCTGACCTGCTGAGTTTTTCCAGCATTTTCTGTTGTTATTTCGGATTTCCAACATCTGCAGTATTTTGCTATCCTCCTGTAACATGTTGCAGTCCTCCTCAGTATTGACTATTCCCCCCCCCAATTTGGTGTCATCCGCAAATTTAGGAATTGCGTTTTTGATTCCAAAGTCTGAATCGTTAATGTAAATGGTGAACAGCAGTGGTCCGAGCACGGATCCTTGAGGAACACCACTACCCACCTTCTGCCACTGTGAATAGCTACCCTTTACCCCCACTCTCTGCTTTCTGTCCTGAAGCCAGCCAGCAATCCAATCTGCTACTTGTCCCCTGACTCCACATTCGCTGACCTTGTTCATCAGTCTATTATGGGGTACTTTATCGAAGTTCTTTTGAGAATCTAGATAAGTTACATCTACTGCATTACCCTTGTCTACTCTCTCTGTTACCTCTTCAAAAAATTCAATAAGGTTGGTCAAGCAAGACTTTCCCTTTGAAATCCATGCTGACTATTCATTATTATACTTTTTCATAGAGTCATAGAGTCATAGAGTAATACAGCACGGATAGAGGCCCTTCGGCCCATCGTGTCCGCACCGGCCATCAAGCCCTGTCTAATCTAATCCCATATTCCAGCATTTGGTCCGTAGCCTTGTATGCTATGGCATTTCAAGTGCACATCCAAATGCTTCTTAAATGTTGTGAGGGTTTCTGCCTCCACAACCCTTTCAGGCAGTGAGTTCCAGACTCCAACCACCCTCTGGGTGAAAAAGTTCTTTCTCAAATCCCCTCTAAACCTCCCGCCCTTTACCTTGAATCTATGCCCCCTAGTTATTGACCCCTCTACTAAGGGAAAAAGCTCCTCAGCATCCATCCTATCTATGCCCCTCATAATTTTGTACACCTCAATCATGTCCCCCCTCAGCCTCCTCTGCTCCAAGGAAAACAAACCCAATCTGCCCAGTCTCTCTTCATAGCCGAAGCGCTCCAGCCCTGGTAACATCCTGGTGAACCTCCTCTGCACCCTCTCTAACGCGATCACATCCTTCCTGTAGTGTGGCGACCAGAACTGCACACAGTATTCCAGCTGTGGCCTAACCAGTGTTTTATACAGCTCCATCATAACCTCCTTGCTCTTATATTCAATGCCTCGGCTAATGAAGGCAAGTATCCCATATGCCTTTTTTACCACCTTATCCACCTGTTCCGCCACCTTCAGGGATCTGTGTACTTGCACACCCAGATCCCTCTGACCCTCCGTCTTGCCTAGGGTCTTTCCATTCATTGTGTATTCCTTTGCCTTGTTAGTCCCCCCAAAGTGCATCACCTCGCACTTTTCCGGGTTAAATTCCATTTGCCACTGTTCCGCCCATCTGACCAACCCATCTATATCGTCCTGCAGACTGAGGCTACCCTCCTCGCTATTTACCACCCTACCAATTTTTGTATCATCCGCGAACTTACTGATCATACCCTTTACATTCATATCCAAGTCATTAATGTAGACCACAAACAGCAAGGGACCCAGCACCGATCCCTGTGGTACCCCACTGGCCACAGGCTTCCAGTCACAAAAACAACCTTCGACCATCACCTTCTGCCACTAAGCCAGTTTTGTATCCAATGTGCCAAGGCACCCTGGATTCCATGGGCTCTTACCTTCTTGACCAGTCTCCTGTGCGGGACTTTATCGAAGGCCTTACTGAAATCCATGTATACCACATCCACTGCGTTACCCTCATCCACACACCTAGTCACCCCCTCAAAAAATTCAATCAAATTAGTCAGACATGATCTTCCCTTGACAAAGCCATGTTGACTATCCCTGATTAATCCTTGCCTCTCCAAGTGGAGACAAATTTTGTCCCTCAGGATTTTTTCCAATAATTTTCCTACCACTGATGTTAGGCTCACTGGCCTGTAGTTCCCCGGTTTTTCCCTACTACCCTTCTTGAATAATGGTACTACATTAGCGGTTCTCCAGTCCTCTGGCACATCCCCTGTGGCCAGAGAGGTCCTGAATATATGTGTTAGAGCCCCTGCAATCTCCTCCTTTGCCTCACACAGCAGCCTGGGATACATTTCATCCGGGCCTGGGGATTTATCCATTTTTAGGCCAGCTAAAACCGTCAATACCTCCTCCCTCTCGATGTTAATATGTTCGAGCATATCACAGTCCCCCCGCCCTATTTCTATGTCTACATCGTCCTTCTCCATAGTGAAAACAGATGCAAAAAATTCATTTAGAACCCCTCCTACATCTTCCGGCTCCACACACAGATTGCCACTTTTGTCCCTAATGGGCCCTATTTTTTCCCTAGTTATCCTCTTACCTTAATATACTTATAAGTATATTTTTGCTCGAAATATAAGTATATTTTTGTTTCTGGATGTTCTTCTATTTTCTCCTTTAGTCAGGATTCTATTATTTCTCCTACCATCGATGTTAAGCTGACTGGTCTATAATTCCCTGGACATGTTCTATCTCCCTTCATAAATATCGGTATGTAGGAACGGAGGTTCCTAACTAAATAATTCAGCTCAACTCGATGGATTAAAAGACTGGAATTTAATAACATTGGATGTTACAAGGAGGAAATCAAAACACGTTCGTTCAAGATGCCAGGTAGTCGAAGACTGCTGGAAAGTTCTCTAAGCTGACGTCATGACGTCCCCACGTTCTTCGCGCCACTGGCGGTCACGTGATCGGCGTCATGATGTCACCACGCAGGATAAAGGCAAACACACACTGTAAAGGTAACAATCAGTTTAAAGGCGCAGTCCCCGGCTGCGCTAAAATACAATTAAGGGGATTATACTAAAGTACACTGAGTCTCTTGTGGCTCCTCCACAGCTATCCGCCAATCCTCTGGCACTACACCTTTTTCTAACGAATTATTAAATATGCGTATTAATGCCTCTGCTATCTCTTCCCTAGGTTCTTTTAAAATGCGTGGGTGCAAGTTTGATTAGTTTATTTAATATATCTCCTTTTTTTATTTTAAATGCACTTATTTCATTACTAATCTCATCGTCCAATCTCTGGTCCACCTGTTCTATCTCCCTGGTAAATACTGAAGCAAAATAATTATTTACTATTTCTGCCATCTCTCTATCGTTACCTGTGGTATTATCCTGTCTATCCCTTAATGGCCATATTCCCATCCCGACCTTCCTTTTTTTATCGACGTGCCTGTAAAATATTTTACTATTTTGTTGTATGTTCCTTGATAATTTAATTTCGTAGTTCCCCTTTGCCTCCCTAATTGTTTTTTTGACTTCTCTCCTAATCTTTTCATATTCTCCCTTATCATGCACTCCCCTGCTGTCTATGTACTTAATGGGCCAGAAATTAGGTTCGGGGGCTTGCCGCGCGTGCAAGCCCCCGACGTGCACTTGCCCGGCGCGCTGACATTTCAATCCTGGCCCGCATTGCATTTCCTGTCACTGGCCCGCTTCAGGTCCTGCCGCGCTGTGCGTGCGTAACCCAGCGGCGTACTTAGTGCGATGAGCCGGCTGGGATCACGTGAGCACTGGGCAACCAATGGGAGGTTGCAAAAGTTCATTCATGAGTTTGATAGTAAGAGCTGTCAAACTCATGAAAACTCCTGGCCCCAAAACACTACTTAAACTTGAAAGAAAATTTAAAAAAACATCGCACTACTTAAATAAACTATAAATAAATGTAAGAAACTATTTTAAACAATAATTTTAAACTTTGAAAAAAATTATTATATAAAAAATCGGGGCTATAAATAGACTTACCTTACTGTAAAGTCTTCAAAAAAAATGAACCTGTGGAAAATTTTTCTAATTTTACTCAATAGACCACTTACCTGTTAAAAGTAAGTACTTACGGCTGCTTTTTCCACACGTAAAAACCGGAGTCTTTTCCCCACGGGCAACTCTTCAAAAAAAAGGAAAGTTCAGCGCGCACGCGCCACCTGAAACCTCGCACGCGTTCCGCCTCTTAACCCCTTGGGTCAGAGGAGAGGAAATGCCGGTTTTCCCCGCATGCGCTGTGCATGCTGAAAACCGGAAAAACCTCCGGGCCCACGCGTGAGTACCCCGTCCGTACTCACACGTTGGGACAGGAATTACTGGCCCAATGTATGCCTCTTTTCTTACCCTCAGTTGTTCTCTTATGGCTTTATTCATCCATGGAGTCTCATTATTGTTTAGTTTGTGCTTTCCTTTCAGCGGAATATATTTTTCCTGGACTCTGTTGAACATCGTTGTTTGCCAATATTGTTGCCCATTATTTTCCCCTAAGTTCTATCCTCAGCCCCTCAAAATCAGCTTGTCTCCAATCTAGTAACCCGGTTTTCGTCACCCTTATGTGCTTCTCAATTATCATCTTAAAGCATATTATATTGTGCTCACTATTGCCGAGATGTTCCCCTACTTTTACTTCTCTTATCTGCTCTGGTTCATTCCCCATTACTAGATCCAATAGCGAATCCTCCCTTGTTGGGCTTTTTACATATTGGGTTAGAAAGGAGTCCTGTACACATTGTAGGAACTGCATTCCCTTATCCCCTTTACCTATCTCATCTGCCTAATTAATATAGAGGTAGTTGAAATCCCCCATGATTATTATTTGCCTAATTTTTCTGCATGTTTCTTCCTCCACCTCCCTTCCACTATTAGGTGGTCTGTTGACTACGCCTATTACCAGGAAACTCCTTTTTATCCGGCACCGACGGGACCGGTGTGCTGGTTTATCAAAAAGTCCGGATTACAGAGAGGTATAGTGAAAGGTACGAGAGCCCCGTACACAGCAACAGATCCAGGCTTCCCTGTTGCTTAGCAACAGGTGCAGGAACCCCGGCCACAAGATCCAGGCGTCCCTGTTGCTTAGCAACAGGTGCAGGAACCCTGGTTACACAGCCACAGATCCAGGAACGGCCACTAATATGAAGTAAAACTTACCTGAACCTACTCCTGAATTTTGCCGGTTAACAGAGATCCTTTATTATCTTCTATCTCTATCCATATGGATTCTATTTTTGTCTGGCTGATATCTGTGTCACTTTTGTCTACGGCCATTATGTTATCCCTAATAAGTACAGCTACTCCACCTCCCCTTTTTCCCTCCTTATCTTTTCTAAATATGTTATACCCTGCAATGTTTAATTCCCAGTGCTGATTTTCCTGTAGCCATGTCTCAGTAATCCCTACTATGTCTGGTTCCTCGCAACGCATGATTGCCTCCAGCTCCCCTGTTTTATTACGGACACTGTGTGCATTGTTGTACAGACAGTTTCACTAATTTTTAATAGGATTTCCTCTCACTTTATGTTTAACCATATTTTTAGACTCCTGTTCTATAACTCTATTTATCCCCTTGCCATCAATGTCCTCCCATTCCTATGCTCACTTTCCCTGTTTTGTTTATATTTAGGCTGGTTACGTTTCTTGTAGGTCCCTCCCCCGACCTTACTAGTTTAAAGTCTTTGCCACCTCCCTATTTACCCTTTCCGCTAGGACACAGGTCCCATCCCGTCCCATCGGTACTGCTCCTTTCTGTCCCAGAACTGGTGCCAGTGTCCCATGAGATATCCCTTACCCTGGCAACACACCCTTCGGGATTCTCGTTCTTGGCTGCAGAGGATGCTGTCTAGCCCCCTAATTATAGAGTCCCCTATCACTACCACATTTCTATTCTGCTCTTCCACCCTTGGACAGCCTTCTGAGCCACGGTGCCTTGGTCTGTATTGCGGCTGTCCTCCCCGCAATCTTTCATCTTGTCCTCACAGGAAGCGAATATATCGTACCTGTTGGACGGGACCAGTTGGACAGGACCAGTGGATCTCAGATAGAGAGAGGAGATCCCGAGCAGAGAGCGGAGATTCCCAAGGAAGAGAGGGCCCAGGGAGTGAGAGGAGATCCCAGTGGAGAGAGATCCCAGGGGTGAGAGATCCCAGGGAGAAAGAGAGACTAGGGAAAGAAAAATCAGAGAGAGAGAGGTGAGGAATCCAGGAGAGCGAGAGACATTCCATGGAGAGATAGATGCCAGGGAGCAAGATCCCAGGTAGTGAGTGATCCCAGGGTTAGGAAGATCCCTGGGAGAGAGATTCCAGGGTAGAGAGATCCCAGAGAAAGTGAATCCAGGGGGAGAAGGAGGAGATCCCAGGGAGAGAGAGATCCCGGGGAGAGAGGGATCCCAGAGGCAGAGTAACGGGGCAGTGAGGATTCTTAGAACGGGACCAGGAATGGAAGGGTAGAGTTCTGGGAATCCCATTACAGGAAGGGTAACAGAGCCAAGGAGAGGAGGCAGTGAGGATCCCAAATAGAGATAGTGGCCCATGGACAGACGGTGGAGAGAAATGGATCCCACAGAGTGAATCTCCGAGAGAGATAATGGATCAAATGAAAAGTTAAAAGATCCCAGGATCTGTCATGGATCTCAGGGTTGGACAGTGGATCTACATAGAAACATAGAAGATAGGAGCAGGAGTAGGCCATTCGGCCCCTCGAGCCTGCTCCGCCATTTAATGAGATCATGGCTGATCATCCAAACTCAGTACCCTGTCCCTGCTTTCTCCCCATATCCCTTGATCCCTTTAGCTTTAAGAAATATATCTAACTCCTTCTTGAATATATTTAATGACTTGGCCTCAACTGCCTTCAGTGGTAGAGAATTCCACAGGTTCACCACTCTCTGGGTGAAGAAATTCCTCCTCATCTCTGTCCTAAATGGCCTACCCCTTATCCTTAGACTGTGACCCCTGGTTCTGGACTCCCCCGCCATCGGGAACATCCTTCCTGCATCTAGTCTGTCCAGTCCTGTTAGAATTTTATAAGTTTCAATGAGATCCCCTCTCATTCTCCTAAACTCCAGCGAGTATAAGCCCAATCGATCCAATCTCTCCTCATGTGTCATTCCTGCCATCCCAGGTATCAGCCTGGTGAATCTTCGCTGCACTCCCTCCATGGCATGAACATCCTTCCTCAGATAAGGCGACCAAAACTGCACACAATACTCAAGGTGTGGTCTCACCAAGGCCCTGTACAGCTGCAGCAAGACATCCTTGTTCCTGTACTCGAATCCCCTCACTACGAAGGCCAACATACCATTTGCCTTCTTAACCGCCTGCTGCACCTGCATGCTTACCTTCAGCGACTGGTGCACAAGGACACCCAGGTCTCGTTGCACTTCCCCTTCTCCCAATCTATTGCCGTTCAGATAATAATCTAAGAGGTGGACAGTGGATCTTGGGATCAGAGAGTGGATCCCAGGTGTAGACAGTAGATCACCAGCATGTACCATGGGTCCCAGATGTATACAGTAGATCCCAATGGGTAGACAGTGTATTCTAGGGACAGACCATTGAACCCAGGGGTAGGCAGTGGATCCCAGGCACTGGCACAGGGTACTGGTGACTGACAGTAGATCCCGGAATATGACAGTGGGTCCCAATGACTGGGGGCTGAGAGTAGATCCCAGGGGCTAACCACAGTTCTGAGGGACTGATGGCAGATCCTAGGGTCTGAGAGTAGATCCCGGGACAGACAATGGATCCCTATGGACTCACAGTGGATCCCAGAGACTGCCAATCCAGGGGGATCTAAAAGATCATCTAGGGAGCAAGAATCCGAGGGTTGGATGGTTGCAGCCAGGGAATCGCGGTGATGGGTTGGAAATCTTGGTGATCGATTGATCGATGGCAGATTTCTTAAGATCTCAATCATTCTGAGAGCTACCGGTTAGCAGGAGATCCAATTGGTCACAGTAATCTGGCTGATCCCAGCCATGTACTGTTTGTTGGGACAGTGTAGAGGGAGCTTTACTCTGTATCTAACCCGTGCTGTACCTGCCCTGGGAGTGTTTGATGGGACAGTGTAGAGGGAGCTTTACTCTGTATCTAACCCGTGCTGTACCTGCCCTGGGAGTGTTTGATGGGACAGTGTAGAGGGAGCTTTACTCTGTGTCTAACCCGTGCTGTACCTGCCCTGGGTGTGTTTGATGGGACAGTGTAGAGGGAGCTTTACTCTGTATCTAACCCGTGCTGTACCTGCCCTGGGAGTGTTTGATGGGACAGTATAGAGAGAGCTTTACTCTGTATCTAACCCGTGCTGTACCTGCCCTGGGAGTGTGTGATGGGACAGTGTAGTGGGAGCTTAACTCTTGTTAGTGTTCGAATATCGAAACTCTGTTTATTTCTGGTCTGCGTTTCCCTGACTGGTCTCAATCTGCTTTGCGCACTAACTGTGTGTCATGGTTCTGTTATTTTTGTTGTTTCACTTCCTAACTTTCTACCATCTGGTAATTACCTAATTGAGTGCTGCATTGCCCCACACCACACAATATCAACAACAACCTGCATTTATATAGCGCCTTTAATGAAGTAAAACGTCCGAAGGCGCTTCACAGGAACGATTATCAAACAAAATTTGACCCCGAGCCGCAGGAGGAAATATTAGGGCCGGTGACCAAAAGCTGGGTCACAGAGGTCGGTTTTAAGGAGCGTCTTAAAGGAGGAGAGGAAGAGGCGGAGATGTTTAGGGAGGGAATTCCAGAGCTTAGGGCCCAGGCAGCTGAAACACGGCCGCCAATGGTGGAGCGATGGGAAATTAGCGGGGGGGGGGGGCGGGGGGCTGGTGGGGAGATGCTGAAGAGGCCAGAATTGGAGGAGCGCAGAGATCTCGGAGGGTTGTAGGGGGCTGGAGGAGGTTACAGGGATAGGGAGGGAGGGGCGAGGGGACCCTGGGGGGATTTGAAAACCAGGATGAGAATTCTCCAATCAAGGCGTCGACAGCCAATGTAGGTCAGCGAGCACGTGGGTGGACACCCTCAAAAGCCTCCTTGAAAAAGTGCAACATCCCCCACCGACACCTGGGAATCCCTGGCCCCAAGACCGCACAAAGTGGAGGAGAAGCATCCGGGAAGGCGCCGAACACCGAGTCTCTTCGCCGGGAGCAAGCGGAAGCCAAGCGCAGGCAGCGCACGTCAACCCAAGCACCCCGCCCACCCGCCCCTTCAACCACCTGTGACAGAGACTGTAGGTCCCGCATTGAACTCATCAATCACCTGAGAACTCAAATCAAAATCAAATCAAATCAACTTTTATTGTCATTGTTAGTGCACAAGTGCAGTACAACGAAATGTAGGCTTGCGGCTCCCGAGAGTGTACATTTAGATTAAGACATTTAAACATTCAACATACATTTGGCTTGTAATACATTAACATAAACGTAAACATAATAAAGTGCATTGGCAGATGTGCAGGCTTTAGAGTTTATTTGTGGAGTTCAGTAGGATGACAGCCCTGGGAAAGAAGCTGTTCCTAAATCTGGTCGTTCGGGTGCGAATGCATCTGTAGCGTCTCCCAGATGGCAGGGGGGCGAACAGACTGTGGCTGGGGTGGGTAGGGTCTTTGATGATGGACCGTGACCTCCGTAGACAGCGTTTCTGGTATATGTGCTCTATGGTCGGTAGCCGGGTGCCGGTAATGCGTTGGGCAGTTTTGACTACCCGCTGCAGGGCTTTCCGGTCATAGTAGCTACAGCTGCCATACCATACTGTGATACAGTTCGTCAGGATGCTCTCTATTGTGCAGCGGTAAAAGTTAGAGAGGATCAGGGGTGACAGGTTACATCCCTTCAGCCTCCTTAGGAAATATAGGCGCTGCTGGGCCTTCTTCACCAGAGAGGAGGTATTGAGGGACCAGGAGAGGTCTTCCGTGATGTGGACTCCGAGGAACTTAAAGCTGTCCACCCTTTCCACCACAGCCCCATTGATGTGGATGGGGGTGTGACTTCCGCCTTTAGACTTCCTGAAGTCCACAATGATTTCTTTGGTTTTCTTGATGTTAAGGGCCAGGTTGTTATCGGCGCACCACTTCACGAGATGCTGGACCTCCTCCCTGTAGGCTGACTCATCGTTGTTGGTGATCTGGCCTACTACCGTGGTGTCATCCGCAAACTTGACGATGGTGTTGGAACCATGAACAGCCACAGAGTCGTGGGTGAAGAGGGAGTAGAGGAGGGGGCTCAGCACACATCCTTGTGGGGCCCCCGTGTTCAGGGTCAGGGGCGGGGGGAGGTGTGGTTACCTAATTTGACAGACTGGGTCCGTTTGTTAGGAAGTCCAGGGTCCAGTTGCAGAGGGAAGTGTTCAGGCCAAGAGTGTGGCGTTTGGTGGCCAGCTTGTTGGGGCACAGAGCCTCGGGAAGGATATATTGGCCTAACATAAGATAAGAAGTAGGAGCAGGAGTAGGCCATACGGCCCCTCGGGCCTGCTCCGCCATTCAATAGGATCATGGCTGATCCGAATCTAGACTCACGTCCACTTCCCTGCCCTCTCCCCGTAACCCCTAATTCCCTTATCTGCTAGGAAACTGTCTATCTCCATTTTAAATTTATTTAATGTTGCAGCTTCCACAGCTGTCTGAAGTAGCAAATTCCATAGATTTACTACCCTCTGAGTGAAGAAGTTTCTCCTCATCTCAGTTTTGAAAGGGCAGCCCCTTATTTTAAGATTATGCCCCCTAGTTCTAGTCTCACCCATCAGTGGAAACATCCTCACCGCATCCACCCGATCAAGCCCCCTCACAATCTTATATGTTTCGATAAGATCGCCTCTCATTCTTCTGAACTCCAATGAGTAGACGCCCAACCTACTCAACCTTTCCTCATACGTCAACCCCCTCATCTCCGGAATCAACCAAGTGAACCTTCTCTGAACCGTCTCGAGAGCAAGTATATCTTTTCTTAAATATGGAAACCAAAACTGCACGCAGTATTCCAGGTGTGGCCTCACCAATACCCTGTATAAGGGGGTGTGGCGTGTATTGATTTCTTTGTGGGTTCAATGACGAGACATTTATGAAAGAGAATGTCTTTTAATCTAAAGTATGTTCAACTCTTTTTAACAGCATTTACAGGAGACACCATGCTAGTGATGCATCTAGAACGAAACTGAAACTAAACTAAACTGCCTTGCTTGTCTCGGTCACATGACCTCTGCTGGTCAGGCACAAGCAATCAATACATGCAAACATGCTGGTAAGGCATCATAATCAAACAGGCAAATACCATCTCTATTTGCTGATATCATTACATGGCGCAGATTCACCAGAATGGTGGGTAACCTAGAACAAGGGGGCGTAGCCTTAAAATTAGAGCCAGGCCGTTCGAGGGTGTTATCGTAGAATTGATGCATCACAAAAGGAGGCGATTCGGCCCATCGTGCCTGTGCCGGCTCTTTGAAAGAGCTCTCCAATTAGTCTCACTCCTCCCCCGCTCTTTCCCCATAGCCCTGCAAACTTTTCCCCTTCAAGTATTGATCCAATTCCCTTTTGAAAGTTACCATTGAATCTGCTTCCACCGCCCTTTCAGGCAGCACATTCCAGATCACAACAACTCGCTGCGTAAAATAAATTCTCCTCATCTCCCCCTCTGGTTCTTTTGCCAATTATCTTAAATCTGTGTCCCCTGGTTACCGACCCTCCTGTCACTGGAAACACTTTCTCCTTATTTACTCTATCAAAACCCTTCATGGTTTTGAACACCTCAATTAAATCTCCCCTTAACCTTCTCTGCTCTAAGGAGAACAACCCCAGCTTCTCCAGTCTCTCCACGTAACTGAAGTCCCTCATCCCTGGTACCATTCTGGTCAATCTCCCCTTAACCTTCTCTGCTCTAAGGAGAACAATCCCAGCTTCTCCAATCTCTCCACATCACTGAAGTCCCTCATCCCTGGTACCATTCTGGTCAATCTCCCCTTAACCTTCTCTGCTCTAAGGAGAACAATCCCAGCTTCTCCAGTCTCTCCACGTAACTGAAGTCACTCATCCCTGGTACCATTCTGGTCAATCTCCCCTTAACCTTCTCTGCTCTAAGGAGAACAATCCCAGCTTCTCCAGTCTCCCCACATCACTGAAGTCCCTCATCACTGGTACCATCCTGGTAAATCTCCCCTTAACCTTCTCTGCTCTAAGGAGAACAATCGCAGTTTCTTCAGTCTCTCCTCATAACTGAAGTCCCTCATCCCTGGTACCATTCTGGTCAACCTCCCCTTAACTTTCTCTGCTCCAAGGAGAACAACCCCAGTTTCTCCAGTCTCTCCATGTAACTGAAGACCTTCATCCCTGGTACCATTCTGGTCAATCTCCTCTTAACCTTCGCTGCTCGAAGGAGAACAACCCCAGCTTCTCCAGTCTCTCCACGTAACTGAAGTCCCTCATCCCTGGTACCATTCTGGTCAATCTCCCCTTAACCTTCTCTGCTCTAAGGAGAACAATCCCAGCTTCTCCAGTCTCTCCACGTAGCTGAAGTCCCTCATCCCTGGTACCATTCTGGTCAATCTCCTCTTAACCTTCTCTGCTCTAAGGAGAACAACCCCAGCTTCTCCAGTCTCTCCACATCACTGAAGTCCCTCATCCCTGGTACCATTCTGGTCAATCTCCTCCTAACTTTCTCTGCTCTAAGGAGAACAATCCCAGCTTCTCCAGTCTCTCCACCTAATTGAAGTCCCTCATCACTGGTACCATTCTGGTCAATCTCCCCTTAACTGTCTCTGCTCTAAGGAGAACAACCCCAGCTTCTCCAGTCTCTCCACGTAACTGAAGTCCCTCATCCCTGGTACCATTCTGGTCAATCTCCCCTTAACCTTCTCTGCTCTAAGGAGAATCGTTGTTAAATAACCACAACCAGTGGGCAATTAGAGTTCATTGTTGCATTTTCTCACATTCACCAGGCTAACTCCAGGGAGGTGGTTGGGAGGCGGTTCTGGGCGGGTGGGAGGATTGTCTATTTTCTGATCTCAACTGAGCGTGACCACCCCCCAGATCAGGGTCGGTTAGATACCGCAGGGCGCAATGCCGGAGGTCTGTGGGAAGCCACCAGTCCCAGAGAGGCCCAGTACTTCTGCTGGTTTCTCACTGGAAGACTGGAGGTGGGAGGGGACCAACAACAACAGCAACAACTTGCATTTACATTGTAAAACGACCCAAAGCGCTTCACAACAGCATAAATCAGACACAAATTTGACACCGAACCACGGCAGGAGATATTAGAAAACAGCAGCAGGAGTAGGCCATTCGGCCCTTCGAGCCTGCTCCACCATTCAATATGATCATGGCTGATCCTCTGGGGGTGATTTTCATTCAGTCGGGAAGGAGGCGGGACTACAACTTTCGGGGTTGTAGTCCCGCCTCCATCGAGATGCGGCCAATCCACGCGATTTTAACTTGATTGACCTTGTTGAGCCCGCCCAGCGGGGCTCAGCAGGCCAATTAAGGGCCACCCGGCAACAGGTGACGTCACAGACTGAAATTTCATCTGTCAAGAGGTTTTGACAGATGAAATATCAGCGTTTCACAGTTGTTTGAAGCTGTCAAACACTGACAGTCTTACTTCTAACCGGAGTCCTTCTACCCAGACTCAGTTAGAAATCTCACCGGCACAGAAAGCTGAGGGCTGTCACTTTTGACAGATCGCAGCCATTCTGCTTTCTGTGTCGGTTAGATGAGGGACTCCCGAAACCTAGAGGAAGGAAGGCTGTAAAGGTAAGTACAGGTAATTTAAACTTCTTCACACACTTTAGACACACCAAACACACTTACCTTTGCACTCATGCACACATCACTCACCTGAACACCGACATCTCGACCCCTCCAAGTCCTTCAACCCGACGGCCCGACGACTCTAACTTGGCGTGGTTTGGAGCTGTTGGGAATCCCACAGTTCAAGCTTTAAAATAGGGATTAGGCTAAAAACTGCCTGTTAACTACCTGTTGACAGGCAGTTAATTGGCACTAATCCCTTCCCGCCTCGGGTAGGCGGGTCCCAGTGCGGGGCGGGTACCCGCCTCCTTTGAAACTTACATGGAGGCGGGTTGGTGTCGGGACCCCCGAATTCGGGACTTTAACCCCCCGCACGCCTCTAATCCCGATTCCACGGGTCAATGAAAATCGACCCCTCTATCTCAATAACATATTCCTGCTCTCTCCCCATACCCCTTGATGCCTTTTGTGTCTAGAAATCTATCTACCTCCTTCTTAAATATATTCAGTGACTTGGCCTCCACAGCCTTCTGTGGTAGAGAATTCCACAGGTTCACCACCCTCTGAGTGAAGAAATTTCCCCTCATCTCAGTCCTAAATGTCCTACCCCGTATCCTGAGACTGTGACACCTCGTTCTGGACCCCCCAGCCAGGGGAAACATCCTCCCTACATCCAGTCTGTCTAGCCCTGTCAGAATTTTATACGTTTCAATGAGATCCCCTCTCATTCTTCTAAACTCTAGTGAATACAGGCCTAGTCGACCCAATCTCTCCTCATACGACAGTCCTGCCATCCCAGGAATCAGTCTGGTGAACCTTCGCTGCACTCCCTCTATGGCAAGTATATCCTTTCTTAGGTAAGGAGACCAAAACTGCACACAGTACTCCAGGTGTGGTCTCACCAAGGCCCTGTACAACTGTAGTAAGACACCCTTACTCCTGTACTCAAATCCTCTTGCAATGAAGGCCAACATACCATTTGCCTTCCTAACTGCTTGCTGCACCTGCATGTTTGCTTTCAGTGACTGGTGTACAAGGACACCCAGGTCCCTTTGTACATCAACATTTCCCAATCTAGCACCATTTAAATAATACTCTACCTTTCTGTTTTTCTTACCGAAGTGGATAACTTCACATTTATCCACGTTATACTGCATCTGCCATGTCTTTGCCCACTCACTCAACTTGTCTAAATCGCCTTGAAGTCTCTTTGCATCCTCCTCACAACTCACAATCCCACCTAGTTTTGTGCCGTCAGCAAACTTGGAAATACTACATTTGGTTCCCTCAATATTACATTTGGTTCCCTCAATATTACATTTGGTTCCCTCCAGGCGACCAAAAGCTTGGTCAAAGAGGTAGGTTTTAAGGAGCGTCTTAAAGGAGGAGAGAGAGGTGGAGAGCTTTAGGGAGGGAATTCCAGAGCTCAGGGAGCTGAAGGCACGGCTGCCAATGGTGGATCTGTGGCAAAGCCACCAAGAGACTCTTGCAGTAATGTATATAATTGCCTTTAACAGGGGCTTGTTACCTTTAAGTGTTTGCTCTGTATAAACAGCGCAGGTTCGGTAAAATGGCGATCCAGCGCGATGACGTCATCACGCAGGTCACGTGACGTTCCCAACAGCGGGCAACGTGATGACGTCATGACGTCAGAGGGGAGAGGCGTTCCCTCTCTGTCCTCGTGGAACCAGTTGGCGTGCAGACCTGTATAGAGTTTCTCCTGTGTTTTTGTTTGTAACTTTTACTAGTGCATTAAACCACGTTTGGTTAACTGCTAGTTTCAGTCTCAGTACTTTCGTTAGGAGTTCAAGCACTCCTACATTGGTGACCCCGAATCCTTGCGGACATTCTTCGCGGCGGAAACGGAACGCAGGGCCATGATGGAAGCCAACGCAGTGGCTTTGAAGCTCCACCAATTTTGGGTACAACAGGCGGCCTCCTGGTTCGTACAAGCGGAGGCGCAGTTCGAGCTCCGCAATGTCGTGCAGGATCAGACCCGTTATCTTTACATGGTCTCCGCACTCGACAGCTCGACGGCGTCGAGGATCATCAGCCTACTGGAGAACCCCCCGGCCACCGACAAGTATGTCGCCATTAAGGCACGGCTAATGCAGGTATTCGGCCTTACGAAGGCAGAGCGCGCACGCCGCCTACTCACGCTGCCCGGGTTAGGAGACTCCAAACCTTGGGAGTTGATGAGCCAGATGCTCACACTCCTGGGGTCTGAACCGCAATGTTTCCTGTCCCGCGAACTGTTCCTCAGTCAACTGACTGAACAGGTGCAGGCGGCCCTCGCCAGATCGGGCGCCGGGGATTGCATAGCGCTCGCCGAAGAGGCGGATAAAATATATGCGGTCCGGCAACAAAACTGCGCCGTCGCGAGACGCCCCGCCCCAAAGGGCCCTGCCTCGACGCCTCCAACAACCGGTTTCTGTTACTACCACACTCGGTTTGGTGTGAAGGCCAGAAGCTGCCGTCTGCCTTGCAGTTTCGTGCCCAAAACACCGAACAAGCAACTGCGCGTCAAGCACACCGACTCCGGGGCGTGCCCCGCGGCCACGACGGCGATCGGCGATTCCGGGAAACTACTTTATTTAACCGACTCCATCTCGGGCCGTCGTTTTTTGTGCGACACAGGGGCACAGTGCAGCATCCTTCCCGTGTCAGTCCTCGACCTTCGGTCCGGCAGGCGTGGTGCTCCCCTCCAAGCTACCAACGGGGGTGCGATTTGTACTTGCGGGACACGGCGGGTCCAGGTCTGCTTCAGTGGCCAACGCTTTATATGGGACTTCGTCACCGCCAAAATTTCACAGGCACTCCTAGGCGCCGACTTTTTATGCGCCAACAGCCTGTTGGTTGATTAAAAAAATCGTTGGCTCATTCACGCTGCCACGTTCGACTGTATTCCCTGTGTGCGTGGCATGGTCGCACCGCACTCGGTCTCCTGCGCTCGGCCACCCCCCGACGTTTTCTCCCGCCTCCTCGGGGACTTTCCAGAGCTGACTAAGCCCACCTTCTCGGCTTCGACCGCCAAACATAGGGTGGAGCACCATATAACAATGACCGGCTGCTAAGGCGGAGTTCGCCGCCATGGAAAAGTTGGGGATTATTCGCCGGTCGAATAGTCCCTGGTCCTCACCTCTCCACATCGTCCCTAAGCCCGGGGGTGGATGGCGGCCCTGCGGCGACTACCGCCGCCTCAATGATGTCACGACCCCCGACCGGTACCCCATACCGCACATACAGGATTTCTCCGCACATTGGGCGGGGAATTCGATCTTCTCCAAGGTCGACCTCGTCCGTGGGTGCCATCAGGTACCGGTGCATCCCCAGGACGTCCAAAAGACAGCAGTCATCACCCCTTTTGGCCTGTTTGAGTTCCTCCGCATGCCTTTCGGACTTAAAAACGCAGCGCAGGCATTCCAACGCCTAATGGATTCGGTGCTGCGGGATCTCAAATTTTTGTTCGTCTATCTGGATGACATACTGATCGCCAGCGCCACAAAGGAGGACCATCTCCAGCATCTGCGCATTCTCTTTCGTCGCCTTCAGCAGCACGGCCTCATTGTCAACCCGGCCAAATGCCAGTTCGGCCTGCAGCAAATCGACTTCTTAGGCCAACGCATCACTTCAGAGGGGGCAATGCCGCTTCGGGCTAAGGTGGAGGTGATCGCCGCATTCCGCGGCCGCAGTCCGTGAAGGCACTCCAGGAGTTCCTGGGTATGGTAAATTTTTACCATCGTTTTGTTCCCAGGGCTGCACAGCTCATGCGGCCGCTCTACGAGGCCCTCAGAGGGAAGCCGGGAAAGGAGCCCGTAGTTTGGACGCCGGAAATGGACCGCGCTTTCGGGGACACGAAGACCGCCCTCGCGAATGCGACAATGTTGGCACACCCCCTGCCAGGAGCCACCATCGCTCTCACGACTGACGCGTCGGACTACGCCATAGGGACCGTCCAAGAGCAATGGGTCGACGGCACGTGGCAACCACTGGCGTTTTTTAGCCACCAGCTGCGACGGCACGAACGCCAGTACAGTACCTTTGACAGGGAGCTGTTGCCGTTGTTTTTGGCCATTCGCCAGTTTCGTTTTCTGCTCGAAGGACGCCACTTCACTGAGTTTGTCGACCACAAACCGCTGACATTCGCGATGGCCCAGACTGCCGAACCGTGGTCGGCTCGACAGCAGCGGCAGCTTACATTTATTTCTGAATTTACCACCGACATCCGGCATGTGGCCGGCCAGGACAACGTGGTAGCGGATTGCCTTTCCCGCGCCACCGTCCAAGCCGTGCAGTTGGGGATCGATTATGCGAGAATGGCGGCCGACCAAACTGCCGACCCGGACACTCAAGCCTTTCGTTCTGACTCCGCCAGCCTTCAACCGAAGGATGTGCCATTCCATTCGGCGGGCACCACTTTACTCTGTGACGTCTCCTTGGGAGACCCCCATCCGATTGTTCCGTCCACCTGGCATCGGAAAGTTTTCGACGCCATACACGGACTTTCGCATCCTGGTGTGAGGGCATCGCAGAAGTTGCTAGCATCCAAATTCGTCTGGAGAGGGATGCGCAAGGACATCCGCGACTGGGCGAACACATATGTGGTTTGTCAACGAGCTAAAGTACAACGACACGTCAAGGCCCCCTTGGCCACCTTCGAGGTACCGGAACGTCGGTTCGACCACGTCCACGTCGACCTTGTGGGGGCACTCCCGCCGTCGCGGGGTTTCACACACCTTCTGACGATGGTAGATCGCACCACAAGATGGCCAGAGGTGGTTCCCCTGACATCTACCACCTCTGCGGATGTCGCTCGAGCCTTTATCTCGTCATGGGTAGCACGCTTTGGGGTTCCGATGGATGTTTCGTCTGACCGCGGTCCACAATTCTCATCTGAGCTTTGGAACGCGGTGGCCTCAGCCTTAGGCACCAAACTCCATCGCACCACGGCCTACCACCCGCAGGCGAATGGGCTGTGTGAGCTTTATCATCGTTCATAGAAGGCGTCGCTCAGGGCCAGCCTCCTGGACGCGGCATGGGTCGATAAACTGCTTTGGGTTATGCTGGGGTTGCACACGGCGCCAAAGGAGGACCTGCAGGCTTCGGCCGCGGAAATGGTTTACGGCCAGCCGCTCCGGGTACCAGGCGAATTCCTGCTGTCCCCTACACAGCCGTGGGTCCGCAGCCACTCAGCGGGAAGCCCACCGGGAAGCGGCCCAGTGCTTCCGGCCAGTTCCGACGTCGCAACATGGTTTTCCTGCCTCCCACATTCCAGTGGAGTTGATGAAGGCCAAATTCATGTTCGTTCGTCAAGACGCCCATCGCAGCCCGCTCCAGCCTCCGTATACGGGTCCTTTCCGGGTTTTACAGACAGGGGCTAAGACTTTTTTGGTCGACCTCGGGGGCAGGCCGGACCACAGCTCCGTCGATCGCCTCAAGCCCGCGCACTTGGACCTTGAACAGCCAGTCGAGCCCGCTCAGCCACCGCGTAGGGGTCGACCGCCGGCTGCTGCCGCACCTGACCAGGCCGCTATCCCCTCCAGCTCACCAGCTGCTCAGCGTTTTCCTCTCCGGGAATTTAGGAGTCGTTCAAACAGGCTTGTCCGACCTCCTCTGCGATTGACTTTCCTTATTAAAGACAATCCAGTCACAAAAGCAACCTTCGACCATCACCCTCTGCCTCCTGCCACTCAGCCAGTTTAGGATCCAACGCGCCAAGGCACCCTGGATCCCATGGGCTCTTACCTTCTTGACCAGTCTCCTATGCGGGACTTTGTCAAAAGCTTTACTGAAGTCCATGTAAACCACATCCACAGCATTTCCCTCATCCACACACCTAGTCACCCCCTCGAAAAATTCAATCAGATTTGTCAGACATGATTTACCCTTGACAAAGCCATGCTGACTATCCCCGATTAATCCTTGCCTCTCCAAGTGGAGACTAATTTTGTCCCTCAGAATTTTTTCCAATAATTTCCCTACCACAGATGTTAGGCTCACTGGCCTGTAATTCTCTGGTTTATCCCTGCTACCCTTCTTGAATAATGGTACTACGTTAGCTGTTCTCCAGTCCTCTGGTACATCCCCTGTGGCCAGAGAGGTTCTGAAAATTTGTGTCAGAGCCCCTGCAATCTCCTCCCTTGCCTCACACAACAGCCTGGGATACATCTCGTCCGGGCCTGGGGATTTATCCACTTTTTGGCCTGCTAAAACCGCTAGTACCTCCTCCCTCCCAATGCTAATATGTTCAAGTATGTCACAGTCCCCTTGCCCGATTTCTATGTCTACATCATCTTTCTCCATAGTGAACACAGATGCAAAAAATTAATTTAAAACCCCGCCTACATCATCTGGCTCTACACACAGATTGCCACTTTGGTCCCTAATGGGCCCTACCCTTTCCCTGGTTATCCTCTTGCCCTTAATATACTTATAAAACATCTTAGGATTTTCCTTTATTTTGCTCGCCAGTGTTATTTCATGGCCCCTCCTCGCCCTCCTAATTTCTTTTTTAAGTATGCCCCTGCACTTTTTATACTCCTCTAGGGCTTCCTCCGTCTTTAGTCTTTTGTAACTGCCAAAAGCCCCCCTTTTTTTCCTAATGCTTTTTTGTATATCCCTTGTCATCCAAGGTTCCCTTTGCTTGTTGGTCCCACCCTTGACCTTTACAGGAACATGTTGGCGTTGTACTCTCTCTATTTCCCTTCTGAAAGCCTCCCACTGCTTTGATGTGGATTTTCCTATAAGTAGCTGCTCCCAGTCCACTTTGGCCAGATCCTGCCTTATCATATTAAAATCGGCCATCGCCCAATTTAGAACCCTTATTTCCGGGCCGTCTTTGTCTTTTTCCATGACCACCTTAAATCTTACCGAATTATGGTCACTGTCGCCAAAATGCTCTCCTACTGACACTTCCACCACTTGCCCGGCTACATTCCCTAGAATTAGGTCCAGTACCGCCCCCTCTCTTGTAGGACTTTCTACATGTTGGCTCAAAAAGCTCTCCTGGATGCACTTTAAGAATTCTGCACCCTCTAAGCCTTTCACACTCTGACTATCCCAATTAATATTGGGGAAGTTGAAATCCCCCACTATTATTACCCTATTATTTTCGCACTTCTCTGAGATTTGCCTACATATCTGTTCCTCTATCTCCCCCTGACTGTTTGGGGGCCTATAGTACACTCCCAGCAAGGTGCTTGCCCCCTTTTTGTTTTTAATTTCTACCCATATGGCCTCATTAGAGGAACCCGCTAATATATCATCCCTCCTTACAGCAGTAATCGACTCCTTAATTAATATTGCAACACCCCCTCCCCTTTTACACCCCCCTCTGTCTCGCCTGAAGATTCTATACCCCGGAATATTGAGCTGCCAGTCCTGACCCTCCCTCAACCATGTCTCCGTGATAGCAACAATATCGTACTCCCATGTGTTCAACAACAACTTCAGTTCATCCACCTTATTTGCAAGACTCCTTGCATTAAAATAAATGCCTTCCAGCCCTGCCATATTCCCTTTTGCCCTCACATATTTTCTCTGCCTTCCCTGCTGACTTGTTTTTTTCCTCTGTATTTGGCTGTAAATCACCCCCTACTATAGCTCCACTCTGTACCCCATCCCCCTGCCAAGTTAGTTTAAACCCCCCCCAGCAGTGCTAGCAAACCTCCCCGCAAGGATATTGGTCCCCCTCTGGTTCAGGTGTAGACCGTCTGACTTGTACAAGTCCCACCTTTCCCAGAAGCAGGCCCAGTGATCCAGGAAACTAAAGCCCTCCCCCCTGCACCATCCCTTTAGCCACGCATTCATCTGTTCTATCTTCCTATTCCTATACTCACTAGCACGTGGCACCGGGAGTAATCCAGAGATTACAACCTTTGAGGTCCTGCTCTTTAATCTTCCACCTAGCTCCCTAAATTCTTGCTGCAGGACCTCATCCCTCTTTTTACCTATGTCGTTGGTCCCAATGTGGACCACGACCACTGGCTGTTCACCCTCCCCCTCCAGAATGCCCTGCAGCCGCTCAGTGACATCCTTGACCCTGGCACCAGGGAGGCAACAAACCATCCTGGATTCACGTCTACGGCCACAGAAACGCCTATCTGTTCCCCTTACTATAGAATCCCCTACCACTATTGCTCTCCCACTCTTTTTCCTCCCTTCCTGTATAGAGTTTCTCCTGCGTTTTTGTTTGTAACTTTTACTAGTGCATTAAACCACGTTTGGTTAACTGCTAGTTTCAGTCTCAGTACTTTCGTTAGGAGTTCAAGCACTCCTACAGATCGATTAAAATTGTGGCGGGGGGGATGCGCAAGAGGCCAGGATTGGAGGAGCGCAGAGATCTCGGAGGATTGCAGGGGCTGGAGGAGGTTACAGAGATAGGGAGGGAGGGGCGAGGACCATGGAGGGATTTGAACACGAGGATGAGAATTTAAAAAATCGGGTCGGGAACCAATGCAGGTCAGCGAGCAACAGGGTGAACGGGTCTTGATGCGAGTTGACGGTGGCATAGTGGTTAGCACTGTTGCCTCACAGCGCCAGGGACCCGGGTTCGAATCCGGCCTCGGGTGACTGTCTGTGTGGAGTTTGCACATTCTCCCCGTGTTTGCGTGGGTTTTCTCCGGGTGCTCCGGTTTCCTCCCACAGTCCAAAGATGTGCGGGTTAGGTTGATTGGCTATGATAAATTGACCCTTAGTGTTAGGGGGATTAAATGCGTGGGGTTACGGGGATAGGGTGGGATATGTGTTGGTGTAGGGGTTACGGGGATCGGGTGGGATATGTGTCGGTGCAGGCTCGATGGGCCGAAATGGCCTCTATCTGCACTGTGGGGTTTCTGTGATTCTGTGATTCTGAGTTAGGACATGGGCAGGAATTTCAGATGAGCTGATGGTTATGGAGGGTAGAAGGTGGGAGACCGGTCAGGAGAGCGTCTGTAGGGGGTGGTGTTTGGGTCAGCATCGCCTCTGACTTATGAGTGGTCCGAATCGCTCCCACTCCCTTGGTTCTAGACCTTGGACTTATTTGGGGGCTGCAATGAAACTGCAGCAGACAACTGAATTTTGGTGAAAGGAACAAAGGCCTAGAAATTCGCTATCGCCGCGCCAGGTCTTTAGCGCCCGAAATTTAGCGCTCGCCCGGATTCCCGTAGCGCCCGCCTGAAATTCAGTTGCGCCGCCCCAAGACGGAGGCGGGCGCTATTGCAGGGTTTGGCCGCCTCGCTTGGGGCGATGAAAGTCAGTTTCAGGCGTCCAGCTGCCGCTGCGCCACCCGATGCGGTGCGGCAGGCTGGGGTACTGCAGGCCTCCTCCTTCTCTTAAGGAGGAGCTGCCTGCAGCCGTGAGATCGCCGCTGGATTCCCCCGGCAAATGAGCCCGGCACCACGGAGAAGTGCCGGGCTCGCGGGAGTCAGACATCAATGCCGCGGGGGGGGGGTGGTGCAGGAGTCCGGGGAGGGAGGTGCGGCCAGGCGGCCGCCGGGAAAGCGGCCGGCCGCCCCTCCGGGAAAGCGGCCGGCCGCCCCTCCACCTTTATGCGCCGGCCTCTCGGAGCTGCAAGGCCCCGTTTTTCAAACGCTGTTTGCGGCCGTCACGGGGGAGGCGGCCGCAACTGAATTTGGCGGTCGGCACGGAATCGCATTGGAACCGGGGCGCTGCGCACACCGATGACGTCATCGGTGCCGGCGCAGCGCTACCGGCTAACGCCGATGTTAGGGACCAACTGAATTTCGGGCGCTAAAAAACTTCCGGCGCAAACCACTTTATAGCCAATAAGTGGGCGCAAACACGACTGAATTTCTAGGCCAAGATCTTTACTGAGAAGAAACTACACAACACAATAATCTTAACACTCTAAAAATGGGGAACACTTTGGTGCATAAGAGGGAAAATTACAGTAGACAAATACTTCACCCCTCCCAATCCCACTTCACTAGCTAAGTTGGGCTCCAGAGGACCAGGGATAATGCTCACCAAACGAATCCTTGACAGTTGAGCTGGTTCGCGGTTTCGGGGTTCACTGGATGTGTTGGTTGCTGCCTGCCGTACCCGGGACACGGCAGAGGACTTCGACTGCGTGTCTGGTGATGTTCTGGATTGTTGACACTGTTGAGGACTTCTGTAGAGAACTGGTGCTTCCAGAAAGAGAGCACTCCGGTTGCTTCCAGAGAGAGAGAGCTGCCATTCTGAACTGACTGCTGAACTCTGTAGAGAGAGAGCTGCTTGAACTGCTTCTTAATGATTTCCTTGATGGATTCCCCTCGATGAACTAACTGCTTTCTTGTAAAAACAGGCCTCCAATTATACTAAACGAGGCCAGCTAATCTTGTTAGATTTTGGGCGGGCTCGTTAATATTGATCTGTTTAATTGGTTTCGGGGTGGTCCCATCGATTCTTAATTGGTTTAAGCGATTGTTTAACCTCTTGTTTAATTGCAGTAACATAGAAACATAGAAGATAGGAGCAGGAGTCGGCCATTCGGCCCCTCGAGCCTGCTCCGCCATTCAATGAGATCATGGCTGATCATCCAAATTCAGTACCCTGTCCCTGCTTTCTCCCCATATCCCTTGATCCCTTTAGCCTTAAGAAATATATCCAACTCCTTCTTGAATATATTTAATGAATTGGCCTCTACTGCCTTCTGTGGTAGAGAATTCCACAGGCTCACCACTCTCTGGGTGAAGAAATTCCTCCTCATCTCTGTCCTAAATGGCTTACCCCTTATCCTTAGACTGTGACCCCTGGTTCTGGACTCCCCGGCCATCGGGAACATCCTTCCTGCATCTAGTCTGTCCAGTCCTGTTAGAATTTTATAAGTTTCAATGAGATCCCCTCTCATTCTTCTAAACTCCAGCGAGTACAAGCCCAATCGACCCAATCTCTCCTCATACGTCATTCCTGCCATCCCAGGTATCAGTCTGGTGAATCTTCGCTGCACTCCTTCCATGGCAAGAACATCCTTCCTCAGATAAGGCGACCAAAACTGCGCACAATACTCAAGGTGTGGTCTCACCAAGGCCCTGTACAACTGCAGCAAGACATCCTTGTTCCTGTACTCAAACCCTCTCGCTACGAAGGCCAACATACCATTTGCCTTCTTAACCGCCTGCTGCACCTGCATGCTTACCTTCAGCGACTGGTGCACAAGGACACCCAGGTCTCGTTGCACTTCCCCTTCTCCCAATCTATTGCCATTCAGATAATAATCTGCCTTCTTGTTTTTGACACCAAAGTGGATAACCTCGCATTTATCCACGTTATACTGCATCTGCCATGCTTCTGCCCAATCACCCAACCTGTCCAAATCATCCTGGAGTTTCTCGGCATCCTCCTCACAGCACACACGCCCACCCAGCTTTGTGTCGTCTGCAATCTTGGAGATATTACATCTAGTTCCCTTGTCTAGATCATTAATATATATTGTGAATAGCTGGGGCCCAAGGACCGATCCCTGCGGTACCCCACTAGTCACTGCCTGCCACTCGGAAAAAGAGACATTTGTCTTTTCCTGTGGGGCCCAAGGTTCTTTTGTTAGTTGGTGGCATGTTCTGCATTATGTATATACTTTGGATGGTTCTGTAATTTTGGGCAGGAACGGCTCTTCCGTAGGTCTATTGTCATTATGTAAAATGACTGAGACAGTCCAGACAGTCCCCAGACAGCTTGGCTCAATGCCAATACCCAAAACTGTCCATTTACAGAAGCCAATCCCAATTCCTTTGTTGCAGCGCTCCTTTTCTTCCACAGGCTCGAACATGCTTTTAAAATAAAACCCAAAATCCTGGGGTCCTTGATTTTTTAAATCCCCCTTTAGGATCGATATTCTTATACCATTCTGACATGGTTTATTAACAGTCCCAAAATCCCTTCCTTCGGGTAATTGTCTTGGTTTTGGGGAATCTGTTGAATTTTGCGAATCTTACATTTGGTTTCAGCAGTTCAAAGTTCAGGGTAAAGGGGCGGAAACCTTCTGCAATGGGTTAGCTTTGAACTTCATGATGTGCCTCAATAATTCCGAGACTCGATGTTAGCGAAACAAAACAAGGCTTTTATTAACTTAGAAGGTAACACGCAGTGGAGAGAGGTATCTTCCATCTGGAGGTCTGCAGTACTGGATATGAGGCCAGACTGAGCTTGCTTACATAGGGGCCAGGTATGGGCGGAGCCCTACACACAATACCTTACAATATACAATACAATGGTGAGGAGACGGAACTGAGGTAAGGGAACTGAAACCTGAAACCAACCACAGTCACAGGCAGTGATGAATGGAATATTTCATCACACTTCACACTGGCCCTGAGGGGTTCGGAGAGGGAGAACCCGCTTGTACAACAGAACCGAATATGGGGCTCGCCGTATAACGGGTGACCGATGCGATTCTACCCATGTTACGGGTGACCGATGCGATTCTACCCGTGTTGTGCTCAATGTCCAATTTC
Source organism: Somniosus microcephalus (assembly GCF_052327205.1). Taxonomy (NCBI): domain Eukaryota; kingdom Metazoa; phylum Chordata; class Chondrichthyes; order Squaliformes; family Somniosidae; genus Somniosus; species Somniosus microcephalus. The sequence goes on along the minus strand of NW_028225185.1, from coordinate 48,419,824 downwards.
ACCTCCCTCTATTGGGCGTAATTTTAACTCTTTATTCATCGGACACTAGCGAATGGAAACTAATAGCGGGCGCGGCCAATTTTAGGAACAGGAGGAGGCCATTCAGCCCCCTCGAGCCTGTTACACAGGAACAGGAGGAGCCCATTCAGCCCCTTAAGCCTGTTACACAAGAACAGGATGAGGCCATTCAGCCCCTTAAGCCTGTTACACAGGAACAGGAGGAGCCCATTAAGCCCCTCAAGCCTGTTACATGGGAAAAGGAGGAGGCCATTCAGCTGCTCGAGCCTGTTACACAGCAACAGGAGGAGGCCCATTCAGCCCCTCGAGCCTTTTACACAGGAACAGGAGGAGGCCCATTCAGCAGCTTGAGCCTGTTACACAGGAACAGGAGGAGGCCATTCAGCCCCTCGAGCCTGTTGCACAGGAACAGGAGGAGGCCATTCAGCCCCTCGAGCCTGTTACACAGGAACAGGATTCCATTCAGCCCCTCGAGCCTGTTACACAGGAACAGGAGGAGGCCATTCAGCCCCTCGAGCCTGTTGCACAGGAACAGGAGGAGGCCATTCAGCCCCTCGAGCCTGTTACACAGGAACAGGATTCCATTCAGCCCCCTCGAGCCTGTTACACAGGAACAGGAGGAGACCGTTCAGCCCCCTCGAGCCTGTTGCACAGGAACAGGAGGAGGCCGTTCAGCCCCTCGAGCCTGTTGCACAGGAACAGGAGGAGGCCATTCAGCCCCTCGAGCCTGTTACACAGGAACAGGATTCCATTCAGCCCCCTCGAACCTGTTGCACAGGAACAAGAGGAGGCCATTCAGCCCCTCAAGCCTGTTCCACTATTCAATTAGATCAGGGCTGATCTGTATCTTAACTCCATCTACCCGCCTTAGTTCCGTAATCCTTAATACCCTTACCCAACAAAAGTCTATCAATCTCAAACTTGAAAGCTCCAATTGACATCCGGCATCCACAGCCTTTTGGGGGAGAGAGTTCCAGATTTCCACCACCCTTGGTGTGAAGAAGTGCTTCCTGACATTACCCCTGAACGGCCTGGCTCTAATTTTAAGGTTCTGCCCCCTTGTTCTGGACTCCCCCCACCAGAGGAAATAGTTTCTCTCTCTCTACCGCATCGAATCCTTTAATCATCTTAAACACCTTAGAGCAGAGAAGGTTAAGGGGAGATTGACCAGAATGGTACCAGGGATGAGGGACTTCAGTGATGTGGAGAGACTGGAGAAGCTGGGATTGTTCTCCTTAGAGCAGAGAAGGTTAAGGGGAGATTGACCAGAATGGTACCAGGGATGAGGGACTTCAGTTACGTGGAGAGACTGGAGAAGCTGGGGTTGTTCTCCTTAGAGCAGAGAAGGTTAAGGGGCGATTGACCAGAATGGTACCAGGGATGAGGGACTTCAGTGATGTGGAGAGACTGGAGAAGCTGGGATTGTTCTCCTTAGAGCAGAGAAGGTTAAGGGGAGATTGACCAGAATGGTACCAGGGATGAGGGACTTCAGTTACGTGGAGAGACTGGAGAAGCTGGGGTTGTTCTCCTTAGAGCAGAGAAGGTTAAGGGGAGATTGACCAGAATGGTACCAGGGATGAGGGACTTCAGTGACGTGGAGAGACTGGAGAAGCTGGGATTGTTCTCCTTAGAGCAGAGAAGGTTAAGGGGAGATTGACCAGAATGGTACCAGGGATGAGGGACTTCAGTGACGTGGAGAGACTGGAGAAGCTGGGATTGTTCTCCTTAGAGCAGAGAAGGTTAAGGGGAGATTGACCAGAATGGTACCAGGGATGAGGGACTTCAGTTACGTGGAGAGACTGGAGAAGCTGGGGTTGTTCTCCTTAGAGCAGAGAAGGTTAAGGGGAGATTGACCAGAATGGTACCAGGGATGAGGGACTTCAGTGACGTGGAGAGACTGGAGAAGCTGGGATTGTTCTCCTTAGAGCAGAGAAGGTTAAGGGGAGATTGACCAGAATGGTACCAGGGATGAGGGACTTCAGTTACATGGAGAGACTGGAGAAGCTGGGGTTGTTCTCCTTAGAGCAGAGAAGGTTAAGAGGAGATTGACCAGAATGGTACCAGGGATGAGGGACTTCAGTTACATGGAGAGACTGGAGAAGCTGGGGTTGTTCTCCTTAGAGCAGAGAAGGTTAAGGGGAGATTGACCAGAATGGTACTGGGGATGAGGGACTTCAGTTATGTGGAGAGACTGGAGAAGCTGGTGTTGTTCTCAGGCTGTTCCTCCTGGACAGTGGGGAGGGGGGCTGTTGATGGTCCTGTGGGGAAGTAAAGGAAAGAGTTAGAGATGTGAGATAAACTTTGCATGCACATTGAATTGTGCAGATGATCAAAAGTCAATCTGTTAGAGCATCAGAATCAAGATCAGTCACTCATGCAATGTCAATGAGAGAGATGAAAAACTAATCTGACACCAGCTTGCTGTGATGCATCCGTCTGTCCGTCCCCCACTTGCACATCCTCCTCCACTCCCACGATCTCCTGGGCTGCCTCCTCCGAAGTGGTGAGCTGGGCTATTGAGGGTGGCCCTCCTCCTGTCCTCGCCCTCTCCTTCTTATTGTGGGCTCTCTTTTCCTGCAATGAGGGACACAAGTGGAGGTAGAGTGATAATGAAGGAGTGAGTGTAGAGACTCCATAGCATAGATGCTTAGAAGTACACAAAGATGGAGTGAGGTGGCAAGACCAAGGGCCCTCCCTGTGTGTTGTAAGTTGTTTTCATAGCATCACAGTGATAGGGAGTGTGAGGGCTGCATAGTCAAATAGTTAATTGAAAGTGAACATACAGAGAGAGGGAATGGGTAAGGGTGCAGGGATGTAAGGGTGAAGTGGGATGTGGAGGAGGAGGTTAACAAAGCAGAGAGCTGGTGAGACTACATCTTGAGTATTGTGTGCAATTTTGGTCGCCTTATCTGAGGAAGGATGTTCTTGCCATGGAGGGAGTGCAGCGAAGATTCACCAGACTAATACCTGGGATGGCAGGAATGACGTATGAAGAGCGATTGGGTTGATTGGGCTTACATTCGCTAGAGTTTAGAAGAATGAGAGGGGATCTCATTGAAACTTATAAAATTCTGACAGGACTAGACAGAATAAATGCAGGAAGGATGTTCCCGATGGTCGGGGAGTCCAGAACCAGGGGTCACAGTCTAAGGATAAGGGGTAAGCCATTTAGGACAGAGATGAGGAGGAATATCTTCACCCAGAGAGTGGTGAACCTGTGGAATTCTCTACCACAGAAGGCAGTGGAGGCCAATTCATTAAATATATTCAAGAAGGAGTGAGATATATTTCTTAAGGCTAAAGGGATCAAGGGATATGGGGAGAAGGCAGGGACAGGGTACTGAATTTGGATGATCAGCCATGATCTCATTGAATGGCGGAGCAGGCTCGAGGGGCCGAATGGCCTACTCCTGCTCCTATCTTCTATGTTTCTATGAGAGGCGATGGGGATCAGATTGAGGGTCATGGGGATGGAATACTCACTTTTCCTGTGCGGAGAAGGTCATGAAACCTCTTTCGGCACTGCAGCCAGGTTCTGCTGCACATTGATAATGGCATTCACCTCCTGGGCCACTTGCAGCCACACAGCTTTGGTTTGGTGTGGAGGCTTTTTCCTGCCTGAGGAAGGAAGGGCACCTCGTTGTTTGCTCTTGCTCCCTCCACCAGAGCTTGAAGGGAGGCCTCATTAAATCTGGGTGCACACTTTGGCCTGGTGCTGGACATAGTAGCAGTAATGATCCCTCAGAAGTATGCTCATTGAAACTTATAAAATAAAATTCTAACAGGACTAGACAGACTAGATGCAGGAAGGATGTTCCCGATGGTCGGGGAGTCCAGAACCAGGGGTCACAGTCTAGGGATAAGGGGTAAGCCATTTAGGACTGAGATGAGGAGGAATTTCTTCACCCAGAGAGTGGTGAACCTGTGGAATTCTCTACCACACAAGGCAGTTGAGGCCAATTCATTAAATATATACAAGATGGAGTTGGATATATTTCTTAAAGCTAAAGGGATCAAGGGATATGGGGAGAAGGCAGGGACCGGGTACTGAACTTGGATGATCAGCCATGATCTCATTAAATGGTGGAGCAGGCTCGAGGGGCCGAATGGCCGACTCCTGCTCCTATCTTCTATGTTTCTATAAAGTTGTAAGGCTCAAAAAGAACCATCTCAGTCCGTAAGGGGGACCCCGAGCTTCCGGTCGCCTGTCACTTTAATTCTCCGCCCCATTCCCACTCGGACATCACCGTCCTTGGCCTCTTGCATTGTTCCACGGAAGCTCAGTGTCAGCTCGAGGAACAGCACCTCATCTTCCGATTAGGCACTTTGCAGCCTTCCGGACTCAATATCGAGTTCAGCAATTTCAGATCATAACCTCGGCCCCTATTATATATATATTTTTTATCCACACCTTTTGTTTGTGTCTGTTCTTCTCTCCCACAGGGCAGCTGTCCTTCACTCTGCCAGCGCAATTTACACTTCATCTAGAGCCTGTATTGATTTCTTTGTGGGTTCAATGACGAGACATTTATGAAAGAGAATGGCCTAGAAATTCGGTTTTGGCGCAGCGAGGGCTTTAGCGCCGGAAGTTAGTGCCGGCGCTAAGTCCCCCTGCGCGCGCCAAAAATTCAGTAGCGCCGCGCCCAAACGGCTGCCGGCGCTACTGAGGGGTCTCAGCGCCTCAAAACTGGCGCCACGCGCCGCATTGCGGCGCTATTCCGGCGCTGCGGCGCCCGCTGCGGTGCGGCAGTCTCGGGAAGTGCAGGCCTCCTCCTTCCGTTAAGGAGGAGCTGCCTGCACCCGGCCGCGGCCCGCGATAATCTTTTTAAAAATGAGCCCGGCACCTCGGACAAGTGCCGGGCTTGCTTCTGTTCCGGGGGGGGGGGGGGGGGGGGGGGAAGTCCGGGGAGGGAGCTGCGGCCAGGCGGCCGGCGGGAAAGCGGCCGGCCGCCGCGGGGCCTTTAATGCGCCGGCGCAAAGTTCTGTAAGGCACCTCTGCCAGAACGTTGCTTGCGGCTGCCACGGGCGAGGCGGCCGCAACTCAATTTCCGAGTTCGGGCGGGTTACCATGGCAACCGGGACGCTGCGCACACCGATGACGTCATCGGTGCCGGCGCAGCGCTACCGGCCTAACGCCGATTTAGGGCCCCTGTCAATTTCTAAACTGGCCATAACTTCGGCGCTAGGCCCTCTAGCGCCTCAAAAGCGGCGCTAAGGCCAGTGAATTTCTAGGCCAATGTCTTTTAATCTAAAGCTTGTTCAACTCTTTTAACAGCATTTACAGGAGACATCAGGCTAGTGATGCATCTAGAACGAAACTGAAACTAAACTAAACTGCCTTGCTTGTCTCGGTCACATGCCCTCTGCTGGTCAGGCACAAGCAATCAATACATACAAACATGCTGGTAAGGCATCATAATCAAACAGGCAAATACCATCTCTATTTGCTGATATCATTACAGAGCCATCCTTTGTCTCTTAACCTGTCCCATTACCATCTCCTCTCGCCTTGAATATCTCTTAATGTCTCTTAACCTCTCCGGCCTTCCATCCTATCACAGGCCTTCCCTTTTGTTCTTTCATCCCCTCCCCCATTTCCCAGCCTCTTCACTTGCTTAAAAATCAGTTCCATTTCCTGCTTTTTTTCCGGTTCTGATGAAAAGTCATCGACCTGAAACGTTAACTCTGTTTCTCTCTTCGCAGATGCTGCCTGACCTGCTGAGTATCTCCAGCATTTTCTGTTTTTATTTCAGATTTCCAGCATCTGCAGTATTGTACATAGAAACATCGAACATAGGAGCAGGAGTAGGCCATTCGGCCCCTCGAGCCTGCTCCGCCATTCAATGCGATCATGGCTGATCATCCAAATTCAGTACCCTGTCCCTGCCTTCTCCCCATATCCCTTGATCCCTTTAGCCTTAAAAAATATATCCAACTCCTTCTTGAATATATTTAATGAATTGGCCTCTACTGCCTTCTGTGGTAGAGAATTCCACAGGTTCACCACTCTCTGGGTGAAGAAATTCCTCCTCATCTCTGTCCTAAATGGCTTACCCCTTATCCTTAGACTGTGACCCCTGGTTCTGGACTCCCCGGCCATCGGGAACATCCTTCCTGCATCTAGTCTGTCCAGTCCTGTTAGAATTTTATAAGTTTCAATGAGATCCCCTCTCATTCTTCTAAACTCCAGCGAGTACAAGCCCAATCGACCCAATCTCTCCTCATACGTCATTCCTGCCATCCCAGGTATCAGCCTGGTGAATCTTCGCTGCACTCCTTCCATGGCAAGAACATCCTTCCTCAGATAAGGCGACCAAAACTGCACACAATGCTGAAGATGTGGTCTCACCAAGGCCCTGTACAACTGCAACAAGACATCCTTGTTCCTGTACTCGAATCCTCTCGCTACGAAGGCCAACATACCATTTGCCTTCTTAACCGCCTGCTGCACCTGCATGCTTACCTTCAGCGACTGTTGCACAAGGACACCCAGGCCTCCCCTTCTCCCAATCTATTGCCATTCAGATAATAATCTGCCTTCCTGTTTCTTTTTAAGGCTGTTTGCAGGCCTTAAATCCAGCTGCATTGATGACGTCATCGGAGGCGCGTTTCAGTCTCAAAAGAGTCATTGGGCCAGGGGTTCCCACACGCTGGAAATCAATTGCTCAATTAGGGCAAAATCACACTTTTGTCCCGCCTCACATCGGAGGCGGGGTCCTGACACGCCGCCCACCTGACACGCTCCCCAGCCCGCCCCCATTGACAAAATCCAGCCCTGTGACTCTATGACTCACCCAGGCCTTTGTTACCTCTAGACTTGACTATTCCAACGCACTCCTGGCTGGCCTCCCACATTCTACCCTACGTAAACTTGAGGTCATCCAAAACTCGGCTGCCCGTGTCCTAACTCGCACCAAGTCCCGTTCGTCCATCACCCATTTGCTCGCTGACCTACATTGGCTCCCGGTTGAGCAGCGCCTCGATTTCAAAATTCTCATCCTTGTTTCCAAATCCCTCCATGGCCTCGCCTCTCCCTATCTCTGTAATCTCCTCCAGCCCCACAATCCCCCCCGAGATATCTGCATTCCTCTAATTCAGCATTCTTGAGCATCCCTGATTATAATCGCTCTACCATCGGTGGCCATGCCTTCTGTTGCCTCGGCCCTACGCTCTGGAATTCCCTCCCTAAACCTCTCCACCTCTCTATCCTCCTTTAAGATGCTCCTTAAAACCGACTTCTTTGACCAATCTTTTGGTCCTGATATCTCCTTATGTGGCTCGGTGTCAATTTTCTTGCCTTTTCATACTCCAGTGAAGCGCCTTGGGACATTTTACTATGTTAAAGGCACTGTATAAATAAACGTTGTCATAGAGTCATACAGCACAGAAGGAGGCCATTCGGCCCATCGAGTTCGTGCCGGCTCTCTGTAGAGCGATCCAGTCTGTCCCATTCCCCCACTCTATCCCCGTAGCCCTGCAAGTTTATTTCCCTCAAGTGCCTATCCAGTCTCCCCTTGAAATCATTGAGGGCTAGAAATTCAGTTGGCTGCGCCAGCTGTTAGCGCCTTAGGAGGAGTAGATCTCGAGCGCTAGGCGCTTAGTGCCCGGTCGCAGCGCGATCTGCGCCTCGCCCCAACTTCAGTAGACATTTAGCGCCGGCGCAAAGTCTTTGCGCGCGCTCAGCTGCGCGCGCAGATCATGACGTCATTTCCTCGTGCAACGCCCTTTGTGCGCCCCCAACCGGATCTTCAGTCGCGCCGGCCCATTGTGCGCCTGGCGGCTCTAGCGACTGTTGAGTCGAACGGGAGGAGGAGGAGAAAGAGGAAGAGGAAGAGGAAGAGGAGGAGGAGGAGGAGGAGGAGGAGGAGGAGGACAAACTGATAGTCGTCTTAGGGCGATGCAACTGAATATCGGCAAAGGGGGCTCGACTTTGCGCCGGGTGCAAACTTTAGCGGCCGCCCGACTTTACCGCCCCAAAAGTGGCTATACTGAATTTCTAGGCCCGAGTGTCTCCGTTTCCACCACTTCCGTCGGCAGCGAGTTCCAGGTCCTCACCACTCACTGCGTAAAAAAGTTTTTCCTCACATCCCCCCTGTATCTCTTGCCCAAAACCTTAAATCTGTGTCCCCTAGTCCTTGTACCATCAACTAGTGGGAACAGCCTTTCCTAATCCCAATCTAGCCTATCCAAACCTGTCAAAATCTTGTACACATCCATCAAATCACCCCTCAACCTCCTTTGCTCTAATGAGAAAAAATCCAGCTGCTCCAACCTGTCCTTGTAGCTAAGATCCCCCATCCCCGGAACCATTCTGGTAAATCTCCTCTGCACCCTCTCAAGGGCCTTCACGTCCTTCCTAAAGTGCGGTGACCAGAACTGGACACAATACTCCAGTTGTGGCCTAACCAGCGCTTTGTAAAGTCGCTGTTGTTAACATAAGAAATAGGAGCAGGAATAGGCCACTTGGCCCCTCGAGCCTGCTCCGCCATTCAATAAGATCATGGCTGATCTTGGGCTCAAATCCACTTCCCTGCCCGCTCCCCATAACCCTTCACTCCCTTATCTTGCAAAAATCTGTCTATCTCCACTTTAAATGTATTTAATGACCCAGCCTCCATGGCTCTCTGGGCCAGAGAATTCCACAGATTTACGACCCTCTGAGAGAAGAAATTCCTCCTCATCTCAGTTCTAAAAGGGCAACCCTTTATTCTGAAACTATGCCCCCGATTTCTAGATTTCCCCACGAGGGGAAACATCCTCTCGGCATCTACCTTGTCGAGCCCCCTCAGTATCTTATATGTTTCAATAATATCACCTCTCATTCTTCTAAATTCCAATGAGTATCGGCCCAGCCTGCTCAACCTTTCCTCATAAGTCAACCCCCTCATCTCCGGAATTAACCTAGTGAATCGTCTCTGAACTGCCTCCAATGCAAGTATATCCTTCCTTAAATAAGGAGACCAAAACTGTACGCAGTACTCAAGGTGTGGTCTCACCAATACCCTGTACAGTTGTAGCAGGACTTCCCTGCTTTTATACTCCAACCCCCTTTGCAGTAAAGGCCAACATTCCATTTGCCTTTTTGATTACTTGCTGTACCTGCATGCTAACTTTTTGTGTTTCATGCACAAGGACCCCCAGGTCCCTCTGTACTGCAGCATTTTGTAATCTCTCCATTTAAATAATACAGTAATTTGCTTTTTTATTTTTCCTACCTAAGTGGATAACCTCGCACTTTCCCACATTATACTCCATCTGCCAAATGTTTGCCCACTCACTTAGCCTGTCTATATCCCTTTGCAGGTTCTTTGAGTCCTCTGCACAACTTGCTTTCCCACCCATCTTTGTATCATCTGCAAACTTGGCTACATTACACTCGGTCCCTTCATCCAAGTCATTAATGTAGATTGTAAATAGTTGAGGCCCCAGCACCGATCCCTGTGGCACCCCACTAGTTACCTTTTGCCAACCAGAAAATGACTCATTTATCCCGACTCTCTGCTTTCTGTTAGCTTGCCAATTCTCTATCCATGCTAATATATTACCCCCAACTCCGTGAGCTCTTATCTTATGCAGTAACCTTTTATGTGGCACCTTATCGAATGCATTCTGGAAATCCAAATACACCACATCCACTGGCTCACCTTTATCCACCCTGCTCGTTACATCCTCAAAGATCTCCAGCAAATTTGTTAAACATGATTTCCCTTTCATAAAACCATGCTGACTCTGCTTGACTGCATTATAATTTTCCAAATGCCCTGCTACTGCTTCCTTAATGAAGGACTCCAGCATTTTCCCAACGACAGATGTTAGGCTAACTGGTTTATAGTTTCCTGCTTTCTGTCTCCCTCCTTTCTTAAATAGGGGTGTTACATTTGCAGTTTTCCAATCCGCTGGGACCTCTCCAGAGTCCAGTTAATTTTGGTATATTGCAAGCAATGCATCCGCTATCTCTGCAGCCACTTCTTTTAAGACCCTGGGATGCAGGCCATCTGGTCCAGGGGACTTGTCATCTTTTAGTCCCATTATTTTACCAAGTACTTTTTCCTTAGTTTTCCTCAGTCGCTGAAGGTAAGCATGTAGGTGCAGCAGGCGGTTAAGAAGGCAAATGGTATGTTGGCCTTCATAGCGAGAGGATTCGAGCACAGGAGCAAGGATGTCTTGCTGCAGTTGTACAGGGCCTTGGTGAGACTACACCTTGAGTATTGTATGCAGTTTTGAGGAAGGATGTTCTTGCCATGGAGGGAGTGCAGCGAAGATTCACCAGACTGATACCTGGGATGGCAGGAATGACGTATGAGGAGAGATTGGGTCGATTGGGCTTATATTCGCTGGAGTTTAGGAGAATGAGAGGGGATCTCATTGAAACTTACAAAATTCTAACAGGACTAGACAGACTAGATGCAGGAAGGATGTTCCTGATGGCAGGGGAGTCCAGAACCAGGGGTCACAGTCTAAGGATAAGGGGTAAGCCATTTAGGACAGAGATGAGGATGAACTTCTTCACCCAGAGAGTGGAATTCTCTACCACAGAAGGCAGTTGAGGCCAATTCATTAAATATATTCAAGAAGGAGTTAGATATATTTCTTAAGGCTCAAGGGATCAAGGGATATGGGGAGAAAGCAGGGACAGGGTACTGAGTTTGGATGATCAGCCATGATCTCATTGAATGGCGGAGCAGGCTCGAGGGGCCGAATAACCTACTCCTGCTCCTATCTTCTATGTTTCTATGTGATAGTGAATGTCTTAAGTTCCCCCCTCCCTGTGGCCCCTTGATAATCCATTATTGTTGTGTACCTTCCTCCAGTCCGAAAAAAAACCCAACCGTTCACTCCCCCTACTCTCTGTTGCTAATTCTCTTGCTCTTTTTCTACTTCATGCCTCTAGTTATGAAGCCCAGGACCCTTTCTCCAACCCTGAGTGGGAGAGGCTGCCAAAGATGTCCACTCCGGGGCTGGCGTCGATCGGCCACCCGCGCCTCTTTCCTCCAGCTGTCAATCAAAGCTGGGAGGGGGGCGGGGCCGAGGTGAAGGGCCCCCGCGAGGTGATGGGGTGACGTCACTTCCGGTCTGCGTGTGCGTCTGAAATCCCGGTCCGCCCCCCTCCGGCGGAGCGCAGCGCATCCGGTCCGGAGGTTCCGGGTCGCGTTTTGCTTGGTTTTTTTTTATCCCACATCCTCGGTTGGCCACGAAATGGCGGCGCTGCTGAGACTCCTGACGGAGCAGGTGAGGGAGAGTGACCGGGGATCGGGGCCTAGTCTCTGCCCGGGGAGAGAGAGGGGATTATAAAGGATCAAAAGTGGGGGTGCGGAACAAATCTCCCGGGGTGAAGGGTGAGGGGGGCGAGCCGGGGCTGGAGGGGCCGAAGGGTCTGGGATTGTCCCCCGGGGTCGATTTTGGGGGTTTTATTGAGGATTTGGGGGGGTTTATTGGGATTTGGGGCTTTTTGTTGGCGTTTGGGGGTTTATTGAGGTTTTATTGAGGTTTTGGGGGGTTTATTGAGGTTTTTGGGGCTTTATTTAGGTTTTGGGGGGTTGATTAAGGTTTGGGGCGTTTATTGGGGGTTTATTGAGGTTTTGGGGTATCTATTGAGGTTTTGGGGTTTTTTATTAGGGTTTGGGGCGTTTATTGGCGGTTTGGGGGGATTATTGAGGGTTTTGGGGGTCTATTGTGGTTATGGGGGTTTTATTGAGGTTTTTGGGGATCTATTGAGGTTTTGGGGGTTTTTATTAGGGTTTGGAGCGTTTATTGGGGGATTATTGAGGTTTTTGGGGGTCTATTGAGGTTATGGTGGGGTTATTGAGGTTTGAGGGGGTTTATTTGGGGTTTATTAAGTTTTTTGGGGGGTTGTTGAGCTTTTGGGGGATTATTGAGGTTTTGGTGGGTTTATTAGACTTTTGAGGGCTGATTTAGGCTTTTGGAGGTTGGTTTAGTTTTTTGGGGCTGATTCAGGGTTTTGTGGGGCTGGTTTGGTTTTTTCGGGGATTCGATCGAGTTTTTTGGGGGTTGATTCGGGTTTTTTGTGGGTTCTGGATTTTTCGGCGCTGATTCAGGTTTTGGGGTTATTAGGGGTTTCGGGTTTTTTGGGGGGGGTTGGTTCGGGTTTATTGATGCTCAGGGTTTATTGATGCTCCGGCTGTTGAGCCGCACCCTGCCCCGGCTCCTGTTCCGTCGGGTCCTGCTCCACCTCCTGCCCCGCATTCTCAGCCGCCTTCTCTCTGCCTTCTTCACAGGTTACATCTACCGCCGCTCGCAGCCGCGAACTGAGCCGGGAGATCCGGGGAGCTACCCAGCCAGTGGACCAGGTCAGGGGTGATGGGGAGGGGGCTAGGGATTGGGGAAGGGGAGGGGTTGGGAGTGCGGTTGGGGGGTGGGATGGAGGGGAGAGCGGGTGGGGTTGGAGGGGGTAGGGTCTGGAGGTGAGGTGGAGTGGGGGAACACTTGGGATGTCGATTGGGGGGGCGGCGGTGTCTGTCTGGGGCCGAGGCTGAGCGAACCCTGACCCCGACAAACTCGGTGCTCTGATCCCCCGCGGTTAATGGAGCTTCCCGGCCAGTATCACCGACGGGGCCCTGGAAGGGGGTCTCCCTTGGCCCCTGCTGCCCTGTGCCCCAACGGATGGGGTGGTCCTGGCTCGGCGAGAAGAGCGAACCCCCCCCCCCCCCCAAGCGGGGTGGGAGTGAACTGTACATGATTGGGAGTATTGTCTCGTGTGAGTATTAGAGCATAAGATTTAGGAGCAGGAGTCGGCCATACGGCCCCTCGAGCCTGCTCCGCCATTCAATAAGATCATGGCTAATCATCGACCTCAACACCACTGTCCCGCCCGATCTCCATATCCCTCGATTCCCCTAGAGTCCAACAATCTATCGATCTCAGCCTTGAATATACTCAACGACTCAGCATCCACAGCCCTCTGGGGCAGAGAATTCCAAAGATTCACAACCCTCTGAGTGAAGAAATTCCTCCTCATCTCAGTCCTAACTGGCCGACCCCTTATCCTGAGACTACGCCCCCTAGTTCTAGACTCTCCAGCCAGGGGGAAACAACCTCTCAGTATCTACCCTGTCAATCCCCCTCAGAATCTTGTATTGTTTCAATGAGATCACCTCTCATTCTTCTAAACTCCAGAGAGTATCGGCCCATTCTACACAATCTCTCATCATAGGACAGCCCTCTCCTCCCAGGAATCAATCTAGTGAACCTTCGTTGCACCGCCTCCAAGGCATGTATGTCCTTTCTCAGATAAGGAGACCAAACTGTGCCCAGTACTCCAGGTGTGGTCTCACCGAAGCCCTGTACAATTGTAGCAAGACTTCCTTACTCTTATACTCCAGGCCCCTTGCAATAAAGGCCAACATGTCATTTGCCTTCCCAATTGACCCTGCTCCCCTCAATAACCTCACATCTCTCCACAGGGCCTCAGCTTCCTCCAACTGAAGAATCAGCTGCTGGCGATGTACCTCTCGGACCTGACGTACCTGATTCTCCGCAAGGTAACGGGGAACACACTGAAGGACGAGTCTGCCCTCCTACGACTGGTGGAAATCCGGACGGTATGCAGCCAATCACAAACCGGAATCTAATCGAGGGGTTCGGGGGGTTTATATATAGAATAACAGATACCCGGGAGTGAGTTACAGGCTGGAATCTAATCGAGGGGTTCGGCGGGTTTATATATAGAATAACAGATACCCGGGAGAGAGTTACAGGCTGGAATCTAATCGAGGGGTTCGGGGGTTTATATATAGAATAACAGATACCTAGGAGTGAGTTACAGGCTGGAATCTAATCGAGGGGTTTGGGGGTTTATATATAGAATAACAGATACCCGGGAGTGAGTTACAGGCTGGAATCTAATCGAGGGTTCGGGGGTTTATATATAGAATAACAGATACCCGGGAGTGAGTTACAGGCTGGAATCTAATCGAGGGGTTCGGGGGGGTTTATGTATAGAATAACAGATACCCGGGAGTGAGTTACAGGCTGGAATCTAATCGAGGGGTTTGGGGGGTTTATATATAGAATAACAGATACCTGGGAGTGAGTTACAGGCTGGAAACTAATCGAGGGGTTCGGGGGGTTTATATATAGAATAACAGATACCCGGGAGTGAGTTACAGGCTGGAATCTAATCGAGGGGTTCGGGGGGGTTTATATATAGAATAACAGATACCCGGGAGTGAGTTACAGTCTGGAATCTAATCGAGGGTTTCGGGGGGTTTATATATAGAATAACAGATACCCGGGAGTGAGTCTGGAATCTAATTGAGGGGTTCGGGGGGTTTATATGTAGAATAACAGATACCCGGGAGTGAGTTACAGGCTGGAATCTAATCGAGGGGCTCAGGGGGTTTATATATAGAATAACAGATACCCGGGAGTGAGTTACAGGCTGGAATCTAGTCGAGGGGTTCGGGGGTTTATATATAGAATAACAGATACCCGGGAGTGAGTTACAGACTGGAATCTAATCGAGGGGCTCAGGGGGTTTATATATATAGAATAACAGATACCCGGGAGTGAGTTACAGTCTGGAATCTAATCGAGGGGTTCGGGGGGTTTATATATAGAATAACAGATACCCGGGAGTGAGTTACAGGCTGGAATCTGATCGAGGGGCTCAGGGGGTTTATATATAGAATAACAGGTACCCGGGAGTTAGTTACAGGCTGGAATCTAATCGTGGGGTTCGGGGGGTTTATATATAGAATAACAGATACCCGGGAGTGAGTTACAGTCTGGAATCTAATCGAGGGGTTCGGGGGGTTTATATATAGAATAACAGATACCCGGGAGTGAGTTACAGGCTGGAATCTAATCGAGGGGTTCGGGGGGTTTATATATAGAATAACAGATACCCGGGAGTGAGTTACAGGCTGGAATCTAATCGAGTGGTTCGGGGGGTTTATATATAGAATAACAGATACCCGGGAGTGAGTTACAGTCTGGAATCTAATCGAGGGGTTCGGGGGATTTATATATAGAATAACAGATACCCGGGAGTGAGTTACAGGCTGGAATCTAATCGAGGGGTTCGGGGGGGTTTATATATAGAATAACAGATACCCGGGAGTGAGTTACAGGCTGGAATCTAATCGAGGGGTTCGGGGGGTTTATATATAGAATAACAGATACCCGGGAGTGAGTCTGGAACCTAATTGAGGGGTTCGGGGGGTTTATATCGAGAATAACCGATTCTGTTATCCCCCCCAGGCGTTGGAGAAGATGAGGCCCATCGATCAGAAGCTGCGATACCAGATCGATAAACTTGTGAAAACTGCGGTAACTGGAAGCCTGGGTAAGGATTGGGTGCAGGGCTCAAATCCAGAGGGGGTGATGGGACCCTCTCTCTCCCTCTCTCTGATGGGCGGACTGGGTGGGGCAGTGGGTGAGACACAATCTATTCAGTAATAATTTGAGAGCCTCTTACTTTCTCCGCAGGTGATGATAATCCTTTGACCTTCAGACCAAACCCGGGTAACCTGCTCAGTAAGGTGAGGATTTTGAGATCACTCTACAAGTAACAGGCTCGAGGGGTTGAATGGGCCTCCTCCTGTTCCCGTGTACCGACCCCTCCGACAGTGCAGCGCTCCCTCAGTACTGACCCTCCAACAGTGCAGCGCTTCCACAGTACTGACCCTCCGACAGTGCAGCGCTCCCTCAGTACTGCCCCTCCGACAGTGCGGCGCTCCCTCAGTACTGCCCCTCCGACAGTGCAGCTCTCCCTCAGTACTGACCCTCCAACAGTGCAGCGCTTCCACAGTACTGACCCTCCGACAGTGCAGCGCTCCCTCAGTACTGCCCCTCCGACAGTGCGGCGCTCCCTCAGTACTGCCCCTCCGACAGTGCAGCGCTCCCTCAGTACTGACCCTCCGACAGTGCAGCGCTCCCTCAGTACTGACCCTCCGACAGTGCAGCGCTCCCTCAGTACTGCCTCTCCGACAGTGCGGCGCTCCCTCAGCACTGACCCTCCGACGGTGCGGCGCTCCCTCAGTACTGCCCCTCCGACAGTGCGGCGCTCCCTCAGTACTGCCCCTCCGACAGTGCGGCGCTCCCTCAGTACTGCCCCTCCGACAGTGCGGCGCTCCCTCAGTACTGCCCCTCCGACAGTGCGGCGCTCCCTCAGTACTGCCCCTCCGACAGTGCGGCGCTCCCTCAGTACTGCCCCTCCAACAGTGCGGCGCTCCCTCAGTACTGCCCCTCCGACAGTGCGGCGCTCCCTCAGTACTGCCCCTCCGACAGTGCGGCGCTCCCTCAGTACTGCCCCTCCGACAGTGCGGCGCTCCCTCAGTACTGCCCCTCCGACAGTGCGGCGCTCCCTCAGTACTGCCCCTCCGACAGTGCGGCGCTCCCTCAGTACTGCAGGAGAGTTGGACTCGCATAAACTGGTGACTGGGCAGTTAATCGAACTCTTGCTGTGCTGTGACTTGATTCCAGCTGGATGAGGAAGATGATGACGAGGATGAGGAGGAGGATGGGAAGAGCCGGAAGCAGGGATCCGGCTTGAAATCGAAGAAGATCTACATTCCCCCGAGGCTAGTTCCCATGCACTATGGTAAGTAATGAAATGAGCTTCCGACCCCATATCCACACCATCACCAAGACCGCCTACTCCCACCTCCGTCACAGCGCCAGTCTCCGCCCTTGCCTCAGCTCATCTGCTGCTGAAACCCTCATCAATATCTTTGTTACCTCTAGTGTCGACTATTCCAACGCATTTCATCTTGCACCCTCCGTAGCCATCCGCTCATCCAAAACTCTGCTGCCCGTGTCCTAACTCGCACCAAGTCCCGTTCACCCATCACCCCCTGTGCTCGCTGACCTACACTGACTCCTGGTTAAGCAGCGCCTCGATTTAAAAATTCTCATCCTTGTTTTCAAATCCCTCCATGGTCTCGCCCCCTCCTTATCAAATTCAAATTCAAATTGCTTTATTGGCATGATAAGGTACATCTTATGTTGCCAAAGCATCAAAATACATTTATGGTTGAACACATAAACGCAGTTCTATTCATACAGTGTATAAACAGGTATATCCCTGAGTGTATAAATATACATTCGCATTTTTTATATATACTCTTTTCTTAGTTTACTGGTTGTCCCTCTGTTCATGGCAAGCTGTAACATAGTGTGCCGCCAGTGTTACACAGCTTCTCTCCTCTCCCAGTAGGAATGGGAGTTTTTGGTTGTCATTCAGATTTCTGAATTCAGGGCATATTTGTGAGAATTTTTGGTAGAAATTCTCCCTGATGCCCTGATATTTTTCACAGGCTGTGAGGAAGTGCATCTCTGTCTCCACCACTCCCTGACTGCAGTGAGAGCATATCCTGTCCTCTCTTGGCAGCCTGGTCTGCCTTTTTCGATCGCGAGGCTATGTTCGCTAAGTCTGTACCTTGTCAAGGTTCTTCTCAGTTTGTTATCCTTTACCATGGTCAGGTAATCAGCTATGTTGTATTGTCTGTTTAGGGCCAAGTAACAATTGAGTTTGCTTTGGGTTTTTCTCTCGCTCTCTGTCCCTCTCTCGCTCGCCGTCCCTCCCTCTCGCTCGCCGTCCCTCCCTCCCTCTCGCTCGCCGTCCCTCCCTCCCTCTCGCTCGCCCTCCCTCCCTCTCGCTCGCCGTCCCTCCCTCTCGCTCGCCGTCCCTCCCTCCCTCTCGCTCGCCGTCCCTCCCTCCCTCCCTCTCGCTCGCCCTCCCTCCCTCCATCTCGCTCGCCCTCCCTCCCTCCCTCTCGCTGGCCCTCCCTCCCTCCCTCTCGCTGGCCCTCCCTCCCTCCCTCTCGCTCGCCCTCCCTCCCTCCATCTCGCTCGCCCTCCCTCCCTCCCTCTCGCTGGCCCTCCCTCCCTCCCTCTCGCTGGCCCCTCCCTCCCCTCCCTCTCGCTCGCCCTCCCTCTCGCTCGCCGTCCCTCCCTCCCTCTCGCTCGCCCTCCCTCCCTCCCTCTCGCTCGCCGTCCCTCCCTCCCTCTCGCTCGCCGTCCCTCCCTCCCTCTCGCTCGCCGTCCCTCCCTCCCTCTCGCTCGCCGTCCCTCCCTCCCTCTCGCTCGCCGTCCCTCCCTCCCTCTCGCTCGCCCTCCCCTCCCTCCCGCCTCGCTCGCCGTCCCTCTCGCTCGCCCTCCCTCCCTCCCGCTCGCTCGCCGTCCCTCTCGCCCTCCCTCCCTCTCGCTCGCCCTCCCTCCCTCTCGCTCGCCCTCCCTCCCTCTCGCTCGCCCTCCCCTCCCTCCCTCTCGCTCGCCGTCCCTCCCTCCCTCTCGCTCGCCGTCCCTCCCTCCCTCTCGCTCGCCCTCCCTCCCTCTCGCTCGCCCTCCCTCCCTCTCGCTCGCCCTCCCTCCCTCTCGCTCGCCCTCCCTCCTCTCGCTCGCCCTCCCTCCCTCTCGCTCGCCCTCCCTCCCTCTCGCTCGCCCTCCCTCCCCTCTCGCTCGCCGTCCCTCCCTCCCTCTCGCCCTCCCTCCCTCCCTCCCTCTCGCCCTCCCTCCCTCCCTCTCGCCCTCCCTCCCTCCCTCTCGCCCGCCCTCCTCCCTCCCTCTCGCCCGCCCTCCCTCCCTCCCTCTCGCTCGCCCTCCCTCTCGCCCTCCCTCCCTCCCTCCCTCCCTCCCTCCCTCTCGCCCTCCCTCTCGCCCTCCCTCCCTCCCTCCCTCCCTCCCTCTCGCCCTCCCTCTCGCCCTCCCTCCCTCCCTCCCTCCCTCCCTCCCTCCCTCTCGCCCTCCCTCCCTCCCTCCCTCCCTCCCTCCCTCCCTCCCTCTCGCCCTCCCTCCCTCCCTCCCTCTCGCCCGCCCTCCCTCCCTCCCTCCCTCCCTCTCGCCCTCCCTCTCGCCCGCCCTCCCCTCCCTCCCTCTCGCCCTCCCTCCCTCCCTCCCTCCCTCCCTCCCTCCCTCCCTCCCTCTCGCCCTCCCTCCCTCCCTCTCGCCCTCCCTCCCTCCCTCCCTCCCTCTCGCCCTCCCTCCCTCCCTCCCTCCCTCCCTCCCTCTCGCCCTCCCTCCCTCCCTCCCTCCCTCTCGCCCTCCCTCCCTCCCTCTCCCTCCCTCCCTCCCTCCCTCTCGCTCGCCGTCCCTCCCTCCCTCCCTCTCGCCCTCCCTCCCTCCCTCCCTCTCGCCCTCCCTCCCTCCCTCCCTCCCTCTCGCCCTCCCTCCCTCCCTCCCTCTCGCCCTCCCTCCCTCCCTCCCTCCCTCTCGCTCGCCGTCCCTCCCTCCCGCCCTCCCGCCCTCCCTCCCTCCCTCCCTCCCTCTCGCCCTCCCTCCCTCCCTCTCGCCCTCCCTCCCTCCCTCCCTCCCTCCCTCCCTCTCGCCCTCCCTCCCTCCCTCCCTCCCTCTCGCCCTCCCTCCCTCCCTCTCCCTCCCTCCCTCCCTCCCTCTCGCTCGCCGTCCCTCCCTCCCTCCCTCTCGCCCTCCCTCCCTCCCTCTCGCCCTCCCTCCCTCCCTCCCTCTCGCCCTCCCTCCCTCTCGCCCTCCCTCCCTCCCTCTCGCCCTCCCTCCCTCCCTCTCGCCCTCCCTCCCTCCCTCCCTCTCGCTCGCCCTCCCTCCCTCCCTCCCTCCCTCCCTCCCTCCCTCTCGCCCTCCCTCCCTCCCTCTCGCCCTCCCTCCCTCCCTCCCTCTCGCCCTCCCTCCCTCCCTCCCTCTCGCCCTCCCTCCCTCCCTCTCGCCCTCCCTCCCTCTCGCCCTCCCTCCCTCCCTCTCGCCCTCCCTCCCTCCCTCTCTCCCTCCCTCCCTCTCGCCCTCCCTCCCTCCCTCTCGCCCCTCCCTCCCTCCCTCCCTCTCGCCCTCCCTCCCTCCCTCTCGCCCCTCCCTCCCTCCCTCTCGCCCTCCCTCCCTCTCGCCCTCCCTCCCTCTCGCCCTCCCTCCCTCTCGCCCTCCCTCCCTCCCTCTCGCCCTCCCTCCCTCCCTCCCTCCCTCTCGCCCTCCCTCTCGCCCTCCCTCTCGCCCTCCCTCCCTCTCGCCCTCCCTCCCTCCCTCTCGCCCTCCCTCCCTCTCGCCCTCCCTCCCTCCCTCTCGCCCTCCCTCCCTCTCGCCCTCCCTCCCTCCCTCTCGCCCTCCCTCCCTCTCGCCCTCCCTCCCTCCCTCCCTCCCTCCCTCCCTCCCTCTCGCCCTCCCTCCCTCCCTCTCGCCCTCCCTCCCTCTCGCCCTCCCTCCCCTCTCGCCCTCCCTCCCTCTCGCCCTCCCTCCCTCCCTCTCGCCCTCCCTCCCTCTCGCCCTCCCTCCCTCCCTCTCGCCCTCCCTCCCTCTCGCCCTCCCTCCCTCCCTCTCGCCCGCCCTCCCTCCCTCCCTCCCTCTCGCCCTCCCTCCCTCCCTCCCTCTCGCCCTCCCTCCCTCTCGCCCTCCCTCCCTCCCTCCCTCCTCTCGCCCTCCCTCCCTCCCTCCTCCCTCCCTCTCGCCCGCCCTCCCTCCCTCTCGCCCTCCCTCCCTCCCTCCCTCTCGCTCGCCCTCCCTCCCTCCCTCCCTCTCGCCCTCCCTCCCTCTCGCCCTCCCTCCCTCCCTCTCGCTCGCCCTCCCTCCCTCCCGCCCTCCCTCCCTCCCTCCCTCTCGCCCTCCCTCCCTCCCTCTCGCCCTCCCTCCCTCCCTCTCGCCCTCCCTCCCTCCCTCCCTCTCGCCCTCCCTCCCTCCTCCCTCCCTCCTCCCTCTCGCCCTCCCTCCCTCCCTCTCGCCCTCCTCCCTCCTCTCGCCCTCCCTCCTCCTCCCTCCCTCTCGCCCTCCCTCCCTCCCTCCCTCTCGCCCTCCCTCCCTCTCGCCCTCCCTCCCCTCTCGCCCTCCCTCCCTCCCTCTCGCTCGCCCTCCCTCCCTCCCTCCCCGCCCTCCCTCCCTCCCTCCCTCTCGCCCTCCCTCCCTCCCTCTCGCCCTCCCTCCCTCCCTCTCGCCCTCCCCCTCCTCCCTCTCGCCCTCCCTCCCTCCCTCTCGCCCTCCCTCCCTCCCTCTCGCCCTCCCTCCCTCTCGCCCTCCCTCCCTCCCTCTCGCCCTCCCTCCCTCCCTCTCGCCCTCCCCTCCCTCCCTCTCGCCCTCCCTCCCTCTCGCCCTCCCTCCCTCCCGCCCTCCCTCCCTCCCCTCCCTCCCTCCCTCCCTCTCGCCCTCCCTCCCTCTCGCCCGCCCTCCCTCCCTCCTCCCTCTCGCCCGCCCTCCCTCTCGCTCCCTCTCTCTCTGTCTCTCTGTCTGTCTCTCTCTCGCGCTCTCTTTCGGATGCTCGCTCTCGGTCTCTCTCGCTCGCTCCCTCTCTGTCGCTTGCTCTCTTGCTCCCTCGCTGTCTCTCGCTCTCGGTCTCTCTTGCTCGCTCTGTCTCTCGCTCTCTCTCGGTGTTGCGATAACCCGTTAACGGATCGTCTCTCGAATTCTGGTGGGCAGACGCGGAGCAGACGGGAGCGGACAAGGAGCGAAAGGTTCTGGAGCGGGCCAAGCGGCGGGCACTCAGCAGCTCGGTGATCCGGGAGCTGCAGGAGCAATACACGGAGGCACCGGAGGAGGTGCGGGAAGGCCACAATTACCACGCTATGCGGCATAGCCGGGAGGATGAGCACAGGCGAGTGCAGCGCGCGGGCGTGACGCGCGGGCCGTTTACGTGGCGGTATTATAGGACAGAGGATGACCTGATAAATGTCTTTAAGATTACGAAGGGAGTGGATAAGGTAGACGTAGAGAAGTTGTGCAGTCAGTTTAACCTCGGGAGTGGGGAAACTTTTAGAAACAATAATCTGGGACGAAATTAACAGTCATTCGGACAAGTGTGGATTAATTAAGGAAAGCCTTGTTGAAGGTAAATCGTGTTTAACTTGATTGAGTTTTTTGATGAGGTAACAGAGAGGGTTGATGAGGGCACTGCGGTTGACGTAGTGTACATGGATTTCCAAAAGGCGTTTGATAAAGTTCCACATAATAGGCTTGCCAGCAAAGTTGAAACCCATGGAATGAAAGGGACAGTGGCAGCACGGATACAAAATTGGCTAAGTGACAGGAAACATAGAAGATAGGAGCAGGAGTCGGCCATTCGGCCCTTCGAGCCTGCTCCGCCATTCAATGAGATCATGGCTGATCATCCAAATTCAGTACCCTGTCCCTGCCTTCTCCCCATATCCCTTGATCCCTTTACCCTTAAGAAATATATCTAACTCCTTCTTGAATATATTTAATGAATTGGCCTCCACCGCCCTCTGTGGTAGAGAATTCCACAGGTTCACCACTCTCTGGGTGAAGAAATTCCTCCTCATCTCTGTCCTAAATGGCTTATCCTTAGACTGTGACCCCTGGTTCTGGACTCCCCCGACCATCGGGAACATCCTTCAGAGAGTAGTGGTGAACGGTTGTTTTTTGGACTGGAGGAAGGTACACAGTGGCGTTCCCCAGGGATCGGTTCTAGGACCACTGCTTTTCTTGGTATATATTAATGATTTGGATGTGTGTGTACAGGGCACAATTTCTAAATATGCAGATGACACCAAGCTTGGAAGTACAGTGAACAGTGAGGAGGAGAGTGATAGACTTCAGGAGGACAGAGACAGGCTGGTGGAATGGGCGGACAGGGGGCAGATGAAGTTTAACGCAGAAAAATACAAAGTGATAACGTTTGGTAGGAAGAACGAGGAGAGGCAATATAAACTAAAGGGTACAATTCTAAAGGGGGTGTATGAACAGAGAGACCTGGGGGTATGTGTGCACAAATCATTGAAGGTGGCAGGGCAGGTTGAGAAAGCGGTTAAAAAAAGCTTACGGGGATCCTGGGCTTCACAAATAGAGGCATCGAGTACAAAAGCAAGGAAGTTATGATGAACCTTTATAAAACACTGGTTCAGCCTCAACTGGAGTATTGTGTCCAATTCTGGGCACCGCACTTTAGGAAGGATGTGAAGGCCTTGGAGAGGGTGCAGAAAAGATTTACCAGAATGGTTCCAGGGATGAGGGACTTCAGTGATGTGGAGAGACTGGAGAAGCTGGGGTTGTTCTCCTTAGAGCAGAGAAGGTTAAAGGGAGATTGACCAGAATGGTACCAGGGATGAGGGACTTCAGTTACGTGGAGAGACTGGAGAAGCTGGGATTGTTCTCCTTAGAGCAGAGAAGGTTAAGGGGAGATTGACCAGAATGGTACCAGGGATGAGGGACTTCAGTTATGTGGAGAGACTGGAGAAGCTGGGGTTGTTCTCCTTAGAGCAGAGAAGGTTAAGGGGAGATTGACCAGAATGGTACCAGGGATGAGGGACTTCAGTGATGTGGAGAGACTGGAGAAGCTGGGATTGTTCTCCTTAGAGCAGAGAAGGTTAAGGGGAGATTGACCAGAATGGTACCAGGGATGAGGGACTTCAGTTACGTGGAGAGACTGGAGAAGCTGGGGTTGTTCTCCTTAGAGCAGAGAAGGTTAAGAGGAGATTTGATAGAGGCCTTCAAAAACATAAATAAGGAGAAACCATTTCAACTGGCAGGAGGGTCGGTAACCAGAGGACAGAGCAACATTAACTTGCATTTATATAGCACCCTTAACGTAGTAGAACGTCCCAAGGCGCTTCACAAGAGCGATTATCAAACAAAATTTGACACCGAGCCACAAAAGGAGATATTAGGGCCAGTGACCGAAATGGTCACAGAGGTCGGTTTTACGGAGCATCTTAAAGGAGGAGAGAGAGGCGGAGAGGTTTAGGGAGGGAATTCCAGAGCTTAGGGTCCCGGCAGCTGAAGGCACGGCCGCCAATGGTGGAGCGATTAAAATCGGGGGGATGCTCAAGAGGCCAGAATTGGAGGAGCGCAGAGATAAGGTGATTGGCAAAAGAACCAGAGGTGACATGAGAAAACATTATTTTACGCAGCGAGTTGTTGTGATCTGGAACGCGCTGCCTGAAAGGGCGGTGGAAGCAGATTCATAGAAACATAGAAGATAGGAGGAGTAGGCCATTCGGCCCCTCGAGCCTGCTCCGCCATTCAATGCGATCATGGCTGATCATCCAAATTCAGTACCCTGTCCCTGCTTTCTCCCCATATCCCTTGATCCCTTTAGCCTTAAGAAATATATCCAACTCCTTCTTGAATATATTTAATGAATTGGCCTCTACTGCCTTCTGTGGTAGAGAATTCCACAGGTTCACCACTCTCTGGGTGAAGAAATTCCTCCTCATCTCTGTCCTAAATGGCTTATCCTTAGACTGTGACCCCTGGTTCTGGACTCCCCGACCATCGGGAACATCCTTCAGAGAGTAGTGGTGAACGGTTGTTTTTCGGACTGGAGGAACGTACACAGTGGCGTTCCCCAGGGGTCAGTTCTAGGACCACTGCTTTTCTTGATGTATATTAATGATTTGGATGTGTGTGTACAGGGCACAATTTCTAAATATGCAGATGACACCAAGCTTGGAAGTACAGTGAACAGTGAGGAGGAGAGTGATAGACTTCAGGAGGACAGAGACAGGCTGGTGGAATGGGCGGACAGGGGGCAGATGAAGTTTAACGCAGAAAAATACAAAGTGATAACGTTTGGTAGGAAGAACGAGGAGAGGCAATATAAACTAAAGGGTACAATTCTAAAGGGGGTGTATGAACAGAGAGACCTGGGGGTATGTGTGCACAAATCATTGAAGGTGGCAGGGCAGGTTGAGAAAGCGGTTAAAAAAAGCTTACGGGGATCCTGGGCTTCACAAATAGAGGCATCGAGTACAAAAGCAAGGAAGTTATGATGAACCTTTATAAAACACTGGTTCAGCCTCAACTGGAGTATTGTGTCCAATTCTGGGCACCGCACTTTAGGAAGGATGTGAAGGCCTTGGAGAGGGTGCAGAAAAGATTTACCAGAATGGTTCCAGGGATGAGGGACTTCAGTGATGTGGAGAGACTGGAGAAGCTGGGATTGTTCTCCTTAGAGCAGAGAAGGTTAAGGGGAGATTGACCAGAATGGTACCAGGGATGAGGGACTTCAGTTACGTGGAGAGACTGGAGAAGCTGGGATTGTTCTCCTTAGAGCAGAGAAGGTTAAGGGGAGATTGACCAGAATGGTACCAGGGATGAGGGACTTCAGTTACGTGGAGAGACTGGAGAAGCTGGGGTTGTTCTCCTTAGAGCAGAGAAGGTTAAGGGGAGATTGACCAGAATGGTACCAGGGATGAGGGACTTCAGTGATGTGGAGAGACTGTAGAAGCTGGGATTGTTCTCCTTGGAGCAGAGAAGGTTAAGGGGAGATTGACCAGAATGGTACCAGGGATGAGGGGCTTCAGTTACGTGGAGAGACTGGAGAAGCTTGGATTGTTCTCCTTGGAGCAGAGAAGATTAAGGGGAGATTGACCAGAATGATACCAGGGATGAGGGACTTCAGTTACGTGGAGAGACTGGAGAAGCTGGGGTTGTTCTCCTTAGAGCAGAGAAGGTTAAGGGGAGATTGACCAGAATGGTACCAGGGATGAGGGACTTCAGTGATGTGGAGAGACTGGAGAAGCTGGGATTGTTCTCCTTAGAGCAGAGAAGGTTAAGAGGAGATTTGATAGAGGTGTTCAAAATCATGAGGGGTCTAGACAGAGTAGATAGAGAGAAACTGTTCCCGTTGGCGGAAGGGTCGAGAACCAGAGGACACAGATTTAAGGTGATTGGTAGAAGAACCAAAGGCGACATGAGGAAAAACTTCTTTACGCAGCGAGTTGTTCGGATCTGGAATTCACGGCCTGAGAGGGCGGTGGAGGCAGATTCAATCACCGCTTTCAAAAGGGAGTTGGATAAGTACCTGAAGGAAAGAAATTTGCAGGGTTACACGGAAAGGGCGGGGGAGTGGGACTGGCTGAAGTGCTCCTTGCAGAGAACCGGAACGGGCTCGACGGGCCGAATGGCCTCCTTCCGTGGTGTCACCATTCCATGTTTCCACTTGTGGGAGCGAGACCAGAACTAGGGGCCATCAATATAAGATAGTCATGAATAAATCCAATCGGGAATTCAGGAGAAACTTCTTTCCCCAGAGAGTGGTGAGAACGTGGAACTCGCTACCACGGGGAGTGGTCGAGGGGAATAGCGGAGATGCATTGAATGGGGAGCTGGATAAACACATGAGGGAGAAAGGAATCGAAGGATGTGTTGATGGGGTGAGATGCAGAGGGGTGGGAGGAGGCTGGTGTGGAGCGTGAGCACCGGCACGGACCAGTGGGGCCGAATGGCCTGTTTCTGTGCAGTAAGATTCGATGCAATTCCCGGCGAGCTGATCCATCACAGGGCTCAGCGACAATGAGAGGGTTTGACATCTTCATTACCCATGTGTGATCCTAACTCTCTCTCCACCTCTCTCCCCCCTCCCTCCCTCCCTCCCTCCTTCCTCCTCTCCCTCTCTCCCCCCCTCCCCTCTCTCTCCCCCCCTCCCCTCTCCCCCCCTCCCCTCTCACTCCCCCCCTCCCCCCCACACCCCCCCTCCCCCTCTCCCCCCTCCCCCCTCCCCTCTCTCCCCCCCTCCCCTCTCTCTCCCCCCCTCCCCTCTCACTCCCCCCTCCCCACTCTCTCCCCCCACCCCACACTCTCCCCCCCCACCCCTCTCTCCCCCCCCTCCCCCTCTCTCCCCCCCTCCCCTCTCTCTCCCCCCCTCCCCTCTCTCCCCCCTCCCCTCTCTCTCCCCCCTCCCCTCTCTCTCCCCCCCCCACTCTCCCCCCCACCCCTCTCACCCCCCCTCCCCTCTCACCCCCCCTCCCCTCTCTCTCCCCCCCCCACTCCCCCCCCTCTCTCCCCCCCCCCTCACTCCCCCCCCCTCTCTCCCCCCCTCCCACTCTCACCCCCCCTCCCCTCTCTCCCCCCTCCCCTCTCTCTCCCCCCCTCCCCTCTCTCTCCCCCCACCCCACACTCCCCCCCCTCCCACACTCCCCCCTCCCCTCACCCCCCCCTCCCCTCTCTCACCCCCCCTCCCCTCTCTCTCCCCCCCTCCCCTCTCTCCCCCCCCCCCACTCTCTCCCCCCTCCCCACACTCTCCCCCCCACCCCTCACTCACCCCCCCTCCCCTCTCTCTCCCCCCCTCCCCACTCTCACCCCCCCTCCCCTCTCTCCCCCCCTCCCCACTCACTCCCCCCCTCCCCTCTCTCTCCCCCCCTCCCCTCTCTCACCCCCCTCCCCTCACTCTCCCCCCCTCCCCTCTCTCTCCCCCCCTCCCCTCTCTCCCCCCTCCCCTCTCTCTCCCCCCTCCCCTCTCTCTCCCCCCACCCCTCACTCTCCCCCCTCCCTCTCACTCCCCCCTCCCCTCTCTCTCCCCCCCTCCCCTCTCTCTCCCCCCCTCCCCTCTCTCTCCCCCCCTCCCCTCTCTCTCCCCCCTCCCCTCTCTCTCCCCCCCTCCCCTCTCTCTCCCCCCTCCCCTCTCTCTCCCCCCCTCCCCTCTCTCTCCCCCCCTCCCCTCTCTCTCCCCCCCTCCCCTCTCTCTCCCCCCTCCCCTCTCTCTCCCCCCCTCCCCTCTCTCTCCCCCCTCCCCTCTCTCTCCCCCCCTCCCCTCTCTCTCCCCCCCCCTCCCCCTCTCTCTCCCCCCCTCCCCTCTCTCTCCCCCCTCCCCTCTCTCTCCCCCCCCCTCTCTCCCCCCTCCCCTCTCCCCCCCTCCCCTCTCTCTCCCCCCTCCCCTCTCTCTCCCCCCTCCCCTCTCTCTCCCCCCCTCCCCTCTCTCTCCCCCCTCCCCTCTCTCTCCCCCCCTCCCCTCTCTCTCCCCCCCTCCCCTCTCTCTCCCCCCTCCCCTCTCTCTCCCCCCCTCCCCTCTCTCTCCCCCCCTCCCCTCTCTCTCCCCCCTCCCCTCTCTCTCCCCCTCCCCTCTCTCTCCCCCTCCCCTCTCTCTCCCCCCTCCCCTCTCTCTCCCCCCCTCCCCTCTCTCTCCCCCCCTCCCCTCTCTCTCCCCCCCTCCCCTCTCTCTCCCCCCCTCCCCTCTCTCTCCCCCCCTCCCCTCTCTCTCCCCCCCTCCCCCTCTCTCCCCCCCTCCCCTCTCTCTCCCCCCCTCCCCTCTCTCTCCCCCCCTCCCCTCTCTCTCCCCCCCTCCCCTCTCTCTCCCCCCCTCCCCTCTCTCTCCCCCCCTCCCCTCTCTCTCCCCCCCTCCCCTCTCT
This sequence comes from Somniosus microcephalus, assembly GCF_052327205.1. Classification (NCBI taxonomy): domain Eukaryota; kingdom Metazoa; phylum Chordata; class Chondrichthyes; order Squaliformes; family Somniosidae; genus Somniosus; species Somniosus microcephalus. The sequence continues at coordinate 48,391,814 of NW_028225185.1, read as the reverse complement.
CTCCCCCCCCTCCCCTCTCTCTCCCCCCCTCCCCTCTCTCTCCCCCCCTCCCCTCTCTCTCCCCCCCTCCCCTCTCTCTCCCCCCCTCCCCTCTCTCTCCCCCCCTCCCCTCTCTCTCCCCCCCTCCCCTCTCTCTCCCCCCCTCCCCTCTCTCTCCCCCCCTCCCCTCTCTCTCCCCCCCTCCCCTCTCTCTCCCCCCCTCCCCTCTCTCTCCCCCCCTCCCCTCTCTCTCTCCCCCCTCCCCTCTCTCTCTCCCCCCTCCCCTCTCTCTCTCCCCCCTCCCCTCTCTCTCCCCCCCTCCCCTCTCTCTCCCCCCCTCCCCTCTCTCTCCCCCCTCCCCTCTCTCTCCCCCCCTCCCCTCTCTCTCCCCCCCTCCCCTCTCTCTCCCCCCCTCCCCTCTCTCTCCCCCCTCCCCTCTCTCTCCCCCCCTCCCCTCTCTCTCCCCCCCTCCCCTCTCTCTCCCCCCCTCCCCTCTCTCTCCCCCCCTCCCCTCTCTCTCCCCCCTCCCCTCTCTCTCCCCCCTCCCTCTCTCTCCCCCCTCCCCTCTCTCTCCCCCCTCCCCTCTCTCTCCCCCCTCCCCTCTCTCTCCCCCCCTCCCCTCTCTCTCCCCCCCTCCCCTCTCTCCCCCCTCCCCTCTCTCCCCCCCTCCCCTCTCTCTCCCCCCCTCCCCTCTCTCTCCCCCCCTCCCCTCTCTCTCCCCCCCTCCCCTCTCTCTCCCCCCCTCCCCTCTCTCTCCCCCCTCCCCTCTCTCTCCCCCCCTCCCCTCTCTCTCCCCCCCTCCCCTCTCTCTCCCCCCCTCCCCTCTCTCTCCCCCCCTCCCCTCTCTCTCCCCCCCTCCCCTCTCTCTCCCCCCCTCCCCTCTCTCTCCCCCCCTCCCCTCTCTCTCCCCCCCCTCCCCTCTCTCTCCCCCCCCTCCCCTCTCTCTCCCCCCCTCCCCTCTCTCTCCCCCCCCTCCCCTCTCTCTCCCCCCCTCCCCTCTCTCTCCCCCCCTCCCCTCTCTCTCCCCCCCTCCCCTCTCTCTCCCCCCCTCCCCTCTCTCTCCCCCCTCCCCTCTCTCTCCCCCCCTCCCCTCTCTCTCCCCCCTCCCCTCTCTCTCAATTTTTTTTTTTTTACAATTTAAATCGCTTTATTGGCATGATAAGTTACATCTTATGTTGCCAAAGCATCAAAATACATTTATGGTTTAGCACATAAACGCAGTTCTATTCATACAGTGTATAAACAGGTATATCCCTGAGTGTATAAATATACATTCGCATTGTTTATATATATTTTTTTCTTAGTTTACTGGTTGTCCCTCTGTTCATGGCAAGCTGTAACATAGTGCGCCGCCAGTGTTATACAGCTTCTCTCCTCTCCCAGTAGGAATGGGAGTTTTTGGTTGTCATTCAGATTTCTGAAATCAGGGCATATTTGTGAGAATTTTTGGTAGAAATTCTCCCTGATGCCCTGATATTTTCCACAAGCTGTGAGGAAGTGCATCTCTGTCTCCACCACTCCCTGACTGCAGTGAGAGCATATCCTGTCCTCTCTTGGCAGCCTGGTCTGCCTGTGTCTGCCTTTTTCGATCGCTAGGCTATGTTCGCTAAGTCTGTACCTTGTCAAGGTTCTTCAGTTGTCTTCAGCTATGTCTTGTTATCCTTACTGTTGTAAGTCTGTTTAGGGCCAAGTAGCAATTGAGTTTGCTTTGGTTTTGTTGTTTCTCTCCCCCCTCCCCCTCTCTCTCCCCCCTCCCCCCTCCCCTCTCTCTCCCCCCCTCCCCTCTCTCTCCCCCCCTCCCTCTCTCTCCCCCCCTCCCCTCTCTCTCCCCCCCTCCCCTCTCTCCTCCCCTCCCTCTCTCTCCCCCTCCCCTCTCTCCTCCCCCCTCTCTCCCCCTCCCCTCTCTCTCCCCCCTCCCTCCCCCCCTCCCCTCTCTCTCCCCCCCTCCCCTCTCTCTCCCCCCTCCCTCTCTCTCCCCCCTCCCTCTCCCCCCTCCCCTCTCTCTCCCCCCCCCTCCCCTCTCTCTCCCCCCCTCCCCTCTCTCTCCCCCCCTCCCCTCTCTCTCCCCCCCTCCCCTCTCTCTCCCCCCCTCCCCTCTCTCTCCCCCCCTCCCCTCTCTCCCCCTCCCCTCTCTCCCCCTCCCTCTCCTCCCCCCCTCTCTCTCCCCCCTCCCCTCTCTCTCCCCCCTCCCCTCTCTCTCCCCCCTCCCCTCTCTCTCCCCCCCTCCCCTCTCTCTCCCCCCCTCCCTCCTCTCTCTCCCCCCTCCCCTCTCTCTCCCCCCCTCCCCTCTCTCTCCCCCCCTCCCCTCTCTCTCCCCCCTCCCCTCTCTCTCCCCCCTCCCCTCTCTCTCCCCCCTCCCCTCTCTCTCCCCCCTCCCCTCTCTCTCCCCCCTCCCCTCTCTCTCCCCCCCTCCCCTCTCTCTCCCCCCCTCCCCTCTCTCTCCCCCCCTCCCCTCTCTCTCCCCCCCTCCCCTCTCTCTCCCCCCCCCCTCTCTCTCCCCCCCTCCCCTCTCTCTCCCCCCCTCCCCTCTCTCTCCCCCCCTCCCCTCTCTCTCCCCCCCTCCCCTCTCTCTCCCCCCCTCCCCTCTCTCTCCCCCCCTCCCCTCTCTCTCCCCCCCTCCCCTCTCTCTCCCCCCTCCCCTCTCTCTCCCCCCCTCCCCTCTCTCTCCCCCCTCCCCTCTCTCTCCCCCCTCCCCTCTCTCTCCCCCCTCCCCTCTCTCTCCCCCCCCTCCCCTCTCTCTCCCCCCCTCCCCCTCTCTCTCCCCCCCTCCCCTCTCTCTCCCCCCCTCCCCTCTCTCTCCCCCCCTCCCCTCTCTCTCCCCCCCTCCCCTCTCTCTCCCCCCCTCCCCTCTCTCTCCCCCCCTCCCCTCTCTCTCCCCCCCTCCCCTCTCTCTCCCCCCCTCCCCTCTCTCTCCCCCCTCCCCTCTCTCTCCCCCCTCCCCTCTCTCTCCCCCCCTCCCCTCTCTCTCCCCCCCTCCCCTCTCTCTCCCCCCCTCCCCTCTCTCTCCCCCCCTCCCCTCTCTCTCCCCCCCTCCCCTCTCTCTCCCCCCTCCCCTCTCTCTCCCCCCCTCCCCTCTCTCTCCCCCCCTCCCCTCTCTCTCCCCCCCTCCCCTCTCTCTCCCCCCTCCCCTCTCTCTCCCCCCTCCCCTCTCTCTCCCCCCTCCCCTCTCTCTCCCCCCCTCCCCTCTCTCTCCCCCCCTCCCCCTCTCTCTCCCCCCCTCCCCCTCTCTCCCCCCCTCCCCTCTCTCTCCCCCCCTCCCCTCTCTCTCCCCCCCTCCCCTCTCTCTCCCCCCCTCCCCTCTCTCTCCCCCCCTCCCCTCTCTCTCCCCCCCTCCCCTCTCTCTCCCCCCCTCCCCTCTCTCTCCCCCCCTCCCCTCTCTCTCCCCCCCTCCCCTCTCTCTCCCCCCTCCCCTCTCTCTCCCCCCCTCCCCTCTCTCTCCCCCCCTCCCCTCTCTCTCCCCCCCTCCCCTCTCTCTCCCCCCCTCCCCTCTCTCTCCCCCCCTCCCCTCTCTCTCCCCCCCTCCCCTCTCTCTCCCCCCCTCCCCTCTCTCTCCCCCCCTCCCCTCTCTCTCCCCCCCTCCCCTCTCTCTCCCCCCCTCCCCTCTCTCTCCCCCCCTCCCCTCTCTCTCCCCCCCTCCCCTCTCTCCCCCCCTCCCCTCTCTCCCCCCCTCCCCTCTCTCTCTCCCCCCCTCCCCTCTCTCTCCCCCCCTCCCCTCTCTCTCCCCCCCTCCCCTCTCTCTCCCCCCCTCCCCTCTCTCTCCCCCCCTCCCCTCTCTCTCCCCCCCTCCCCTCACTCCCCCCTCCCCTCTCTCCCCCCCTCCCCTC